>NC_135234.1:310067085-310387854 GCF_051348905.1 Ranitomeya variabilis | reverse complement strand
ACATTTGCACATTGTGCAAATTGTAAACATGGAAAAGTTCCCTTTGGTGAAGTTTGCAAGAAAGGTCGAGGGACCCTAGAAGCTGACCCGATATCTGCTCTCACAATCTTATTTTTTAAATTACTTGGTCGTCTAAAGCAAGGTAAAAAAGGAGCCTGAAACTCAGGTACTTCTGGGAAACTCTCCCGTAGTATGTGCCAATGTTTGCGGATCTTGCTGTGTAATTTATACATATACGGGTGGAACGTATGGACTAAAGGAATTCTCACAGAGGGTTCTGAGCTCACATTTCGATCTATGTTACTGCGGCTTTGCCGTAATAAACGCTGTGGATATCCTCTCTGTAAAAACTTGGTCTCCATCTCATCAAGGCGTTGTGAACATAAAAATGGATCACTTACTATCCTCCGCACTCTCTCAAATTGAGAGCGGGGAATTGATTTTTTTACAGCTTTAGGGTGACAACTCTGATACAATAAAAGATTGTTATGATCCGTTTCTTTAATGTAAAGATCTATCGTCAGTGTGCCGTCTGACTTTAAGATAACCCTGGTATCTAAGAAATTGATCTCCGTACGGTCATAATTTAAAGTGAAAGATAATTCAGGCCAGACTGAATTAATCTTATCAAAAAATTCATATAAACTCTCACTTGAACCTCTCCACAAGCAGAATACATCGTCGATGTATCCACGCCACAATAAACAGTGGGACTGAAATAGATTATTACTATATATGTATTCAGACTCAAACACCGACATAAAACAATTAGCATAGGGTGGGACCACATTGGACCCCATTGCCGAGCCCTGTATCTGAACGTAAAACGTATCCTCAAAAATAAAGAAATTCTCTGTCAAGACCAATCTCAATAAATCCAATAAAAAAGAAATTACTTTTGGATCTAAGTGTGAATTCTTAAGGAGCTGTTCTGTCGCTCTTATCCCTTTAGTATGTTGGATAGAAGTGTATAAACTGTTTACATCTAATGTAACCAGAAAAGTATCATCTGGTAGTTTACCTAAACCACGAATCGTCTGCAAGAATGCTCCTGTATCTAATAAGAAAGCAGGTTTTTTTTGATAAGTGGTGTCAACACTTTTTCCAATAATATTGATAGAGGCGATAAAATAGAATCCGTAGACGCAACTATAGGCCTACCCGGGGGTTTTCTTAAATTTTGATGAATTTTAGCTAAAACATAAAAAAACTGAATTATCGGATATTCATTTGTCAAAAAATCCTTTGTTTTTTTGTCTATAATCTGTGTCGATAATGCTTCATCCAACAATACAGTTATTTTATTTCTAATTGATGACGTAGGATTATTGGTAAGTGGCAGATACACATCTCTATTCGCCAATTGGGATAAAATTTCAGAACGGTAACAAGAGTAGTCCATGATGACAATCGCTCCCCCCTTTGTCT
This sequence comes from Ranitomeya variabilis, assembly GCF_051348905.1. NCBI lineage: Eukaryota > Metazoa > Chordata > Amphibia > Anura > Dendrobatidae > Ranitomeya > Ranitomeya variabilis. The sequence continues at coordinate 310,386,426 of NC_135234.1, read as the reverse complement.
GCCGCCTTAATGACTATATCCTTATCCTTCATTAGTGTTTCAAGCGCTGTACGTTCCGTTTGATCTAAATTGGGTCTGGTCGTAAAATCACCTCTAATAATTTGTTTACAAAAATTAGAAACCTCCCTATCTATCAATGTAATGAATGTCTCTACTGGTGCACTGCTCTTAGGAGGGGAAAAACTGCTACGTACTCTTAAACCCAAATCTTTCAGATTAATAGGTGTAGTCTGCGTTACTGAACCTTGTGTGGTAATAGGCGTTTGTTCACAAAAATAAGCCTTCAATTGTAAATTTCTATAAAACCTTTCTAAATCGATATTCAACTGAAAGGCATTGAACTTATAGGTTGGACAAAATGATAAACCCTTTTCTAGCAGATGTAATTGAGATGTATTCAATGACTTTTTGGATATATTTATAACCAAGTTGGACTCATTACCTGGGACCGAGTGTTCATATTGTGACGATTTATCTCTGAAGCATTGCCCCCCCCTCCTCGTCCTTTTCTTGCGTTGTATTTCCAACCCGACCCTAAAAAAGATCGGTGAGAGTCCATTCGTTCGTTGTGTGAACTTGAAGCGGACGAGACGTCCGTATACAGGTCCTTCTCAAAAAATTAGCATATAGTGTTAAATTTCATTATTTACCATAATGTAATGATTACAATTAAACTTTCATATATTATAGATTCATTATCCACCAACTGAAATTTGTCAGGTCTTTTATTGTTTTAATACTGATGATTTTGGCCTACAACTCCTGATAACCCAAAAAACCTGTCTCAATAAATTAGCATATTTCACCCGTCCAATCAAATAAAAGTGTTTTTTAATAACAAACAAAAAAAACATCAAATAATAATGTTCAGTTATGCACTCAATACTTTGTCGGGAATCCTTTGGCAGAAATGACTGCTTCAATGCGGCGTGGCATGGAGGCAATCAGCCTGTGACACTGCTGAGATGTTATGGAGGCCCAGGATGCTTCAATAGCGGCCTTAAGCTCATCCAGAGTGTTGGGTCTTGCGTCTCTCAACTTTCTCTTCACAATATCCCACAGATTCTCTATGGGGTTCAGGTCAGGAGAGTTGGCTGGCCAATTGAGCACAGTAATACCATGGTCAGTAAACCATTTACCAGTGGTTTTGGCACTGTGAGCAGGTGCCAGGTCGTGCTGAAAAATGAAATCTTCATCTCCATAAAGCATTTCAGCCGATGGAAGCATGAAGTGCTCCAAAATCTCCTGATAGCTAGCTGCATTGACCCTGCCCTTGATGAAACACAGTGGACCAACACCAGCAGCTGACATGGCACCCCACACCATCACTGACTGTGGGTACTTGACACTGGACTTCAGGCATTTTGGCATTTCCTTCTCCCCAGTCTTCCTCCAGACTCTGGCACCTTGATTTCCGAATGACATGCAAAATTTGCTTTCATCAGAAAAAAGTACTTGGGACCACTTAGCAACAGTCCAGTGCTGCTTCTCTAGCCCAGGTCAGGCGCTTCTGCCGCTGTTTATGGTTCAAAAGTGGCTTTACCTCGGGAATGCGGCACCTGTAGCCCATTTCCTGCACACGCCTTTCCACACCAGACTCAGTCCACTGCTTCCTCAGGTTCCCCAAGGTCTGGAATCGGTCCTTCTCCACAATCTTCCTCAGGGTCCGGTCACCTCTTCTCGTTGTACAGCGTTTTCTGCCACATTGTTTCCTTCCAACAGACTTACCATTGAGGTGCCTTGATACAGCACTCTGGGAACAGCCTATTTGTTGAGAAATTTCTTTCTGGGTCTTACCCTCTTGCTTGAGGGTGTCAATGATGGCCTTCTTGACATCTGTCAGGTCGCTAGTCTTACCCATGATGGGGGTTTTGAGTAATGAACCAGGCAGGGAGTTTTTAAAAGCCTCAGGTATCTTTTGCATGTGTTTAGAGTTAATTAGTTGATTCAGAAGATTAGAGTAATAGGTCATTTAGAGAACCTTTTCTTGATATGCTAATTTATTGAGACAGGTTTTTTGGGTTATCAGGAGTTGTAGGCCAAAATCATCAGTATTAAAACAATAAAAGACCTGACAAATTTCAGTTGGTGGATAATGAATCTATAATATATGAAAGTTTAATTGTAATCATTACATTATGGTAAATAATGAAATTTAACACTATATGCTAATTTTTTGAGAAGGACCTGTATCTGTAATTTCGGTAGTTCGGACGAAAGGAAGAACTTTGCCATCTGTAAACTCTCTTCTGTAAATAGTCCTGGGTGTCTCGTATAAATTTTTGTCGTTTACGTTTCTCAGTTTCCCTCTTGAAGCTTTCCACGTTTTCCTTTGTGCGGGTTTTCACAGAATCAAATTCTTCTTTCGGCAATGAATCTTTCAGCTGGATTTCAATACTGGAGACTTTATCCTGGCTAATCTTAATTTCTTTGTTCAAATTATCCAGGGTCAAAGTCATCAAGTCCACTGAGCATTTATTTAATATCTGCTCAAACTTAGAGCAGAACTCTAGGTTGTCTTGAAACAAAGTCGGACGTAATGACACACGAAGGCCTCTTGGAATACACTGTGTTTTAATGTATTCAGCAATGGTAATGCTGTGTAGTTCCAAACTCACCAAGTGACGGGATTCTCTTTCCAGGTCTCGTAACTTGAATTCGCTGCCTGAGACTTGTAAAAAATCACTGCACGCCGTGACTTGTGAAACGATATTTGCTACTTCAGTTTCACTATAGGAAAAGCCAGTCGCAGACATACTCCACTCCTCCCAGTTGACAATTTCAAAAATATGAAAAGAAGTTATTTTATATCAAAGAAAAAAATCTTAATTAAATGGATCCAAAAATTCAAGGGTGCGCGTGAAAAAAAGGCACAGAATCTGAACACACTGTCACGTCACTCCTTTTTTTTTTTTTTTTTTATTACAGCGGGAGGCCTTCTGGATTTACTTTTTACAAAGTTTGGAACCTAAGGGGTTAAACAGGGATTATAACCTTTCAGGTTTCTTCTAATAGGTATTTTGTGTTCCGATTTAGGATTTAGTATAAAATTAGGGTTTGGATTTACAGTTCTTGAGACTTGTTAAATAACTTTTCATTGGTAAGAGCTCTTTTAGATATAGTTTGATTCACTTAACCAGTGGCATATATAACTATTTGCAATTATTTTGTATGCTGATGTACTTATATATGACATCTTATAATTTTCTCTTTTTCTTTTTTTCTTGTTTTTTCAGGCGGCGAATTGATTCTTAATTTTACACTATACTTACCCGGGCTGCAGGTTCCAGCGTTGTATTCTTCTATTCACGCGAATGGGCACTGCTTCTCTTTTGATACTATGAGGCTCACCGTCTGTTTCTTTCCCTCAATCAGCGTCCCGTATAGGGGCTCCGGCCTCTAGACACTGTGGTGACGCACTTCCGGTAGCGCCGACCTTCTCCGTGCGTTCCACTTAGCGGTTCAGTCTCTCACACTGATGTCACTTCCGGAACTAGGGCTTTTTAATGCGGACACTGGTACGGCAAGGCATGCAGTCATACCACGCGCCGCAGCTTGCGGTTTGTTTTTCCCGGGACCACCGTGCATACGCGGTAAGCCTCTTCTTTGTATCACACACTCTCTGGACCTCGCAATTATGCGGATACTTGAGCTACTAATCTTTTCATCTGGTGTTTTCAATGAGTTCTATTTTTTTCTTTCTTAGAACTCCAGACGGAGTCACATACTCTATAGGTCGTTTTTTTCAGTGACTGCATCTAGCGGTAAGCTTCTATCTTTATATGTGGGATACGTTATGGTCCGTAGATAATTATATAATGATGCATGTGATATACTGAATTTCTCTATTAGGAGGATCCCCTGACGTATTCTATTTGTTTTTGTTTTTTTGTTTTTTATTTTGATCTTTGATGTCCAAATTCTATACCACTGGTCTTATGGGTTACGTATATGAATTTCGTTTTTCAGCCTCATAAATTGAAGTATAGTATGTTTTCTATATGAGAGATGAATATAAACACCAATAGAATTTGGAGGAGCCACTTATTTAATTATCACAGGAATGTGAGTAACAGAGAAATTATGGAAGAAGACATATTCTGTATAACCTACCTACTATATTGGATGAATTTTCTGTTACAATTTTGAATTATATTATGCTGTATGTCATTAATGATATATTGTGGATTGATGATATATATTTTTTCTTTCATATCCTAGTCTGAGAAAGGTCAGAATTGACCGAAACGTTATAAATTTGGGATCATAAATAAAATGAAATTTGCATAATTTTGGAGTGCCGGACTTTTTTCATTATATTGTTATAGGGGTGGCATTCCTTTTCTGAGCACCCGATAAAAAAAGAAGGAGTGACGTGACAGTGTGTTCAGATTCTGTGCCTTTTTTTCACGAGCACCCTTGAATTTTTGGATCCATTTAATTAAGATTTTTTCTTTGATATAAAATAACTTCTTTTCATATTTTTGAAATTGTCAATTGGGAGGAGTGGAGTATGTCTGCGACTGGCTTTTCCTATAGTGAAACTGAAGTAGCAAATATAGTTTCACAAGTCACGGTGTGCAGTGATTTTTTACAAGTCTCAGGCAGCGAATTCAAGTCACGAGACCTGGAAAGAGAATCCCGTCACTTGGTGAGTTTGGAACTACACAGCATTACCATTGCTGAATACATTAAAACACATTGTATTCCAAGAGGCCTTCGTTAGGGTTGAGCGAAACGGATCGTTCATTTTCATAAGTCGCCGACTTTTGGCAAAGTCGGCATCTCATGAAACCCGACCCGATCCCTGTGTGGGGTCGGCCATGCGGTACGCTATCTTGGCGCCAAAGTCGCGTTTCGTATGACGCGTTCAGTGCCATTTTTTCAGCCAATGAAGGAGTGTGGGCAGAGTGATGACATAGGGGTTAGGGGCGTTCACGCCTATCATCATTTTATCGCTTGTGCGCAGTACGGATTTGGAATGTGTAAAACGAAATTTTCTGTGCTGGGACAGAGGGGGGAGAGAGAGAGAGAGAGAGAGAGAGAGAGAGAGAGAGATAGAAAAAAAAAACCATTGACGTGCATAGGGTTTCGTGTTCCGGCCGATCCTCGACTTTTCGCAGTAATCGGCCGATTTCGCCCTGCTCGACTTTTCAAAAAGTCGGGTTTCGTGAAACATGACTCGACCCTAAAAAAGTCAAAGTCGCTCAACCCTAGCCTTCGTGTGTCATTACGTCCGACTTTGTTTCAAGACAATCTAGAGTTCTGCTCTAAGTTTGAGCAGATATTAAATAAATGCTCAGTGGACTTGATGACTTTGACCCTGGATAATTTGAACAAAGAAATTAAGATTAGCCAGGAGAAAGTCTCCAGTATTGAAATCCAGCTGAAAGATTCATTGCCGAAAGAAGAATTTGATTCTGTGAAAACCCGCACAAAGGAAAACGTGGAAAGCTTCAAGAGGGAAACTGAGAAACGTAAACGACAAAAATTTATACGAGACACCCAGGACTATTTACAGAAGAGAGTTTACAGATGGCAAAGTTCCTCCTTTCGTCCGAACTACCGAAATTACAGATATACGGACGTCTCGTCTGCTTCAAGTTCAGACAACGAACAAATGGACTCTCACCGATCTTTTTTAGGGTCGGGTCGGAAATACAACGCAAGAAAAGGACGAGGAAGGGGGGGCAATGCTTCAGAGATAAATCGTCACAATATGAACACTCGGTCCCAGGTAATGAGTCCAACTTGGTTATAAATATATCCAAAAAGTCATTGAATACATCTCAATTACGTCTGCTAGAAAAGGGTTTATCATTTTGTCCAACCTATAAGTTCAATGCCTTTCAGTTGAATATCGATTTAGAAAGGTTTTATAGAAATTTACGATTGAAGGCTTATTTTTGTGAACAAACGCCTATTACCACACAAGGTTCAGTAACGCAGACTACACCTATTAATCTGAAAGATTTGGGTTTACGAGTACGTAGCAGTTTTTCCCCTCCTAAGAGCAGTGCACCAGTAGAGACATTCATTACATTGATAGATAGGGAGGTTTCTAATTTTTGTAAACAAATTATTAGAGGTGATTTTACGACCAGACCCAATTTAGATCAAACGGAACGTACAGCGCTTGAAACACTAATGAAGGATAAGGATATAGTCATTAAGGCGGCAGACAAGGGGGGAGCGATTGTCATCATGGACTACTCTTGTTACCGTTCTGAAATTTTATCCCAATTGGCGAATAGAGATGTGTATCTGCCACTTACCAATAATCCTACGTCATCAATTAGAAATAAAATAACTGTATTGTTGGATGAAGCATTATCGACACAGATTATAGACAAAAAAACAAAGGATTTTTTGACAAATGAATATCCGATAATTCCGGTTTTTTATGTTTTACCTCAAATTCATCAAAATTTAAGAAAACCCCTGGGTAGGCCTATAGTTGCGTCTACGGATTCTATTTTATCACCTCTATCAATATTATTGGAAAAAGTGTTGACACCACTTATCAAAAAAACACCTGCTTTCTTATTAGCTACAGGAGCATTCTTGCAGACGATTCGTGGTTTAGGTAAACTACCAGATGATACTTTTCTGGTTACATTAGATATAAACAGTTTATACACTTCTATCCAACATACTAAAGGGATAAGAGCGACAGAACAGCTCCTTAAGAATTCACACTTAGATCCAAAAGTAATTTCTTTTTTATTGGATTTATTGAGATTGGTCTTGACAGAGAATTTCTTTATTTTTGAGGATACGTTTTACGTTCAGATACAGGGCTCGGCAATGGGGTCCAATGTGGTCCCACCCTATGCTAATTGTTTTATGTCGGTGTTTGAGTCTGAATACATATATAGTAATAATCTATTTCAGTCCCACTGTTTATTGTGGCGTAGATACATCGACGATGTATTCTGCTTGTGGAGAGGTTCAAGTGAGAGTTTATATGAATTTTTTGATAAGATTAATTCAGTCTGGCCTGAATTATCTTTCACTTTAAATTATGACCGTACGGAGATCAATTTCTTAGATACCAGGGTTATCTTAAAGTCAGACGGCACACTGACGATAGATCTTTACATTAAAGAAACGGATCATAACAATCTTTTATTGTATCAGAGTTGTCACCCTAAAGCTGTAAAAAAATCAATTCCCCGCTCTCAATTTGAGAGAGTGCGGAGGATAGTAAGTGATCCATTTTTATATTCACAACGCCTTGATGAGATGGAGACCAAGTTTTTACAGAGAGGATATCCACAGCGTTTATTACGGCAAAGCCGCAGTAACATAGATCGAAATGTGAGCTCAGAACCCTCTGTGAGAATTCCTTTAGTCCATACGTTCCACCCGTATATGTTTAAATTACACAGCAAGATCCGCAAACATTGGCACATACTACGGGAGAGTTTCCCAGAAGTACCTGAGTTTCAGGCTCCTTTTTTACCTTGCTTTAGACGTCCAAGTAATTTAAAAAATAAGATTGTGAGAGCAGATATCGGGTCAGCTTCTAGGGTCCCTCGACAGACTTTCTTGCAAACTTCACAAAAGGGAACTTTTCCATGTTTACAATGTGCACAATGTGCAAATGTATTGAAAGGGACTAAAATTTCCCATCCATTGACAGGAGCAGATATCCCCATTGAAGGATTCTTTACTTGTAACTCGAAAGAGGTAGAATATGCTATAAAATGTCCCTGCGGTAAAATGTACGTAGGTGAGACAACGCAGGCGATCAAGGATCGTATCTCACACCATAAATCGGACATTCGGTGTGGAAAATACCATCTTCCTATTCCTCATCACTTTTGGGAGGCAGGACATACTGTGGCACAATTGCGATTTTTGGTGCTAGAACAGGTATCCTTGAATAGAAGAGGGGGTAACTTACACAAAAGATTATTACAGCGGGAGGCCTTCTGGATTTACTTTTTACAAAGTTTGGAACCTAAGGGGTTAAACAGGGATTATAACCTTTCAGGTCTCTTCTAATAGGTATTTTGTGTTCTGATTTAGGATTTAGTATAAAATTAGGGTTTGGATTTACAGTTCTTGAGACTTGTTAAATGACTTTTCATTGGTAAGAGCTCTTTTAGATATAGTTTGATTCACTTAACCAGTGGCATATATAACTATTTGCAATTATTTTGTATGCTGATGTACTTATATATGACATCTTATAATTTTCTCTTTTTCTTGTTTTTTCAGGCGGCGAATTGATTCTTAATTTTACACTATACTTACCCGGGCTGCAGGTTCCAGCGTTGTATTCTTCTATTCACGCGAACGGGCACTGCTTCTCTTTTGATACTATGAGGCTCACCGTCTGTTTCTTTCCCTCAATCAGCGTCCCGTATAGGGGCTCCGGCCTCTAGACACTGTGGTGACGCACTTCCGGTAGCGCCGGCCTTCTCCGTGCGTTCCACTTAGCGGTTCAGTCTCTCACACTGATGTCACTTCCGGAACTAGGGCTTTTTAATGCGGACACCGGTACGGCAAGGCATGCAGACATACCACGCGCCGCAGCTTGCGGTTTGTTTTTCCCAGGACCACCGTGCATACGCGGTAAGCCTCTTCTTTGTATCATACACTCTCTGGACCTTGCAATTATGCGGATACTTGGGCTACTAATCTTTTCATCTGGTGTTTTCAATGAGTTCTATTTTTTTCTTTCTTAGAACTCCAGACGGAGTCGCATACTCTATAGGTCGTTTTTTTCAGTCACTGCATCTAGCGGTAAGCTTCTATCTTTATATGTGGGATACGTTATGGTCCGTAGATAATTATAAAATGATGCATGTGATATACTGAATTTCTCTATTAGGAGGATCCCCTGACGTATTCTATTTGTTTTTGTTTTTTTGTTTTTTATTTTGATCTTTGATGTCCAAATTCTATACCACTGGTCTTATGGGTTGCGTATATGAATTTCGTTTTTCAGCCTCATAAATTGAAGTATAGTATGTTTTCTATATGAGAGATGAATATAAGCACCAATAGAATTTGGAGGAGCCACTTATTTAATTATCACAGGAATGTGAGTAACAGAGAAATTATGGAAGAAGACATATTCTGTATAACCTACCTACTATATTGGATGAATTTTCTGTTACAAGTTTGAATTATATTATGCTGTATGTCATTAATGATATATTGTGGATTGATGATATGTATTTTTTCTTTCATATCCTAGTCTGAGGAAGGTCAGAATTGACCGAAACGTTATAAATTTGGGATCATAAATAAAATGAAATTATTTGCATAATTTTGGAGTGCCAGACTTTTTTCATTATATACTCGAGTATAAGTCGACCCGAGTATAAGCCGACCTGTTGTGAATTTGGATTCTGGGCTCCCCCGGTGGCCGCTTGTGGAATTGGACTTGTCATCCTCTTTCCTGTTTCACCTGGTTCCATCAGTAGTGGGTGTCGCTATTTAAGCTCATTTCTCTGGTGGTTTCTTGCCGGTCAACAATGTTATCTGATGCCTCTCAGTGCTTGTTCCTGCTTCTAGACAACTACTAGATAAGTTGGACTTTTGTCCATGTTTTGTTTTGCCTATTTGTTCCAGTTCACAGCTGAAGTTTTGTTTCTGTGTCTGGAAAACTCTCGTTGATCAGGGATTGCTACTCTGGCGTTATGAGTTAATGCCAGAGTTTAAGGTAATCTCTGGATGGTGTTTTGTTAGTGTTTTTCTGCTGACCATGAAAGTATACTATCTGTCTTCTGCTATTTAGTAAGCGGACCTCAAATTTGCTAAGACTATTTTCCTGCTGCGTTTGTTGTTTCATCTGAACTCACCGTCATTATATGTGGGGGGCTACTGTCTTCTTTGGAATATTTCTCTAGAGGTGAGCCAGGTCTTATATTTCCCTCTGCTAGCTATTTAGGTCTTAGGCCAGAGCTGGGCATCTAGCGATAAATAGGAAATGCTACCTGGCTATTTCTAGTTGCGCGGCAGGCTTAGTTCATGGTCAGTATAGTTCCATCTTCCGAGAGCTTGTCCCTCTATAGGCTTGCTATGATCTCTGCCTGCAGAGATCATGACAGTTTGACCGGCCATTAAAGTGTTAAAGACCCAGGTTGAGAAAGGAGAGTTATAAGAAGTCTGCTGGAATTTTTTTTTTTTTTTTTTTCCCTCCAGTCTGCCTTGCTGCAGTCTTTTTTCTCTCTCTCCTCCTAATCTCTGTATGGCTCTGTGTGCACCTGACAATAATGGATCTTCAGAGTGTAACTGCGGGTTTGAATAATCTCATCACTAAAGTACAAAATTTACAAGATTTTGTGGTACATGCTCCGGTATCTGAGCCGAGAATTCCTTTGCCGGAATTCTTCACAGGGAATAGAGCTAGCTTCCAGAATTTCCGAAATAATTGTAAGCTTTATTTGTCCCTGAGGTCTCGTTCAGCTGGAGACCCTGCTCAGCAGGTTAGGATTGTGATTTCCTTGCTCAGGGGTGACCCTCAAGATTGGGCCTTCTCATTGCCAGCAGGGGATCCTGCGTTGCGCGATGTGGATGCGTTTTTTCTGGCCTTGGGCTTGCTTTATGAGGAACCTCATTTGGAACTTCAGGCAGAAAAAACTTTGATGGCACTATCTCAGGGGCAAGACGAAGCTGAAGTTTACTGCCAAAAATTCCGTAAATGGTCTGTGCTTACTCAGTGGAATGAGTGCGCCTTGGCGGCAACTTTCAGAGAAGGTCTCTCTGATGCCGTTAAGGATGTTATGGTGGGGTTCCCTGTGCCTGCAGGTCTGAATGAGTCCATGACAATGGCTATTCAGATTGATAGGCGTCTGCGGGAGCGCAAACCGGTGCACCATCTGGCGGTGTCTATGGAAAAGACGCCAGAAAGTATGCAGTGTGATAGAGTTCTGTCCAGGAGCGAGCGACAGAATTTTAGACGGAAGAATGGATTGTGTTTCTATTGTGGGGATTCTACTCATGTTATATCAGCATGCTCTAGGCGTACAAAGAAGCTTGATAAGTCTGTTTCCATTGGCACCATTCAGTCTAAGTTTATTTTGTCTGTAACCCTGATTTGCTCTTTGTCATCCATTGCCACGGACGCCTATGTTGACTCTGGCGCCGCTCTGAGTCTTATGGATTGGTCCTTTGCCAATCGTTGTGGTTTTGATTTAGAGCCTTTGGAGACTCTTATTCCTCTGAAGGGGATTGACTCCACCCCATTAGCTAATAATAAACCACAATACTGGACACAAGTAACCATGCGTATCAATCCGGATCACCAGGAGATTATTCGTTTCCTGGTGCTGTATAATTTACATGACGATTTGGTACTGGGATTGCCATGGTTGCAGTCTCACAATCCAGTCTTGGACTGGAGAGCAATGTCTGTGTTGAGCTGGGGATGTAAGGGTATTCATGGGGACTTACCTTTGGTTTCTATTTCTTCGTCCATTCCCTCTGAAGTCCCTGAGTTCCTCTCTGATTATCAAGACGTCTTTGACGAACCCAAGCTTGGGTCGTTACCTCCGCACCGTGAGTGCGATTGTGCCATAGATTTGATACCGGGTTGTAAATATCCAAAGGGTCGTTTGTTTAATCTGTCTGTGCCGGAACATGCTGCTATGCGGGAATATATAAAGGAGTCTTTGGAAAAGGGACATATTCGTCCATCTTCTTCTCCCTTGGGAGCTGGGTTTTTCTTTGTCTCAAAAAAAGACGGCTCTTTGAGACCATGTATTGATTATCGGCTTCTGAATAAGATCACTGTTAAGTATCAATACCCGTTGCCATTGCTTACTGATTTGTTTGCTCGTATAGAGGGGGCTAAGTGGTTCTCTAAAATTGATCTTCGTGGGGCGTATAATTTGGTGCGGATCAGGCAGGGGGATGAGTGGAAGACCGCATTTAATACGCCCGAGGGCCACTTTGAGTATTTGGTCATGCCTTTTGGTCTTTCTAATGCCCCTTCAGTTTTCCAGTCTTTTATGCATGATATTTTCCGCGATTTTCTGGATAAATTTATGATAATATATCTGGATGATATTCTGATTTTTTCTGATGACTGGGACTCTCATGTCCAGCAGGTCAGGAGAGTTTTTCAGGTTCTGCGGTCTAATTCTTTATGTGTGAAGGGGTCTAAGTGCGTTTTTGGGGTCCAGAAAGTTTCCTTTTTGGGGTATATTTTTTCTCCCTCTTCCATTGAGATGGATCCCGTCAAGGTGCAAGCTATTTGTGACTGGACTCAGCCCTCCTCTCTTAAGGGTCTTCAGAGATTTTTGGGCTTTGCCAACTTTTACCGCCGATTTATTGCTGGTTTTTCGGATGTCGTTAAACCACTGACTGATTTGACCAGACAAGGCGCTGATGTTGCTAATTGGTCCCCTCATGCTGTAGAGGCCTTTCAGGAGCTTAAGCACCGTTTTGCCTCTGCCCCTGTGTTGCGTCAGCCTGATGTGAATCTGCCTTTTCAGGTTGAGGTTGACGCTTCGGAGATCGGAGCTGGGGCAGTGTTGTCGCAGAAAGGTTCCGACTGCTCCGTCATTAGGCCTTGTGCCTTCTTTTCTCGCAAATTTTCGCCCGCAGAGCGGAATTATGATGTTGGGAATCGGGAGCTTTTGGCCATGAAGTGGGCGTTTGAGGAGTGGCGCCATTGGCTCGAGGGGGCTAGGCATCAGGTGGTGGTATTGACTGACCACAAAAATTTGATTTATCTTGAGACTGCCAGGCGCCTGAATCCTAGACAGGCGCGCTGGTCTTTATTTTTTTCTCGCTTTAATTTTGTGGTGTCATACCTACCGGGTTCTAAGAATGTTAAGGCAGATGCCCTTTCTAGGAGTTTTGACCCGGACTCTCCTGGTAATTCTGAACCCACAGGTATCCTTAGGGAGGGAGTAATTTTGTCGGCCGTTTCTCCTGATCTGCGGCGGTCCTTGCAAGAGTTTCAGGCGGATAGACCGGATCGTTGTCCGCCTGATAGACTGTTTGTTCCGGATGATTGGACCAGTAGAGTCATCTCTGAGGTACATTCTTCTGCATTGGCAGGTCATCCCGGAATTTTTGGTACCAGGGATTTGGTGGCAAGATCCTTCTGGTGGCCTTCCCTGTCACGAGATGTGCGAGTCTTTGTGCAGTCATGTGACATTTGTGCTCGGGCCAAGTCTTGTAGTTCTCGGGCTAGCGGACTGCTGTTGCCCTTGCCTATTCCTAAGAGGCCTTGGACACACATCTCGATGGATTTTATTTCAGATCTGCCTGTTTCCCAGAAGATGTCTGTCATCTGGGTGGTCTGTGACCGTTTCTCTAAAATGGTCCATTTGGTTCCTCTGCCCAAGTTGCCTTCTTCTTCTGAGTTGGTTCCTCTGTTTTTTCAGAATGTTGTCCGATTGCACGGTATTCCTGAGAATATCGTTTCTGACAGAGGTACCCAATTTGTGTCTAGATTTTGGCGGGCATTCTGTGCTAGGATGGGCATAGATTTGTCTTTTTCATCTGCTTTTCACCCTCAGACTAATGGCCAGACCGAGCGGACTAATCAGACCCTGGAGACATATCTGAGGTGTTTTGTCTCTGCTGACCAGGATGATTGGGTTGCTTTTTTGCCATTGGCAGAGTTCGCCCTCAATAATCGGGCCAGCTCTTCCACCTTGGTGTCCCCGTTTTTCTGTAATTCGGGGTTTCACCCTCGATTTTCCTCCGGTCAGGTGGAATCCTCGGATTGTCCTGGAGTGGATGCGGTGGTGGAGAGATTGCATCACATCTGGGGGCAGGTTATGGACAATTTGAAGTTGTCCCAGGAGAAGACTCAGCGTTTTGCCAACCGTCATCGTCGTGTTGGTTCTCGGCTTTGTGTTGGAGATTTGGTGTGGTTGTCTTCTCGTTTTGTCCCTATGAGGGTCTCTTCTCCTAAGTTTAAACCTCGGTTCATCGGCCCTTATAGAATATTGGAGATTCTTAATCCTGTTTCTTTCCGTTTGGACCTCCCTGCGTCCTTTTCCATTCATAACGTTTTTCATCGGTCGTTATTGCGCAGGTATGAGGTACCTGTTGTACCTTCAGTTGAGCCTCCTGCTCCGGTGTTGGTTGAGGGTGAGTTGGAGTACGTTGTGGAGAAAATTTTGGACTCTCGTGTTTCCAGACGGAGACTCCAGTATCTGGTCAACTGGAAGGGTTACGGCCAGGAGGATAATTCTTGGGTCAATGCATCTGATGTTCATGCTTCTGATCTTGTTCGTGCCTTCCATAGGGCTCATCCTGGTCGCCCTGGTGGATCTGGTGAGGGTTCGGTGCCCCCTCCTTGAGGGGGGGGTACTGTTGTGAATTTGGATTCTGGGCTCCCCCGGTGGCCGCTTGTGGAATTGGACTTGTCATCCTCTTTCCTGTTTCACCTGGTTCCATCAGTAGTGGGTGTCGCTATTTAAGCTCATTTCTCTGGTGGTTTCTTGCCGGTCAACAATGTTATCTGATGCCTCTCAGTGCTTGTTCCTGCTTCTAGACAACTACTAGATAAGTTGGACTTTTGTCCATGTTTTGTTTTGCCTATTTGTTCCAGTTCACAGCTGAAGTTTTGTTTCTGTGTCTGGAAAACTCTCGTTGATCAGGGATTGCTACTCTGGCGTTATGAGTTAATGCCAGAGTTTAAGGTAATCTCTGGATGGTGTTTTGTTAGTGTTTTTCTGCTGACCATGAAAGTATACTATCTGTCTTCTGCTATTTAGTAAGCGGACCTCAAATTTGCTAAGACTATTTTCCTGCTGCGTTTGTTGTTTCATCTGAACTCACCGTCATTATATGTGGGGGGCTACTGTCTTCTTTGGAATATTTCTCTAGAGGTGAGCCAGGTCTTATATTTCCCTCTGCTAGCTATTTAGGTCTTAGGCCAGAGCTGGGCATCTAGCGATAAATAGGAAATGCTACCTGGCTATTTCTAGTTGCGCGGCAGGCTTAGTTCATGGTCAGTATAGTTCCATCTTCCGAGAGCTTGTCCCTCTATAGGCTTGCTATGATCTCTGCCTGCAGAGATCATGACACCGACCCCCCTAATTTTGCCACAAAAAACTGGGAAAACTTATTGACTCGAGTATAAGCCTAGGGTGGAAAATGCAGCAGCTACCGGTAAATGTCAAAAGTAAAAATAGATACCAATAAAAGTAAAATTAATTGAGACATCAGTAGGTTAAGTGTTTTTGAATATCCATATTGAATCAGGAGCCCCATATAATGCTCCATGCAGTTTATGATGGCCCCATAATATGCTCCATATTAAAATATGCCCCATATAATGCTCCATATTAAAATATGCCCTATATAATCCTGCATAAAGGTTAATAAAGGCCCCATAAGATGTTCCATAGACACACTTGCCCAATATAATGCTGCACAAATGCTGATTATGGCCCCATAAGATGCTCTATAAAGATATTTGCCCCATATAGTGCTGCACAAACGTTATGGCCCTATAAGATGCTCCATACACACACTTGCCCCATATAGTGCTGCAGAAACGTTATGGCCCCATATAGTGCTGCAGAAACGTTATGGCTCCATATAGTGCTGCAGAAACATTATGGCCCCATATAGTGCTGCAGAAACGTTATGGCCCCATATAGTGCTGCACAAACATGGCCCCCATATAGTGCTGCACAAATGTTATGGCCCCATATAGTGCTGCACAAATGTTATGGCCCCATATAGTGCTGCAGAAACATTATGGCCCCCATATAGTGCTGCACAAATGTTATGGCCCCATATAGTGCTGCAGAAACATTATGGCCCCCATATAGTGCTGCACAAAGGTTATGGCCCCATATAGTGCTGCAGAAACATTATGGCCCCCATGGCCCCCATATAGTGCTGCACAAAGGTTATGGCCCCATACAGTGCTGCAGAAACATTATGGCCCCATATAATGCTGCACAAATGTTATGGCCCCCATATAGTGCTGCAGAAACATTATGGCCCCATATAATGCTGCACAAATGTTATGGCCCCATATAGTGCTGCAGAAACATTATGGTCCCCATATAGTGCTGCACAAATGTTATGGCCCCCATATAGTGCTGCAGAAATGTTATGGCCCCATACAGTGCTGCAGAAACGTTATGGCCCCATAGATGCTCTATACAGACACTTGCCCCATTTGCTGCGATAAAAAAAAAAAAATCACATACTCACCTCTTCGTCGCTCAGGTCCTCGGCACTTTCAATAGTCACCTGACACCTGCTCCTTGTTCCGGGCGCCGATCTGTCTCCAGCACTGACGTTCAGCAGAGGGCGCGCACTGACCACGTCACCGCGCCCTCTGACCTCAGCGTCAGTGCTGGAGACAGATCGGCGCCCGGAACGAGGAGCAGGTGACTATCGCGCAGCGCTGCGCTCCCCTCCCCGTATACTCACCTGGTCCTGGCGCTGTGTAGTCCCTGCTTCCCCGATGCCGCAGCGCTTCATCCTGTACTCAGCGGTCACATGGTACCGCTGATTACAGTAATGAATATGCGGCTCCACCCCTATGGGAAGTGGAGCCGAATATTCATTTACTGTAATGAGCGGGACCATGTGACCGCCCAGTACAGGAAGAAGCTGAAGCTGCTGCTGCTGGCGCCAGGGACCTGCAGGGACCGCGCCTGGACTAGGTGAGTATAATTAGACAGCCCCCGCTCCCTCTCCCCTGCCGACCCCCGGGTATGACTTGAGTATAAGCCGAGAGGGGCAATTTCAGCCCCAAAAAGTGGACTGAAAATCTTGGCTTATACTCGAGTATATACGGTATTTGTCAGTGTGGTATTTTTTTGTGACAGGCCTCATATCTGTGTGCTTCAAGTTTGGGCATTTTAGGCTGTTTTTCCACTGTTTTTGCTGTCTGTTACTCTACTTATATCTAGTACTATTTTGCATTTAAAAAATACAGGCCACATACTTGTCAGTGTGGTATTTCCGTGACAGGCCTCTGTCATGATTCTCAATGGCGAGAGAACATAGCCCAGCATATATGAGAACTAGCTCTTGGAAGATGGAAACTATACTGACCATGAACTAAACCTGCCGCACAACTAGAAGTGGCCGGGTAGCATGCCTACGTTTTTTTATCCCTAGATGCCCAGCGCCAGCCGGAGAACTACCTAATCCTAGCAGAGGAAAAGACAGTCCTGGCTCACCTCTAGAGAAATGTTCCCAAAAGGCAGACAGAGGCCCCCACATATATTGGCGGTGATTTAAGATGAAATGACAAACGTAGTATGAAAATAGGTTTAGCAAAATCGAGGTCCGCTTACTAGATAGCATGAAGACAGAAAGGGCACTTTCATGGTCAGCAGAAAACCCTATCAAAACACCATCCAGAAATTACTTTAAGACTCTAGCATTAACTCATAACACCAGAGTGGCAATTTCCGCTCACAAGAGCTTTCCAGACACAGTAACGAAACAGCAGCTGTGAACAGGAACAAAATGCAAAAACACACAAGGACAAAAGTCCAACTTAGCTGGGAGTTGTCTAGTAGCAGGAACATGCACAGAAAGGCTACTGATTACATTGATGACCGGCATGAAACTGACAGAGGAGCAAGGTTATATAGCGACTCCCACATCCTGATAGGAGCAGGTGAACAGAGGGGATGATGCACACAAGTTAAATTCCACAAGTGGCCACCGGGGGAGCCCAGAATCCAATTTCACAACAGGCCTCATATATCTGCGTGCTCCAAGTTTGAGAATTTTAGGCCGGTTTTCTACTGTTTTTGCTGTCTGTTACTCTACTTGTATCCTGCACTATTTTACATTTAAAAAAATACATGCCACATATTTGTCAGTGTGGTATTTCCGAGACAGGTCTCATATATCTGTGTGCTCCAGGTTTGGACATTTTAGGCTGTTTTTCCACTGTTTTTGCTGTCTGTTACTCTACTTTTATCTAGTACTAGATGGCAGCCCGATTCTAAAGAATCGGGAGTCTAGAATCCATATATACTTTATTTATTCAAATGTAAGAATAATACAATTAATAAATAATAGTAAGAAAGAACAAAAAATGGCTGCACTCACCAGCTCTTGACAATTCTTGTTATTTAAGGTACAGTTACACAGGATCCATGAACATGCTTATGAGGGGAGTGATGAAAGACATCAGACAACAACTTTGCGTGTTGTGGCAAATGCCACAACAACGGTTCTTTGCTTAAGAACAATAATGTAAATAATAAATAATATGTATCAATAACTATGTATATTGGTATGTTCTATGACATTTTAAAATATTTCATTATTATGTGGAAAAGCTCTTAGTACCCATACTGGCGCATACTTGTGTGCCCATCAGGTATTTTCACAGTAATTTTACATCTGATGGGTTGGTATGAAACGTTTTTAATCATCTCTTGGGCTTAGCTAAGCCTTCATTTTAAATAATTCTAATAAGTACAACAGAAATAAAAGCCTTTTTGTGTATCCAAATTTTTTGTGTTTATTTTTACAGAAGTGTAAAATTTAAGAAATCAACGTTCATAGTACACCGATGGGCTAATATAAGCATGCCCATCAACCACGTCACGGTAGCCTTTGAACTGATGGGTCCTAACTAACTGATTCCTATTTCTTAATACTCAAACCTCTTTCACATCTGCATGTTTCTGATATTTGCAGAAGTAATGTTAAAAACAATACAACTTCCACACTTGGCACCAAAGAACTGATCTACAACACACTTTCAGCAAGTGCCATGCAATGTAGATGAAGCTTGGAGTTAACTTGCAGTAAATGCGGCAAACGCGGCTTCGACAATTGCATTAAATGCAGCCACAACAAAAACACTGGTAAGTGGAGATTTTGTGGCGAAAACTGCAGAAACCACATGTGCCGCACCTGCCGCAAGTGAAGTACAAATTCCGTATACATTGCATGCAACTTACAGCAAGAGTGGCGTGGGTCAGCCCTTAGGCAGGAAGTGCAGAAATAGCTTTTTTTCCACCATAAATTCTCCAAATAGCAGAAAAATGTTGATGTGAAAGCAAAATCTCTATTCTTTCCCTATCTATCTAAATATGTACCTATCTATATATCTATTTCTATGTACAGAACACACCTGGAGATAGAGATGTGTGTGAACAGCCATCCCACCCGTCTCTTACCTGTTCACAAAAACCTCACCCTTTTTAAAAACAAAATGAAATCTCTCAGCAGCTATACTGCTGGAGCTTCAAATACAGGTTCCTATCACCAAATACAGGCATTTGGATGATACACATCTTACATCTTGTACTTAATGTGTGTTCTACTTACCTATAAAAATATGTATTGATATATCATATTTCTAAATTTATGTAGATATGATATAGAGTTATTAACCCTATATGCTAATGAGTACGTATGTTATATACGTATTTCCTACATAAGTACTTAAAATCTATATGTCTATGGCTACACTAATTTTTTTTTGTTTTTGTTTTTTTTCCTTATCTCTATACATAGAATTTGCCTATTGCTGTCTATGTTATTAGAAAAACTGAATAATGAAAAAAAAGAAAAGTAACTTTAAACTAAAATATTTTTGTAGATAATATTACGTGTGAAGACTTTAGTACTATCAGCCAATAATTGTCCTTGAAGTGGTGTATTAACCACTTTAACCCTCACATTGCAACATTGCTTCACCCTGGAAAAAGCAACATACAATTGACCATGGGCAAAAGCAGGTTCTGGTAGATAAATGCCAACTCGATGGAGGGTCTGGCCTTGAGATTTATTTATGGTCATTGCAAATGCGGGCTTGATAGGAAATTGTCTCCGTCTTAATTTAAAAGGTAATCCAGTCTCTGATGGACACAAATCAATTCGTGGAATGAATACCACATTTCCTGCTGCTGACCCACTAATTACTTTAGCCAGTATGATATTGGCATGTAAGGCAGTGACAATGAGCCGCGTACCATTGCAGAGACCTTTGTTCGTGTTCAGATTACGTAATAACATGACAATGGTGCCAATTTTAAGTTTCAGCCGATGTGAAGGCATTCCAGTTGGTGTTAGTGAATTCAAAAACTCAAGTGGGTATTGATAGAGGTCATCAGCTTTATCAGGATCGATGGAATCATCACTGATATATTCAGTATAGTCACCTATCAATAAATCCATGACTTGGGAATTGACTTTCTCAACGTCCTCATTTTTTGGACATAAAATTGCATGAGATGCAGCTGTATTTATGCTTTCGGTGTCATTCACATCAATACAAAGATTATCTCCAAAAATTTCAATGATTAAAGAGCCAGTGCATACCATGTCTGGAGGAATTTCAATTACATCATCTCCAAGGTTATGTTCATTAGATAGTTCACCATTTCCCAGTTGAAGCAACCAACTGCTGTAGTGAGGATCAATGGAGCGCATGTTGTTAATAAGTGGCAGGCGAGTAAAATGCTGCCAGTGTTGTGAATATTTTATACAGCTCTCTACAACATCAGTTCTTGTCCCATGAGGGATGACAGGAAGACATTGTCTAAAGTCGCCTCCAAAAACAATCACTTTACCTCCAAACGGTGTTTTTTCTTTGTGAGCTACATTTGTTGTCATGACATCACGTAAAACTCTATCAATGACATGCAATGCATATTTGGATAGCATTGTGCACTCATCAATAATAAAAAGTTTAGTGCTGTGCAAATCTTTTGCTGCATCGGTATCATTCTTAATCCTGGAAACAGATGTTTCATTCACAGGAATTGGAATCCCATAAAGAGAATGAATGGTTCGTCCACCTTGTAGCAAGTTGGCGGCAATTCCAGTAGTGGCAGCAGGTGACACAATGTCTCCTTGTCCTCTTAGCTAATGTAGGAGTAGATGATATAGGTACGTTTTTCCGCTGCCACCAGGACCATCAAGGAAAAAACACTTTGCTGTAGAATTAGTGTCTTCTAAAGCTTGAGTGATAGCATCAAAAGCAAAAAGTTGGTCCTCATTTAGAGTAGCTTTCATTTCAGCAGCTGCTGATAACTCATAATCTTTATCATACTGTGGGAGGAGGTGTTGTTTCTTGACTGGACGTGGCAAATTAAAATCAGTATAAGTTTTGCCATGAGCTTTAAGAACATGTTGGACATCTGTCATAGCATAGCCTTCACAATTGACACACTCCAGAGTGTCGGAGTGGTATGCATAGCAGTAGTCTTCTACAAAGTGTTCCTTAAATTCATCCCATAAGTCCCGAGGTTTAGCTGGAGGACCAAAAATACAAATGTAGGCAAACATGTCACGTAGCTGTGCTGGCATGTTGAGAATACTGGCATCAAGTAATGTATTTCTCCACAGACTATCATCAAATAGTAAGCCAAGAGCTAATGCCGCATCTTTGAAGGTTTCATGTGTGACTCCGTGTACAGTTTTTATGCTGTCAAAACTGGTTGCACCTTTGACATGTAACAATAACAATCTTAAATAGTAGCGTTCTTGGTCTTTCACACTGACAGTATACATTCGTCCAATCACAGAACCACCTGCTCGCTTTCTAACTTCCCAAGAACCTTCTTTCCAAACATAGTTTTCGGGAATTTCACGGTATAAATAAATATGAGCATGATGGTCGTTCTGATTAAGCTTGAAGTAGGCCATAAGTGTAGAATTTTGATGGAGCTTTTGTTTGATGTTTCCAATAGAGTCATCCTCATGAAAATAGAGTGGCTGAGAATGCAAGGCGAATGATGCTATGAGATTGTTTATGCATTGGATATGAGAATATTCGCCAAGCTGCCTCTGGTGCACTGACATATCTTGAATCCATGAATTGGTGTGTTTCATCATGTTGGATGTTAGTCTGGCAGATTTCAAGATTGGCTTTATCATGTCCTTTGTAGACGTATTTAAATAAATATTTCACAGCCTGAATGGAACCACAAACTTCGACATTTATATGGCACTTGTATTTTAATAGCAGGAACGGATTATATGGAACCACCCATGAATTGTCAATCATGTTAGAATGGTGTTGAAAAGATGGGCCAAAGTGTCTGCGATAAGTAGGATAGGCGTCCTTAGCTATGATGGTTCTTGGTTGCAAATCTTTAGGGAAACCTTTTGTACACTTCCCCAGATCCATACAGGGAGAATTTGGGTTGTGTTCTCCACACGGACCATGAATCATATGTTGGAGAACAATTTTATGGAGCTGAGGGTAGTGGGTAGGATTGGGAATTTCAGCCCACACTGTATTGTCTATGTCCTCCTCAGTCCTTAATTTGGAGTTGCTGTCCAGAATAATCAAAATGTGAGCATGTGGAAGGCCACGTTTTTGAAATTCAATTACATGAGCCATAGCGCAAACTTTCCCAAATAATCCGTTGTTAATGTCTTTTAAAAGTGCTTCCAGTTTTATTTTGAAAACACGTGCCACCAAATCAGGTCTATGTTCCACACGCTGCCAAGGTTCCAAATTCTCAGTAATCTCATTCCATTTTGGATTACAGGTCATGGTGATGAATAGATCAGGACGACCATATTTAGTCACAATAGCCATGGCATCCTGGTACCGCTGCTGCATATTCCTGGGACTGCCTTCAAACGAAGATGGTAAAATGACCGTTTTTCCAATGGGGATGCCCTTCTCAATGGATTTTTTCTGGAGATGTTCCTGGAGTACACAATAATCCTCTACTTTCAAATCCTTTTGGTGTTGACGGATATAATTTAGGCGATTTGCCTCGATTTTCACATAAGCATCCACTAAGTACTGCTGAGTGAGTTTGCCACCATTCAGGAGTGGATTAAACTGATTACGGACAGACAGCACATAGCAGTAATATTGCAGTTGTGTAACTCTGCGTGGACTTTGCCCTTGTTGCTTGAGGCCATCATGCCAGCCCTGGTCTCTGTAAGGGAAAAATAAAGGATAGAGTAAAGCATCTAAATTACTGTGTAGAATGCTGACCTGTTGTGTTCTTGGCGCCAAAGGATTTTTGGGGTCCGGTTGTAAATGTATTAAAATATCACGATTAAATGGTGGCTCTCCATTGTCATTTTCAAATACGACAGCAACTTCATTGACAGTTGGATTATTATATCGGCGAGGGTCTTGATTCCGATCTTGTTTAAGGGCCATGATGATATTTGGCATGAGAGTGCCATTAGCTTCAGCTTTAAGATGTTCTTCATGTTCCACATCTCGTAACATTTTGTAGGCAGCAACAAAGGGATTCACATTGTCTAACTGAAGAGCAATTATACTCATCAAAGTGGGATGACATTTTTGATTTTGTTCACAGTTTAAACGTTGTTCATTCGCGGTAGCGGTATCCAAAATATACAGTTGGGCATAAGCTGCAACTTGATCATCACTGGGATGTAGGGTTCCAGTACGATGATATATTTGTCCATGTATACGGAAACAGTAAGGGCCATGTCCAGGTGGAGGGGATATATTGGCACCCATGGAGGCGAAAGCAAATGAGCTGTTAATACTACGAATATTTTCCATGAGATTCTTACTGAACTCACTCTCCCCTGTCAGCAATCGTTTAAAGACCTCGGGATATTGGGGTATAGGTATATGCACTTTACTCTTGTGACAACACAGAGTAAAATTTTTATCTGCTGGTATCTCAGCATTAAAATGTAATGCTTGACAATGTTCACATAAATAGTTCATAGGACCACAGGAGTGTTCTACTATGGTACTGTCATCATTAGTAAAACCTGTAGGATGTTGAGGTACAGGTTGTGGTAACGGAGCATTGGAATGTTTCTTTAAGCCAACATATATAAAGCGTGGACCTGGTAGAGGATCTTCACTGTCCACAGATTCAATCACTGAGGAGTTGGAAGGTGTATCGTGGTCAGGGTTTATTAATATGGAGGTGCAAGTGGTTTTTTTGCGCCGTTCACGGCGTGCACCAGCTGCATTTGGTAATGGTTTGTTTGTTGCCTTAGAAGAGTCAGGTGTGAAGCATGTCTTATAAGCAGACTTAACGGTGTACAGGCGACGGCGTTTATCATTTGGAGTGTAAGTAGGACAGTGTTTGCGCTTACGTGCAGATTTACCAATGGTTAAAGGAGCTTCAGGCTGCACACATTCTATGAATGGAGACAAAGAAGCTGTATTGTGGGCAGAATCTATGACTGAGGACGTGGAAATATTATGTTTGCAACGTTGAGAGCGTGCAGCAGCAGCTTTATTACTTAATCGATTAGTTTTGTCCTCAAAAGACTCATTAGTAATGCGTTTATTGCAAGCAGCATTAACAGTGTCCAGGCGCTTCTGTCTGTCCTCTGTAGTCTCGTTAGCACTCTGTTTGTGCTTACGTGCGGCATCGGCGGCTTTTCGCTCTGCGTCATTGGTATACTTATTATCAGACCTGATATTACGTGCGCCATCAGCAGCTTTGGGCTCTGTGTCATTAGTATACTTAACAGTGTCCAGGCGCTTGCATCTATCCTCTGTACTCTTGTTAGCACGCTGTTTGCGCTTACGTGCAGCATCGGTGTCTTTTCGCTGTGCGTCATTGGTATACTTATTATCAGACCTGATGTTACGTGCGCCATCAGCAGCTTTGGGCTCTGTGTCATTAGTATACTTAACAGTGTCCAGGCGCTTGCATCTCTCCTCTGTACTCTTGTTAGCACGCTGTTTGCGCTTACGTGCAGCATCGGCGGCTTTTCGCTCTGCATCATTACCATACTTTATATCAGACCTGATCTTACGTGCGCCATCAGCAGCTTTGGACTCTGTGTCATTAGTATACTTAACAGTATCCAGGCGCTTGCATCTATCCTCTGTACTCTTGTTAACACGCTGTTTGCGCTTACGTGTGGCATCGGCGGCTTTTCGCTCTGCATCATTACCATACTTTATATCAGACCTGATCTTACGTGCGCCATCAGCAGCTTTACACTCTGTGTCATTAGTATACTTAACAGTATTCAGGCGCTTGCATCTATCCTCTGTACTCTTGTTAACACGCTGTTTGCGCTTACGTGCGGCATCGGCGGCTTTTCGCTCTGCATCATTACCATACTTTATATCAGACCTGATCTTATGTGCGCCATCAGCAGCTTTGGACTCTGTGTCATTAGTATACTTAACAGTATCCAGGCACTTGCATCTATCCTCTGTACTCTTGTTAACACGCTGTTTACGCTTACGTGCGGCATCGGCGGCTTTTCGCTCTGCATCATTACCATACTTTATATCAGACCTGATCTTACGTGCGCCATCAGCAGCTTTGGACTCTGTGTCATTACTATACTTAACAGTGTCCAGGGGCTTGCATCTATCCTCTGTACTCTTGTTAGCACGCTGTTTACGCTTACGTGCGGCATTGGCGTCTTTTTGCTCTGCATTATTAGTATACTTTATATCAGACCTAATCTTACGTGCACCATCAGCAGCTTTGGGCTCTGTGTCATTAGTATCCTTACTATTAGAGCTCATGTTGGCTAAGCTAAACAGCTTTAAGCGTGGTGGTGGCAAACAACAGGTTAATAAGAGGCAGTGTCAGGTAGTAGGAAAATAGCCAGTTAATAATAGGCAATAGTTCTTTGCAGGAATACAGATATTAATAAATAGGCAGTTTATATTGCAGAGAAATTGCTGGGCAATAATGGACAATTGTTGTGAATTAGACTTTTTTGGCTCCCTCTTGTGGTCACTAGTGATATGACTCTGGGATTGTCTTTCCTCAGTTTGGCACCCACCTGGGTCGTTAGTCCAGGGGTGTTGCTATATAAACTTCCTGGTTTCTCAGTCCAGTGCCTGGCATCGTTGTAATCAGTTCCTTTCTGTTTGCTCCTGTCTGCTGGTCTTGGATCTTGCAAAATTAAGCTAAGTCCTGCTTCCTTGTTTTTTGGTTTTTTGCTTTGTTCTTATTTTTTGTCCAGCTTGTACTAAATGTGATTCCTGATTTTGCTGGAAGCTCTAGGGGGCTGGTGTTCTCCCCCCGGGCCGTTAGACGGTTCGGGGGTTCTTGAATATCCAGCGTGGAAATTTTGATAGGGTTTTTGCTGACCATATAAGTCATCTTACTATATTCTGCTATTAGTCAGTGGGCCTCTCTTTGCTAAATATCTAGTTCATTCTTACGTTTGTCTTTTCTCCTTACCTCACCGTTATTATTTGTTGGGGGCTTGTATCCAACTTTTGGGGTCTTTTCTCTGGAGGCAAGAAAGGTCTATCTTTTCCCTTCTAGGGTTAGGTAGTTCTCCGGCTGGCGCGAGACGTCTAGAACCAACGTAGGCACGTTCCCCGGCTGCTGCTATTTGTGGTGCTAGGATTAGATATATGGTCAGCCCAGTTACCACTGCCCTATGAGCTGGTTTTTTGTGTTTGCAGACTTGGTATGTACTTTTGAGACCCTCTGCCATTGGGGTCATAACAGACAATGTCCTTATGTGGCAAATAATAGAGCAATATACCCAGTGTGGCAAAGAAGAGGTTAATAAACGGCAGTCTCTCAGTATAACAGTCAGTGAATAATAGGCAGTATATGGAGAAAACACCAAACAAAAGTTCAAAATTGGTGTGAAAATGTCACTGAACCACTTCACAACTAAATATATATAGTTTTGGTAAATGGTATTATCATTTTTTTGACGAAATTCGGCAGGAGCTTGAAGAGCGACGTCATTGGGACCGCCTCCACGCAGTAGAAACTTGCTGTGAGGTAAAAATTCAAAAATCACACCAAAATGGCGGGCGGAGTGTGTCACAGTACGGCACATTTCTGATTGGTCGCTCGCGGCAGGCGGCAACCAATCAGAAAAGTGCCGCGCACCACGAAGGCATATATCTTTGTCCACCCTGAGCGGGTGTAGGACGCTGGTGACGTCACTTATCTCCGGACATTATCTCCGGACAAAGCCACGGAAGTTGGCACAAATTGCCGGAAGTAGTATTCTAGGCAATTATATATTAGATTGTCCTGTCACCAGCCATGTGTACGATTATCGGCCAAAAGCCTCTCTGGAACCAATAATCACCCCATGTAAAGGTATCTTTATAAGTTAAAGATTCAGAATACTATGACTTTTATCATATCCTGAACAGTCAAGTTTTTTATGAACCGTTAAGGTTTTCTGGTTGAAGTAAAAAAAACTCTGAGTGTTTACAGTTTGAAACCATAAAATGTTGAAAAATTATGTCATTCTTGAGTATATCACTCAATGGTGCTCATAAACGTGTCAAATTTGATCTATAATATACTTTAATATACGTTACTTTAATCTTTAATATACTTAAGAACAGGGCCCCAGACATCACACAGGGGGTCTGAAACACCGCACAGTGGTCCAAAATATCGCTGTGCTCTGCCTGGGGCCCCATATGCTGCCTGGGGCCCCTGTGCTCTGCCTGGGGCCCCATATGCTGCCTGGGGCCCCTGTGCTCTGCCTGGGGCCCCTGTGCTCTGCCTGGGGCCCCATATGCTGCCTGGGGCCCCTGTGCTCTGCCTGAGGCCCCATAGGCTGCCTGGGGCCCCTGTGCTCTACCTGGGACCACTGTGCTCTGCCTGGGGCCCCATATGCTGCCTGGGGCCCCTGTGCTCTGCCTGGGGCCACTGTGCTCTGCCTGGGGCCCCATATGCTGCCTGGGGCCCCTGTGCTCTGCCTGGGTGTAGGACACTTTTGACGTCACTTATCTCCGGACATTAGCTCCGGACATTAGCTCCGGACATTATCTCCGGACATTAGCTCCGGACAAAGCCACGGAAGTTGGCACAAATTGCAGGAAGTAGTATTCTAGGCAATTAATCTCCGGACATTAGCTCCGGACATTATCTCCGGACATTAGCTCCGAACATTATCTCCGGACATTAGCTCCGGACAAAGCCACGGAAGTTGGCACAAATTGCAGGAAGTAGTATTCTAGGCAATTATATATTAGACTATTTTACATTTAAAAAAATACAGGCCACATATTTGTCAGTGTGGTATTTCCGTGACAGGCCTTATATATCTGTGTGCTCAAAGTTTGGGCATTTTAGGCCGGTTTTCCACTGATTTTGCTCTTTGTGACTATACTTATATACAACACTATTTTGCATTTAAAAAATACAGGCCACATACATGTCAGTGTGGTATTTCCGTGACAGACCTCATATCTGTGTGCTCCAAGTTTGGGCATTTTAGGCTGTTTTTCCACTGTTTTTGCTGTCTGTTTCTCTACTTATATCCAGTACTATTTTACATTTAAAAAAATAAAAACCACATATTTGTCAGTGTGGTATTTCCGTGACAGGTCTCATATATCTGTGTGCTCAAAGTTTGGGCATTTTAGGCTGGTTTTCCACTGTTTTTGTTGCCTGTTACTCCACTTATATACAGCACTATTTTGCATTTAAAAAATACAGGTCACATATTTGTCAGTGTGGTATTTCCGTGACAGGCCTCATATATCTGCGTGCTCATAGTTTGGGCATTTTAGGCCGGTTTTCCACTATTTTTGCTGTCTGTTATTCTACTTTTATACAGCACTATTTTACATTTTAAAAAATACAGGCCACATATTTGTCAGTGTGGTATTTTGGTGACAGGCCTCATATATCTGCGTGCTCCAAGATTGGGCATTTTAGGCCGCTTTTCCACTGTTTTTTCTGTCTGTTACACTACTTATATACAGCACTATTTTGCATTTAAAAAATATAGGCCACACATTTTTCAGTGTGGTGTTTCTATGACAGGCCTCATATATCTGCGTTCTCCAAGTTTGAGCATTTTAGGCCGGTTGTCCACTGTTTTTGCTGTCTGTTACTCTAATATATACATCACTATTTTGCATTTAAAAGAATACAGGCCACATATTTGTCAGGGTGGTATTTACGTGACAGGCCTCATATATCTGCATGCTCAAAGTTTGCGCATTTTAGGCATGTTTTCCACTGTTTTTGCTGTCTGCTACTCTTCTTAAATACAGCACTATTTTGCATTTAAAAAATACAGGTCACATATTTGTCAATGTGATATTTGTGCGACAGGCCTCATGTATCTGCGTGCTCCAAGTTTTGGCATTTTGGGCCGGTTTTCCACAGTTTTTGCTGTCTGTTACTCTTCTTAGATACAGCACTATTTTGCATTTAAAAAATACAGGCCACATATTTGTCAGTGTGATATTTCTGTGACAGGCCTCATATATGTGTGTGCTCATAGTTTGGGCATTTTAAGGCTGGTTTTCCAGTATTTTTGCTGTCTGTTACTCTACTTTTATACAGCACTATTTTACATAAAAAAAATACAGGCCACATATTTGTCAGTGTGGTATTCGGTGACAGGCCTCATATCTGCGTGCTCCAAGTTTGGGCATTTTAGGCCGCTTTTCCACTGTTTTTGCTGTCTGTTACTCTACTTTAATCGTCACTATTTTGCATTTAAAAAAATACAAGCCACATATTTGTCAGTGTGGTATTTCCGTGACAGGCCTCATATATCTGCATGCTCAAAGTTTGCGCATTTTAGGCCTGTTTTCCACTGTTTTTGCTGTCTGTTACTCTTCTTAGTTACAGCACTATTTTGCATTTAAAAAATGCACTCCACATACAGTGTTTGTCAGTGTGGTGTTTCCGTGACAGGCCTCATATCTGTGTGCTCCAAGTTTGGGCATTTTAGGCCGGTTTTCCACTGTTTTTTCTGTCTGTTACTCTACTTGTATACAGTACTAATTGCATTTAAAAAATACAGGCCACATATGTGTCAGTGTGACATTTGTGCGACAGGCCTCATGTATCTGCGTGCTCCAAGTTTGGGCATTTTGGGCCGGTTTTCCACTGTTTTTGCTGTCTGTTACTCAACTTATATACAGCACTATTTTGCATTGAAAAAATGTAGGCCACATATTTGTCTGTGTGGTATTTCCGTGACAGGCCTCATATATCTGTGTGCTCCAAGTTTGAGAATTTTAGGCCGGTTTTCCACTGTTTTTGCTGTCTGTCACTCTACTTAAATACAGCCCTATTTTGCATTTAAAAAGTACAGGCCACATGTTTGTCGGTGTGTTATTTCTGTGACAGGCCTCATATATCTGTGTGCTCAAAGTTCGGGCATTTTAGGCCGATTTTCAACTTTTTTGCTGTGTTTTACTCTACTTATATTTGTGGTGCCCCAGGGTCCTGGTCGACACAGTGAAATTGCTTTCCTCACGGGGAGAGTAATGTTATTCCTGGAAGCAATGAAGGATATCTTTTATCAGGTAATCACAATGCACACAACATGTTCACGCTCCAGGCCCAAAGGGGGAGCTCTGAGCGTGGATTAAGGGTGAACTTCCCTATAAATACTTTCTGGTCTGGAGAGAAAGAGTAGATAGAGAGGAGCAGTGGGTCAGAGGACAGAGAAGAGAGCAGTCAGACATCAAGTGTCAGAAGGACTGAAGGTGCCCTGTAATCTGAGGTACTGCAGCTCCTGGAGAAAGAGAGATACAAAAGGAAAGAACATCGTTCAGTGAGCTTGAAGGAGAGCGTGGCACAGGAAAGTGACATCAGGGGAGGACAGCTGCGATTGAGGTATCTCCTACTCTACATATATACAGCACTATTTTGCATTTAAAAATATAGGCCACACATTTTTCAGTGTGGTGCTTCTGTGACAGGCCTCATATATCTGAGTTCTCCAAGTTTGAGCATTTTAGGCCGGATGTCCACTGTTTTTGCAGTCTGTTACTCTAATATGTACATCACTATTTTGCACTTAAAAAAATACAGGCCACATATTTGTCAGTGTGGTATTTATGTGACAGGCCTCATATATCTGCATGCTCAAAGTTTGCGCATTTTAGGCATGTTTTCTGCTGTTTTTGCTGTCTGTTACTCTTCTTAAATACAGCACTATTTTGCATTTAAAAAATACAGGCCAAATATATGTCAGTGTGGTATTTCCGTGACAGCCCTCATATCTGTGTACTCCAAGTTTGGGCATTTTAGGCCGGTTTTCTACTGATTTTGCTGTCTGTTACTCTACTTATATACAGTACTATTTTGCATTTAAAAAATACAGGCCACATATTTGTCAATGTGATATTTGTGCGACAGGCCTCATGTATCTGCGTGCTCCAAGTTTGGGCATTTTGGGACGGTTTTCCACAGTTTTTGCTGTCTGTTACTCGTCTTAGATACAGCACTATTTTGCATTTAAAAAATACAGGCCACATATTTGTCATTTTAGTATATCCGTGACAGGCCTCATATTTGTGTGCTCCAAGTTTGGGTATTTTAGGCTGGATTTCCACTGTTTTTGCTGTCTGTTACTCTACTTATATACAGTACTATTTTGCATTTTAAAAATATAGGCCACATATTTGTCAATGTGATATTTGTGCGTTAGGCCTCATGTATCTGCGTGCTCCAAGTATGGGCATTTTGGGCTGGTTTTCCCCAGTTTTTGCCGTCTGTTACTCTTCTTAGATACAGCACTATTTTGCATTTAAAAATTACAGGCCACATATTTGTCAGTGTGGTATTTCCGTGACAGGCCTCATATTTGTGTGCTCCAAGTTTGGGAATTTTAAGCAGGTTTTCCACTGTTTTTGCTTTCTGTTACTCTACTTATATACAGTACTATTTTGCATTTAAAAAATACAGGCCACATATTTGTCAGTGTGATATTTGAGCGACAGGCCTCATGTATCTGCGTGCTCCAAGTTTGAAAATTTTAGGCCGGTTTTCCACTGTTTTTGCTCTCTGTTATTCTTCTTATATTAAGCACTATTTTGCATTTTAAAAAATACAGCCAAGATATTTGTCAGTGTGGTATTTCCTTGACAGGCCTCATATATCTGAATGCTCAAAGCGTTGGCATTTTAGGCCTGTTTTCCACTGTTTTTGCTGCCTGTTACTCTACTTAAATATTGCAC
Organism: Ranitomeya variabilis; assembly: GCF_051348905.1. Lineage (NCBI taxonomy): Eukaryota > Metazoa > Chordata > Amphibia > Anura > Dendrobatidae > Ranitomeya > Ranitomeya variabilis. Next base: position 310,354,634 of record NC_135234.1, on the reverse strand, counting down.
TATTTTGCATTTAAAAAAAATCAGGCCACATATTTGTCAGTGTGGTGTTTCCGTGTCAGGCCTCATATATCTGCATGCTCCAAGTGTGTGCCAAGTTTGGGCATTTTAGGCTGTTTTTCCACTGTTTTTGCTGTCTATTACTCTACTTATATCCAGTACTATTTTACATTTAAAAAAATACAGGACACATATTTCCGTGACAGGCTTTATATATCTGCGTGCTCCAAGTTTGGGCACTTTAGGCCAGTTTTCCACTCTTTTTGATCTTTGTAACTCTCCTTATATACAACACTATTTTGCACTTCAAAAATACAGGCCACATACTTGTCCGTGTGGTATTTCCGTGACAGGCCTCATACATCTGTGTGCTCAAAGTTTTGGCATTACAGGCCAGTTTTCCATTGTTTTGGTTGTCTGTGACTCTACTTATGTACAGCATTATTTTGCATTTAAAAAAATACAGGCCACATATTTGTCAGTGTGGTATATGCGAGACAGGCCTCATATATCTGTGTGTTTAAAGTTTCGGCATTTTAGGCTTGTTTTCCACTGTTTTTGCTGTCTATTACTCTTCTTAGATACAGCACTATTTTGCATTTAAAAAATGCACTCCACATACAGTATTTGTCAGTGTGGTATTTCCGTGACAGGCCTCATATCTGTGTGCTCCAAGTTTGGGCATTTTAGGCCGGTTTTCCACTGTTTTTGCTGTCTGTTACTCTACTTATATACAGTACTAATTGCATTTAAAAAATACAGGCCACATATGTGTCAGTGTGACATTTGTGCGACAGGCCTCATGTATCTGCGTGCTCCAAGTTTGGGCATTTTGGGCCGGTTTTCCACTGTTTTTGCTGTCTGTTACTCAACTTATATACAGCACTATTTTGCATTGACAAAATACAGGTCACACATTTGTCAGTGTGGTATTTCCGTGACAGGCCTCATATATCTGCGTGCTCCAAGTTTGGGCATTTTAGGCTGGTTTTCCACTGTTTTTGCTCTCTGTTATTCAACTAATATACAGCACTATTTTGAATTTAAAAAAATGCAGACCACATATTTATCAGTGTGGTATTTCTGTGTCAGGCCTCATATATCTGCATGCTCAAAGTTTGGGCATTTTAGGCCTGCTTTCCACTGTTTTTGCTGTCTCTTCCTCTACTTAAATACAGCACTATTTTGCATTTAAAAAAAAGCATGCCACATATTTGTCAGTGTGTTATTTCCGTGACAGGCCTCATATCTGTGTGCTCCAAGTTTGGGCATTTTAGGCTGTTTTTCCACTGTTTTTGCTGTCTATCAGGCCATGTGCACACGTTCAGTATTTTTCGCGGTTTTTTTGCGTTTTTTCGCTATAAAAACGTGATAAAAACGCGAAAAAAACGCTAACATATGCCTCCCATTATTTTCAGTGTATTCCGCATTTTTTGTACAAATGTAGCCTTTTTTCCACGAAAAAATCGCATCGCGGAAAAAAAAGCAACATGTTCATTAAAATGCGGAATTGCAGGGGATTCCGCACACCTAGGAGTGCATTGATCTGCTTACTTCCCGCACGGGGCTGTGCACACCATGCGGGAAGTAAGCAGATTATGTGCGGTTGGTACCCAGGGTGGAGGAGAGGAGACTCTCCTCCACGGTCTGGGCACCATATAATTGGTCAAAAAAAAAGAATTAAAATAAAAAATAGCCCTTTACTCACCTTCGATGTCTTCCCGCCTCTCCGCTGCATGCTGCTGCTTCGGTTTCTATAGCTGGTGTGCGGTGAAGGACCTGCGATGACGTCACGGTCTTGTGATTGGTCGAGACCGGTCATGTGACCGCTCACGTGACCGCGATGTCATGGAAGGTCCTGAACCACACCGGCATCTATAGGAACGGACGCCTGCAGGTGAGTATAACCATTTTTTTTATTTTTTTTTATTATTTTTAAACATTCTATCTTTTACTTTTACTATAGATGCTGCATAGGCAGCATCTATAGTAAAAAGATGGTCACACTTGTCAAACGCTATGTTTGACAAGTGTGACCAACCTGTCAGTCAGTTTTCCAAGCGATGCTACAGATCGCTTGGAAAACTTTAGCATTCTACAAGCTAATTACGCTTGCAGAATGCTAAAAAAACGGAAAAAAAACGCAAAAAAAAAAATGCGGATTTCATGCAGAAAATTTCCGGTTTTCTTCAGGAAATTTCTGTAAGAAATCCGGACGTGTGCACATACCCTTACTCTACTTATATCAAGTACTATTTTACATTTAAAAAAATACAGGTCACATATTTGTCAGTGTGGTATTTCCGTGACAGGCCTCATATATCTGCGTGCTCCAAGTTTGGGCATTTTAGGCTGTTTTTCCACTGTTTTTGCTGTCTATTACTCTACTTATATCCAGTACTATTTTACATTTAAAAAAATACAGGTCACATATTTGTCAGTGTGGTATTTCCGTAACAGGCCTCATATATCTGCGTGCTCCAAGTTTGGGCATTTTAGGCTAGTTTTCCACTGATTTTGCTCTCTGTTATTCAACTAATATACAGCACTATTTTGAATTTAAAAAAATGCAGACCACATATTTATCAGTGTGGTATTTCTGTGTCAGGCCTCATATATCTGCATGCTCAAAGTTTGGGCATTTTAGGCCTGCTTTCCACGGTTTTTGCTGTCTCTTCCTCTACTTAAATACAGCACTATTTTGCATTTAAAAAAAAGCATGCCACATATTTGTCAGTGTGTTATTTCCATGACAGGCCTCATATCTGTGTGCTCCAAGTTTGGGCATTTTAGGCTGTTTTTGCACTGTTTTTGCTGTCTATCAGGCCATGTGCACACGTTCAGTATTTTTCGCGTTTTTTTTGCGTTTTTTCGCTATAAAAACGTGATAAAAACGCGAAAAAAACGCTAACATATGCCTCCCATTATTTTCAGTGTATTCCGCATTTTTTGTACAAATGTAGCCTTTTTTCCACGAAAAAATCGCATCGCGGAAAAAAAAGCAACATGTTCATTAAAATGCGGAATTGCAGGGGATTCCGCACACCTAGGAGTGCATTGATCTGCTTACTTCCCGCACGGGGCTGTGCACACCATGCGGGAAGTAAGCAGATTATGTGCGGTTGGTACCCAGGGTGGAGGAGAGGAGACTCTCCTCCACGGTCTGGGCACCATATAATTGGTCAAAAAAAAAGAATTAAAATAAAAAATAGCCCTTTACTCACCTTCGATGTCTTCCCGCCTCTCCGCTGCATGCTGCCGCTTCGGTTTCTATAGCTGGTGTGCGGTGAAGGACCTGCGATGACGTCACGGTCTTGTGATTGGTCGAGACCGGTCATGTGACCGCTCACGTGACCGCGATGTCATGGAAGGTCCTGAACCACACCGGCATCTATAGGAACGGACGCCTGCCGGTGAGTATAACCATTTTTTTTATTTTTTTAATTATTTTTAAACATTCTATCTTTTACTATAGATGCTGCATAGGCAGCATCTATAGTAAAAAGATGGTCACACTTGTCAAACGCTATGTTTGACAAGTGTGACCAACCTGTCAGTCAGTTTTCCAAGCGATGCTACAGATCGCTTGGAAAACTTTAGCATTCTGCAAGCTAATTACGCTTGCAGAATGCTAAAAAAACGCAAAAAAAACGCAAAAAAAAAAAATGCGGATTTCATGCAGAAAATTTCCGGTTTTCTTCAGGAAATTTCTGCAAGAAATCCGGACGTGTGCACATACCCTTACTCTACTTATATCAAGTACTATTTTACATTTAAAAAAATACAGGTCACATATTTGTCAGTGTGGTATTTCCGTGACAGGCCTCATATATCTGCGTGCTCCAAGTTTGGGCATTTTAGGCTGGTTTTCCACTGTTTTTGCTCTCTGTTATTCAACTAATATACAGCACTATTTTGAATTTAAAAAAATACAGACCACATATTTATCAGTGTGGTATTTCCGTGTCAGGCCTCATATCTGCATGCTCAAAGTTTGGGCATTTTAGGCCTGCTTTCCACTGTTTTTGCTGTCTGTTCCTCTACTTAAATACAGCACTATTTTGCATTTAAAAAAAAGCATGCCACATATTTGTCAGTGTGTTATTTCCGTGACAGGCCTCATATCTGTGTGCTCCAAGTTTGGGCATTTTAGGCTGTTTTTCCACTGTTTTTGCTGTCTATTACTCTACTTATATCCAGTACTATTTTACATTTAAAAAAATACAGGTCACATATTTGTCAGTGTGGTATTTCCGTAACAGGCCTCATATATCTGCGTGCTCCAAGTTTGGGCATTTTAGGCTGGTTTTCCACTGATTTTGCTCTCTGTTATTCAACTAATATACAGCACTATTTTGAATTTAAAAAAATACAGACCACATATTTATCAGTGTGGTATTTCCGTGTCAGGCCTCATATCTGCATGCTCAAAGTTTGGGCATTTTAGGCCTGCTTTCCACTGTTTTTGCTGTCTGTTCCTCTACTTAAATACAGCACTATTTTGCATTTAAAAAAAAGCATGCCACATATTTGTCAGTGTGTTATTTCGGTGACAGGCCTCATATCTGTGTGCTCCAAGTTTGGGCATTTTAGGCTGTTTTTCCACTGTTTTTGCTGTCTATCAGGCCATGTGCACACGTTCAGTATTTTTCAAGTTTTTTCGCGTTTTTTCGCTATAAAAACGCGAAAAAAATGCTAACATATGCCTCCCATTATTTTCAGTGTATTCCGCATTTTTTGTGCAAATGTAGCCTTTTTTTCCGCGAAAAAATCGCATCGCGGAAAAAAAAGCAACATGTTCATTAAAATGCGGAATTGCAGGGGATTCCGCACACCTAGGAGTGCATTGATCTGCTTACTTCCCGCACGGGGCTGTGCACACCATGCGGGAAGTAAGCAGATTATGTGCGGTTGGTACCCAGGGTGGAGGAGAGGAGACTCTCCTCCACGGACTGGGCACCATATAATTGGTCAAAAAAAAAGAATTAAAATAAAAAATAGTCCTATACTCACCTTTGATGTCTTCCCCCCTCTCCGCTGCATGCTGCCGCTTCAGTTTCTATAGCTGGTGTGCGGTGAAGGACCTGCGATGACGTCACGGTCTTGTGATTGGTCGAGACCGGTCATGTGACCGCTCACGTGACCGCGACGTCATGGAAGGTCCTGAACCACACCGGCATCTATAGGAACGGACGCCTGCCGGTGAGTATAACCATTTTTTTTATTTTTTTTATTATTTTTAAACATTCTATCTTTTACTATAGATGCTGCATAGGCAGCATCTATAGTAAAAAGATGGTCACACTTGTCAAACGCTATGTTTGACAAGTGTGACCAACCTGTCAGTCAGTTTTCCAAGCGATGCTACAGATCGCTTGGAAAACTTTAGCATTCTGCAAGCTAATTACGCTTGCAGAATGCTGAAAAAACTGAAAAAAAAACGCCAAAAAAAAATGCGGATTTCATGCAGAAAATTTCCGGTTTTCTTCAGGAAATTTCTGCAAGAAATCCGGACGCGTGCACATACCCTTACTCTACTTATACCAAGTACTATTTTACATTTGAAAAAAAGCATGCCACATATTTGTCAGTGTGGTATCTCCGTAACAGGCCTCATATCTGTGTGCTCCAAGTTTGGGTATTTTAGGCTGTTTTTCCACTGTTTTTGCTGTCTATTACCCTACTAATATCCAGTACTATTTTACATTTTAAAAAATACAGGACACATATTTGTCAGTGTGGTATTTCCATGACAGGCCTTATATATCTGTGTGCTCAAAATTTGGGCATTTTAGGCCAGTTTTCCACTGTTTTTGCTCTTTGTGACTATACTTATTGTTAGGGCTAGTGGAACGCAGCAAGTAAATATAGATGTTTATTATTATTGATGCGTTCGCTGCCCGGGGTCCACAGTGCAGGGGAACCTGCTGCTAGTAAATGGTGGCACTATTTGGCTGTATAGACTAGCTCTGTTACCTCACAGAGTAGCCAAGAAAGGAAAGCTCTGTGCCCTGTTAGACTTCACAGGAGCACAGGTTAACTGCCCATCAGAGAGCAGTCAGTGGTCATGCAAACATACAATCTCCGCACTGGAGGAGCCAGTATTCTAGGGGCTTATTTCAGCCGGGGCCCTAAATCCATGCACACAATCTCCTCGCCAGAGGTGCTGGCATTCTAGGGACTTATTTCAGCCGAGTCCCTGAACACACATAAATGACCACACTGGCGCATGCACGTAACAGATTCAATACTAGCGCATGGCCGTGCGGTCATGAGAGCCTTAAATAGCTGCAGCAAGTACAGGACCTTTCTAGAAGGTCCAATAAGAGGCTGCTACAGAGCCTGAGCACCTTCAGGACCTTCCAGGAGGACGAATGGATTTAGCTGCAGTATCTGAACATGTGACCCTCGATCTCCACTGAGAGATTTTACTCTGGGCATGCTCAGAACGAGAAAAGCAGGACTTAGTCCCAGAAGCATCTGCTCGCCGCTGCCCAGCACTGACTGACTGACTTCAATGGCAGAAGCTGTAAAAGCAGCAGTAACCCTTTGTACAGAGTCAGACTGAGCAAGACGCTGAGACTGACATCTCCGCTGAGCAGGCTCCACTGCGGCAGGAAAAGAATGAGAGACCGCAGCCGAGATGGCCCGAGATTCCCACTGTGCAGAGGCAGGAACTCGACCCCGAACACTTATATACAACACTATTTTGCTTTTAAAAAATACAGGCCACATACTTGTCAGTGTGGTATTTCAGTGACAAGCGATGCAAAAATAATTATTTTTTCTATAAAATGGCTTTTATCGTATAAAAGCGCCAAAACATAAAAAAATAATCTACATGAGGAATCGCTGTAATCATACTGACCAGAAGAATAAAACTGCTTTATCCATTATATCAAACGCGGAACGGTATAAACGCCCCCCCCCCCCCCCCAAAAGAAATTCATGAATAGCTGGTTTTTGGTCTCACTTCCTCAGAAAAATTGGAATAAAAAGCGATATAAAAATATCACAAAAATGTTACCAATAAAAACGTCAACTCGTCCCGCAAGAAACAAGACCTCACATGACTCTGTGGACCAAAATATGGAAAAATGATAGCTCTCAAAATGTGGTAATGCAAAAAAATATTTTTGCAATAAAACGCATCTTTTAGAGTGTGACAGCTGCCAATCATAAAAATCCGCTAAAAAATGCTATAAAAGTAAATCAAACCCCCCTTTATCATCCCCTTAGTTAGGGGAAAAAAATTAAAAATGTATTTATTTCCATTTTCCCATTAGGGCTAGGTTAGGGTTAGGGCTAGGGTTAGGGCTAGGGTTAGGGCTAGGGTTAGGGTTTGGATTACATTTATGGTTGGGATTAGGGTTAGGGGTGTGTCAGGGTTAGGGGTGTGGTTAGGGTTATGGTTGGGATTAGGGTTAGGGATGTATTGAAGTTAGGGGTTTGGTTAGGGTTGGGGTTAGGTGTGTGGTTGGGATTAGGGGTGTGTTTGGGTTAGGGTTTCAGTTAGAATGGGGGGTTTCCATTGTTAAGGCACATCAGGGGCTCCCCAACGCAACATGGCGTCCCATCTCAATTCCAGCCAATTTTGCATTGAAAAGTCAAACGGTGCTTGTTCCCTTCCGAGCTCTGCAATGCACCCAAACAGTGGTTTACCCCCACATATGGAGTATCATCGAACTCAGGACAAATTGCACAACAACGTTTGGGGTACAATTTCTTCTGGTAGCCTTGGGAAAATAAAAAATTGGGGGCAAAAATTTCAGTTTTGTGAAAAAATATTATTTTGTATTTTTACGGCTCTACATTATAAACTTCTGTGAAGCACTTGGTGGGTCAAAGTGCTCACCACACATCTAGATAAGTTCCTTAGGGGGTCTACTTTCCAAAATGGTGTCACTTGTGGGGGGTTTCAATGTTTAGACACATTAGTGGCTCTCCAAAAGCAACATGGCGTCCCATCTCAATTCCAGCCAATTTTGCATTGAAAAGTCAAGAGGCGCTCCTTCCCTTCCGAGCTCTGCCATGCTCCCAAACAGTGGTTTACCCCCACATATGGGGTATCGGGGTACTCAGGACAAATTGTACAAAAAATTTTGGCATGCATCCATTTTCTCCTGTTACCCTTTGTATAATAAAACAAATTGGAGCTGAAGTAATTTTTTTGTGAAAAAAAATTAAATGTTCCTTTTTTTAAAACATTCTAAAAATTACTGTGAAGCACCGGAAGGGTTAATAAACTTCTTGAATGGGGTTTTGAGCACCTTGAGGGGTGCAGTTTTTAGAATGGTGTCACACTTGGTTATTTTCTATCATATAGTCCCATCAAAATGACTTCAAATGTGATGTGGTCCCTATAAAAAATGGTGTCGTAAAAATAGGAAATTGCTGGTCAAATTTTAACCCTTATAACTCCCTAACAAAAAAAGTTTTGTTTCCAAAATTGTGCTGATGTGAAGTAGACTTGTTGGAAATGTTACTTATTAAGTATTTTGCGTGACATATCTCTGTGATTTAAGGGCATAAAAATTCAAATTTGAAAAATTGCAAAATTTTCAAAATTTTCGCCAAATTTCCGTTTTTTTCAAAAATAAATGCAGGTAATATCAAAGAAATTTTACGACTTTCATGAAGTACAATAGGTCTCGACAAAAACAGTGTCAGAATCACTGGGATCCGTTGAAGCGTTCCAGAGTTATAACCTCATAAAGGGACAGTGGTCAGAATTGTAAAAATTGGCCCGGTCATTAACGTGCAAACAACCCTCCGGGCTTAAGGGATTAAAAAAATACAGGCCACATATTTGTCAGTGTGGTATTTCGGTGACAGGCCTCATATATCTGCGTGCTCCAAGTTTGGGCATTTTAGGCCGGTTTTCCACTCTTTTTGCTGTCTGTTACTCTACTTATATACAGCACTATTTTGCATTTAAAAAATATAGGCCACATATTTTTCAGTGTGGTGTTTCTGTGACAGGCCTCATATGTCTGCGTGCTCCAAGTTTGAGCATTTTAGTCCAGTTTTCCACTGTTTTTGCTGTCTGTTACTCTACTTATCTACTATATAATTGTCTAAGGGTCACTTCCGTCTGTCTGTCTGTCCTTCTGTCTGTCGTGGATATTCATTGGTCGCAGCCTCTGTCTGTCATGGAAATCCAAGTCGCTGATTGGTCGCGGCAAAATAGCCACGACCAATCAGCGACGGGCACAGTCCGGCGGCAAAATGGCCGCTCCTTCCTCCCCGCAGTCAGTGCCTGCTCCATACTCCCTGCAATAAGTGCTCACACAGGGTTAATGGCAGCGGTAACAGACCGCGTTATGCCACGGTGTACTGCACTCCGTTACCGCTGCTATTAACCCTGTGTGACCAACTTTTTACTATTGATGCTGCCTTTGCGGCACCAATAGTAAAAAGATCTAATGTTAAAAATAATTTAAAAAATAAAAAATCGTTATATACTCACCGTCCGTCGGCCCCTCGGATCCAGAACCGGCCTTTCCCGCTCCTCACGACGCTCCGGTGACCGCAAAATGCATTGCGGTCTCTCCAGATGATGACATAGCGGTCTTGTGAGACCACTATGTCATCATCTCGCGGGACCGCCATGCACTCTTGGGACCGGAGCGTGCTAGGAGCGTCGGTAACCGCTTCGCCTGCATCCGGGGCCAACGGAAGGTGAGTATCTAACTATTTTTTATTTCATTTCTTTTTTTAACAGGGATATGATGCCCACATTGCTATATACTGCGCGGGCTGTGCAATATACTGCGTGGGCTGTGCTATATACTGCGTGGCTGTGCAATATACTACATAGGCTGGGCAATATATTACGTGGCTGTGCAATATACTGCGTGGGCTGTGCAATATACTACGTGGGCTGTGCAATATATTACATGAGCTGTGCAAAATACTGTGTGGACTGTGCAATATACTACGTGGGCTGTGCTATATACTACATGGGCTGTGCAATATACTATGTGGGCTGTGCTATATACTGCGTGGCTGTGCAATATACTATGTGGGATATACAATATATTACGTGGGCTGTGCAATATACTACATGGGCTGTGCAATATACTACGTGGGCTGTGCTATATACTATGTGGCTGTGCTATATACTACGTGGGCTGTGCAATATACTATGTGGGCTGTGCTATATACTGCGTGGCTGTGCAATATACTACATGGGCTGGGCAATATATTACGTTGCTGTGCAATATACTACATGGGCTGTGCAATATACTACGTGGGCTGTGCAATATATTACATGGGCTGTGCAAAATCCTGTGTGGGCTGTGCAATATATTACGTGGGCTGTGCAATATACTACGTGGGCTGTGCTATATACTACGTGGGCTGTTCAATATACTATGTGGGCTGTGCTATATACTGCGTGGCTGTGCAATATACTATGTGGGATATGCAATATATTATGTGGGCTGTGCAATATACTATGTGGGCTGTGCTATATACTATGTGGCTGTGCTATATACTACTTGGGCTGTGCAATATATTACGTGGGCTGTGCTATATACTGCGTGGCTGTGCAATATACTACGTGGGCTGTGCAATATACTACGTGGCTGTGCAATATACTACATGGGCTGTGCAATATACTACATGGGCTGTGCAGTGTACTACGTGGGCTGTGCAATATATTATGTGGCTGTGCAATATACTATGTGGGCTGTGCAATATACTACGTGGGCTGTGCAATATATTACATGAGCTGTGCAAAATACTGTGTGGACTGTGCAATATACTACGTGGGCTGTGCTATATACTACATGGGCTGTGCAATATACTATGTGGGCTGTGCTATATACTGCGTGGCTGTGCAATATACTATGTGGGATATACAATATATTACGTGGGCTGTGCAATATACTACATGGGCTGTGCAATATACTACGTGGGCTGTGCTATATACTATGTGGCTGTGCTATATACTACGTGGGCTGTGCAATATACTATGTGGGCTGTGCTATATACTGCGTGGCTGTGCAATATACTACATGGGCTGGGCAATATATTACGTTGCTGTGCAATATACTACATGGGCTGTGCAATATACTACGTGGGCTGTGCAATATATTACATGGGCTGTGCAAAATCCTGTGTGGGCTGTGCAATATATTACGTGGGCTGTGCAATATACTACGTGGGCTGTGCTATATACTACGTGGGCTGTTCAATATACTATGTGGGCTGTGCTATATACTGCGTGGCTGTGCAATATACTATGTGGGATATGCAATATATTATGTGGGCTGTGCAATATACTATGTGGGCTGTGCTATATACTATGTGGCTGTGCTATATACTACTTGGGCTGTGCAATATATTACGTGGGCTGTGCTATATACTGCGTGGCTGTGCAATATACTACGTGGGCTGTGCAATATACTACGTGGCTGTGCAATATACTACATGGGCTGTGCAATATACTACATGGGCTGTGCAGTGTACTACGTGGGCTGTGCAATATATTATGTGGCTGTGCAATATACTATGTGGGCTGTGCAATATACTACGTGGGCTGTGCTATATACTGTGTGGGGTGTACAATATACTACGCGGGCTGTGCAATATACTATGTGGGCTGTGCAATATACTACGCGGGTTGTGCAGTGTACTACGTAGGCTGTGCAGTGTACTATGTGAGCTATGCAATGTACTACATGGGCTGTGCAATATACTGCATGGGCTGTGCTATATACTACATGGGCTGTGCAATATACTACGTGGGCTGTGTTATACACCACATGGCCTGTGTTATACACTACGTGGCCTGTGTTATACACTATGTGGGCTGTGTTATACACTATGTGGCCTGTGTTATACACTACGTGGGCTGTGTTACACACTACATGGGCTGTGTTATACACTACATGGGCTGTGTTATATACTGCATGCGTGGCCTGTTATATACTACGTGAGCTGTGTTATATGCTACGTGGGCTGTTATAAACTACGTGGCTGTGTTCTATGCTATGTGGGCTGTTATACACTCCGTGGGCTGTGCTATATACTACGTGGCTGTGCTATATACTCCATGGGCTGTGTTATATACTACATGGCTGTGCTATATACTCCGTGGTCTGTGCTATATACTCCGTGGGCTGTGCTATATACTATGTGGCTGCGCTACATACTACGTGGCTGTGCTATATACTACGTGTCTGTGCTATACTACGTGGCTGTGCAATATACTACGTGGCTGTGCTATTTACTACGTGGGCTGTTATATACTACTTGGCTGGCCATGAACAATCATCAACAGGCGCAGTCCAGCTGCAAATTGGCGTGGGATTTGATCCACGCTTCTCTAATTGGTCGTGGCTGGCCGAATCCTGTGTATTCAATGTATTCTAAAATTTTCAAAAATAAACTACATAAATATTCTAGAATACCCGATGCGTTAGAATCGGGCTACCATCTAGTATACAGCACTATTTTGCATTTAAAAATATACAGGCCACATATTTGTCAGTGTGGTATTTCCGTGATAGGCCTCATATATGTGCATGCCCAAAGTTTGGGGATTTTAGGCCAGTTTTCCACTGTTTTTGCTATCTATTACTCTACATAGATACAGCACTATTTTGCATTTAAAAAATACAGGCCACATTTTTGTCAGTGTGGTATTTCCATGACAGGCCACATATATGTGTGCTCCAAGTTTTGGCATTTTAGGCTGGTTTTCCACTGTTTTTGCTGTCTGTTACTCTGCTTAGATACAGCACTATTTTGCATTTAAAAAATACAGACCACATATTTGTCAGTGTGGTATTTCCATAAAAGGCCTTATGTATCTGCGTGCTCCAAGTTTGGGCATTTTTGACCGGTTTTCCACTGTTTTTGCTGTATGTTACTCTCCTTATCTACAGCACTATTTTGCATTTAAAAAATACAGGCCACATATTTGTCAGTGTGATATTTCCGTGACAGGCCTCATATATGTGTGCTCAAAGTTTGGACATTTTAGGCCGGTTTTCCACTGTTTTTGTTGTCTGTGACTCTACTTATCTACAGCACTATTTTGCATTTAAAAAATACAGGCCACATTTTTGTCAGTGTGGTATTTCCGTGACAGTCCTCATATATCTGCGTGCTCCAAGTTTGAGAATTTTAGGCTGGTTTTCCACTGTTTTTGCTGTCTGTTACTCTACTTAGAAACAGCACTATTTTGCATTGAAAAACTACAGGCCACATGTTTGTCAGTGTGGTGTTTCCGTGACAGGCCTCATATATCTGCGTGCTCCAAGTTTGGGCCTTTTAGGCTGGTTTTCCCCTGTTTTTGCTGTCTGTTACTCTACTTAGAAACAGCACTATTTTGCATTGAAAAACTACAGGCCACATATTTGTGAGTGTGGTGTTTCCGTGACAGGCCTCATATATCTGCGTGCTCCACGTTTGGGCCTTTTAAGCTGGTTTTCCACTGTTTTTGCTGTCTGTTACTCTACTTATATACAGCACTATTTTGCATTTAAAAAATTCTACAAAACTCCCCCAAAAAAACGTAAGACTGTGTTATGTAAGACTGAGGCCTGTTGTATCTGTGGTGGAAAAATCGTAGCTTGACAGGCATAAGTTTCATAGTTCTGTCTGCTAGCCTTGTTCTTTTTTTTTTTTTTTTTAATTATACAAAACTTAAAAAAATACAGTCTGTTATGTCAGACTGAGCTCTGTTGTGTCTGGTTTAGAAAAATCGTATTTCAGCAGGCATAAGTAGCATAGTTCTGTCTTCTAGCCTTGTGCCACTCTTTTTTGGAGGGGTTTTAAATTCACCCAAAAGCCTAAAAAAATGTAATACAGTCTGTTATGTCACGCGGAGGCCTGATGTTTGTGTTTGAAAAATCGTAGCTTTGCACCCATACTGATCAGATATCAGTAAGCTACAAATAAATATATTTATGTTAAGCTTTTGAAATAGTGCAGTAGTCCATTTAAAATGTGCAAGGCAAGGGGAAGTGGACATGATGGTGATGTTGCATGCAGAGGATGAGGCCGTGGCCAAGGTGAAAGTGGGCAACAACAAAGACCCACATCTCGATCTACCTTCCTGTCACAGTTTCTAGGGGAGCGCAGCACACCACTACTAAAGCAAGAGCAGTGTGAAACGGCACACTGAAACGGTAGCCGCCACCACCATGTCTTTCACACGGTCAAATCTGAGTAGCCGTGAGTGTGGCCCTGATATTCCTCACCCTGATCCTCCTTCCTCCCACCATGCCGAGTGCCCTGAGACAACTGATCCCACACTTGGACACTCTGAAGAGCTGTTCAGTTTTCCATTTCAAGATTCCGGACTCTCATCCAGTCAACTTGAAGTGGGGACAGATGAAATCGCATGTAGAGCTGCCCAAAGCTTTGACCTGAGGTGGACGATGATGAGACACAATTGTCAGAAAGTCCGGAGGAGGAGCAGGGTGTGACTGTGAAAGGCGAGGTGTTGGATGACATAGTGACTGACCCAACCTGGCAGGAGTACATGCATAGCGAGGACAGCAGCACACATGGGGAAGGAGGCATATTCCCCCAACAGGCAGGAAGAAGCAGTGTGGTGGCCACAGACAGAAGGTGTGCATCCTTTCCCCGTAACACCAACATGAATGAAGTTGCCATGCCAACTGTTAGATCTTCCCGAGTCTAGTTATTTTTTAAAGACTCTGCCGATAACCCCAAACAGGCCATTTGTAGCACCTGCCATACCCACATCACCAGGGGTAGCAAAACAACCAGCCTAACCACCACCAGCATGATCAGGCACATGGCAGCAAAGCACCCGAGTTTGTGGGCCGAACCCCAGGCTCAAGGAACACTGTCTGCAGGTGACACCACTGCTTCTTCCACTGTTTTGCGTAGAATCCTATCTCCAGTCCACTGTGCATGTGAAGATGTCTCTAGCCCTGCACCTGTTGTTGCCCACAGTCAAGCTGCACCATCATCAAGCCCGTCCATGTCCTTGTCCCAGCACAGCCTTCAGTTGTCTATACCCCAGTCTTTGGAACTCAAGCGGAAATACCCAGCCAACATCCCACAGGCCACAGTCCTAAATTGTGCTTGAGCTTGAAATGTTGCCTTTTTTGCTCATTGAGACAGAAGCTTTCGCAACCTGATGGCGGCCATCCAAAGGTACTCGGCCCCCAGTGGCCACTATTTCTCCCGGTGTGCCATACTGCCATTACACCAGCATGTGACCCACAACATTACCCATTCCCTCAACAATGCTGTTATAGGGAAAGTCCACCTAACCGCAGACACTTGGACAAGTGCTTGTGAACAGGGACAGTACATCTCACTGACGGCACACTGGGCTAACATAGTGGAAGCCGGGACCCAGTCGGACCTTGGGATGGAACACACTCTCCCCACACAGAGGATTGCTGGCACTACATCAGTCAGGGTTTCCCCCACAGTCTACAGATCCTACACCTCCTCCTCTTCATCCTCCATCTCTGAAATCAACACATCAGTCAGAATCTGGAAGCACTGCAGCACTGCCTCAGCCAAGCGGCAACAGGGTGTGCTGAAGCTCATCTGCATAGGTGACAAACCATACAATGCAGAAGAGTTGTGGACAGCACTGAAAGAGCAGTCAGATATTTGGATGACACTGCTGAACCTGCAGCCAGGCAATGTCATGTGTGACAATGGCCGATACCTGGTGGCAGCTCTGAGGCAAGGTGAGCTGACACACATACAGTACCTTGCTTAGCCCATGTGCTTAACCTCGTGGTTCAACATTTTCTGAAAAGCTACCCAGAGCTGCCAGATCTGCTAGTGAAAGTACGCATCTGTCTGGCCTTTTTAGTAAGTCAGCTACAGCTTCAGCCACCCTTGCCATGATTCAGCAGCGTTTGCAGCTTCCAGCTCACCGACTGGTGTGTGATGTCCCCACACGCTGGAACTCTACACTGCATATGTTGGAAAGGATTTGTGAGCAGAAGAGGGCAGTTGTTGACTACCAACATCAACAAGGCCATCGATATTCAGTTCAGACTCCACACATAAGACCTCAGGAGTGGACATGTATATCAGACATACAGTATGTACCATCCTCGAAAACTTTGAGGACTGCACCAAGATGGTGAGCGGCGATGATGCCATAATTACCATCACCATCCCGCTTCTCAGCATTCTGAAAACCTCTCTGCTCATAATTAAAGAGGATGCATTGCAGGCAGAGCACGAGGACATGGAGCAAGGAACCATACAGAGGGATTACACTCATCCCAGCTTCATGTCTTCTCAACATGTATTGGTATGCAATGAGGATGAGGAGGAGGAAGAACAGGAGCTACTTTCATGCGCTATAGATGGTATTACAGGCACAGCTGTCATACCGTCTTTCCAGCGGGGATGGCTTGAGGACAGGGAGGAGGAGGATGAGGATGAGGAGGAGGAGGACAGCATGGTCAGCCATCCGGTTGGTGAGGACACAGAAGTGTTGCCTGTTAGCAGTCTGGCACGCGTGGCTGAATTTATGTTGCGCTGCGTTTCACGTGACCCTCACATTATAAAAATTTTAGGTAACATTCATTACTGGTTGGTGACACTTCTAAACCCATGCTACAAGGATAACTTTCAATCGCTTCTGCCAGAGACAGAAAGGTGCACTAAAATGTTGCAGTACCAGAGGGCCCTTGTAGCTGAATTACTTAGAAAATTCCCATGTGAGAATGCTGGCAGCGGACGTCAGAGTTTGTTGTACAACCAAGGAGTCCAAAAGAGAGAGACAGAAGTACAATCCAGCTCAGGCAGGGGAACAATGGCAAAGTTTTGGGACAATTTTATCAAACCCCTCCATCGTGACAGCACAGAAGCAAGGGGTGCTGTCTGTAATATTTATAGGGGATAACTCAGGAGACTCTTTGCGTGGAACAAGACAACTACAGGACACAGTTTTATACAGTCATATGAAAAAGTTTGGGCACCCTTATTAATCTAAGCTTAATGTTTTATAAAAATAGATTTTTTTGCAACAGCTATTTCAGTTTCATATATCTAATAACTGTTGGACACAGTAATGTTTCTGCCTTGAAATGAGGTTTATTGTACTAACAGAAAATGTGCAATCTGCATTCAAACAAAATTTGACAGGTGCATAAGTATGGGCACCCTTATCATTTTCTTGTTTTAAATACTCCTACCTACTTTTTACTGACTTACTAAAGCACTTACTTTGGTTTTGCAACCTCATTAAGCTTTGAACTTTATAGCCAGGTGTATGCAATCATGAGAAAAGCTACTTAAAGTGGCCACTTGCAAGTTGTTCTCCTGTTTGAATCTCCTCTGAAGAGTGGCATCATGGGCTCCTCAAAACAACTGTCAAATGATCTGAAAACAAAGATTATTCAACATAGCTGTTCAGGGGAAGGATACAAAAAGCTGTCTCAGAGATTTAACCTGTCAATTTCCACTGTGAGGAGCATAGTAAGGAAATGAAAGAACACAGGTACAGTTCTTGTTAAGGCCAGAAGTGGCAGGCCAAGAAAAACATCAGAAAGGCAGAGAAGAAGAATAGTGAGATCAGTCAAGGACAATCCTCAGACCACCTCCAGAGAGCTGCAGCAACAACTTGCTGCAGATGGTGTCACTGTGCATCGGTCAACTATACAACGCACTTTTCACAAGGAGAAGCTGTATGGGAGAGTGATGTGAAAGAAGCCATTTCTGCAAGCACGCCACAAACAGAGTCGGCTGAGGTATGCAAAAGCACATTTGGAGAAGCCAATTTCTTTTTGGAAGAAAGTCCTGTGGACTCATGAAACCAAGATTGAGTTGTTTGGTAATACAAAAAGGCGTTATGCATGGCGGCAAAAAAACAGTGCGTTGTATAGTTGACCGATGCACAGTGACATCATCTGCAGCAAGTTGATGCTGCAGCTCTCTGGAGATGGTCTGAGGATTGTCCTTGACTGATCTCACCGTGATGTCATGAAAAACCGTGACGTCATCTAAGGCCCTGAACGCGCTCATTCTTAAGAAGGAAGGCTGCCGGAAAGAAGCAGGGCGCGTCCGAGGGTGAGTATATACCTAATAGGAATATACTCACCCTCGGCTTCTTTCTGGCAGCCTTCCTTCTTAAGAATGAGCGCGTTCAGGGCCTTAGATGACGTCACGGCTTTGTGATTGGTCGCGGCGGCCCACGTGACCGCTCAGCGACCAATCACAAGCCGTGACGTAATTCTCATGTCCTAAATTCCTAGAATGAGGACCTGAAAATTACGTCACGGCTTGTGATTGGTCGCTGAGCAGTCACGTGGGCGGCCGCGACCAATCACAAGCCGTGACGTCATCGAAAGGTCTTTCAAGCGCCATTCTTAGGAACGGAAGATGCCGGTTACCAGCGGCGATGTCCAGGCTGCGTCGGAGAGGTGAGTATATCAATATTTTTTATTTTAATTCTTTATTTTACACTTAAATATGGATCCCAGGGCCTGAAGGAGAGTTTCCTCTCCTTCAGACCCTGGGAACCATAGTATCCCATTGCACTGCAATGGGTTTCGTGTTTCGGCCGACCCTGACCCCGACTTTTTTATAGGATCGGCCGATTTCACTCGACCCGACTTTTGAGAAAGTCGGGTTTCGTGAAACCCGATCCTATAAAAATAAAAGTCGCTCAACCCTAGTGCTGATGTGAAACTGATCTTAAGCCGATCAAAAGCTTCTTGAGCCTGTGATGACCACTTAAAGGGCTTTTCCTTCTTTGTCAAGGAAGTAATGGGACGGACAATATCAGAAAAATTTCGAATGAAGCGTCTGTAGAAATTTGCAAAACCAATAAAACGTTGGACTTCCTTAACGTTCTTGGGTACCGGCCAGTCAAGGATAGCCTAAATCTTACCAGAATCCATGTTCAGCCCCTGGGGAGAGATGATATAACCTAAGAACTGTATCTCACAATGATTAAACTCGCATTTCTCCAGCTTAATATACAGATGGTTCTCTTTCAGACGTCTTAAAACAGTTTTGACATGTTCTTCATGTTCCTGTAGAGAGTCAGAAAAGATTAGTATATCGTCCAAATAGATCACTACAAACTGGTACAAAAAATCTCTGAAAATGTCATTAGCAAGGTGTTGAAATGTTGCAGGGGCGTTACAAATCCCGAAGGGCATCACAAGAGATTCAAAGGGTCCATACCGGCATCTGAATGCTGTCTTCCACTCATCCCCTGGACGAATACACACCAAATTATAAGCCCCACAAAGATCAAGTTTAGAGAACACCTTAGCATGGCGGACTCTTTCCAGTAATTCGGGAATCAGAGGCAAAGGGTAATGGTTTCATACGGTTACCTTATTGAGTTCTCGATAGTCAACACAGGGTTTCAGGGTCCCATCCTTCTTCTTTACAAAAAAGATAGGTGCCCCTGCAGGTGAGGAAGAAGGACGTATGAAGCCTTTGGCCATATTTCCATCAATATACTCTTTTAAGGCTTGAAGCTCAGGTGCCGCCAAAGGGTATACGTTACCAAAAGGAATGGCTGCCCCGGGAAGCAGCTCAATGGGACAGTCATAATGCCTGTGTGGAGGAAGCTGATCTGCATTCTTCTTGTCACAGATGTCAGAGAACTCTTTATAAGCTGGAGGTAAAGAAAATACCTGTACATGTGGTTCCGTAGTCGTGGACTCAGGGACAGCTTCTGTTAACACTGAGTTGCTCCTTGTTGGGAAGATAATCTCCTTGGTCTCCCAGTTGATAATTGGGTTCTGAGAGCGCAACCAAGGAATGTCTAAAATCACAGGAAAATGAGAAGAAATTAGCAAGAAAGAAAGTTGCTCCTGATGATTAGGCTCCAACAAAATTTCAAGGGGTACGGTCTCCTGATCCACAGGCCCAGAGATTAAAGGTGACCCATCCACTGTTTCCATGGTAATTGGAGTGGCTCTTTGCTGAATTTTAATACCATGTTCCTTGGCAAATGCGATATTCATAAAATTGCCACCTGCACCAGAGTTAATCATAGCTGAACTGGAAATCCACTATCCTGAACACAGGATCTTAATAGGGAGAGAACAGTGAGAGTTCTTTTCCTTCAGCTCCTTGGGGGGTGAAGTCATAGAAAGTGAATGGAATACAGCGTTTAAAGGCAGGCTACATTCAGAGATGTCAGATTCATCATCACAGTTGTCATACTCCCCTATTGCTGCTAGCACCTTGTTAGGCCATCTAGGACACTTAGGACAATTGATCAAGAAGTGGTCAGACTGGCCACAGTAGAAACATAGACTTTCACGAAGGCGATGCTCCCGGCGCTCATTGATCTCGTGCCTCTGAACGGAATCAATTTGCATGGGCACCTCCTCCACCTCCCAAGAGGTTTTACCTGCAGGCTCTTTGGAAGGAAGGGAAAAGTTAGAAACACGGTTATATGCAGCAAATTTCTCCTGCCTACGCTCAGTAAAGCGAATGTCTATGCGCACACAATGCTGTATAAATGTCTCTAGCTCTTGTGGTGACTCAGAGCGGGCTAGTTCATCTTTTACAATACTAAACAGACCCCTTTTAAAAATAGGCAATTGTGCATAACTGTCCCAATTGGTATCTACCGCCAATCTCTTGAATTCAGTGGCATACTCAATAACAGAACGTTTAGCCTGGCGTAAAGACAACAAAGCAGATTCAGCAGTTGCACAGCGATTAGGGTCATCAAACATTAATGCCATAGCGGCCAGGAAATCATCCAAGTCATTTAACTGTGGGTCACGAGACTCAATCATCGGATTCGCCCAGGCGAGCGCACGTGAGGTCAGTAGCATTATTACGCACAATACTTTGGATCTATCAGTAGGAAAACGGTCAGCATGCACATCAAAATATAGCATACATTGATTCACAAAGCCTCGAAATTTGTCGTGATCACCATTAAATCTGAATGGGGGCAACTTAGGTGGGCTAGCTGGTGGCGGTTGCCCAGAGGGTAAAGTCACTTGTGCAGCTATTTGCGTGCTTATGTCCTGAAAAGCCCGTCCATACTGGGACTCTATGCCAGCAAGTTTGTTTTCCTGGGCTGCCATGCGGTTGCTCAAGTCCTGCAAAGTCTGTCCAAACACTTGTTGATTGAGTTCAAAGCTTCCAAACTTCTTTTGCAGACCTTCCACATCTTTCTGCAGTGATCTAATTATGGAAAACACCTGCTCTAATCTGCTTTCTGCAGTCATTGTTCCAGCAGTCTCCTCTTTTTTTTTTTTTAGGCTAGAGTATCCTGTAATATTTATAGGGGATAACTCAGGAGACTCTTTGCGTGGAACAAGACAACTACAGGACACGGTTTTATAAGTGGTAAAGTCTATATTATCACACGGTGATTCAAACAGGTGCAGAGAGAAACTCAAGTCCACAACACTTTGTGCAAATAATAAATGCAGCTTAGCAGTCTTCAGAGAAAAATGCAATCAAGCAGAAAGTCTATGAAACACAGTTATTCTTGAGGATACTTGACATGAATAAATCCTTGTCTTAGTCCAGACACAGATAGATATGCTTATAGGCAGTTCAAATCATATCTTAGCTCAACCAGGGAGGCCTGGTTAATAGTCTCGGGTTATAGCAAAGCAACAGCAGCTTACATGTCCAGCAAATGCAGATGAAGTAAACACGAGCAGCAGATGAAGGAGGATTACTGGAACTGGTGTATGCAGCAGGAACTCAGAGCAGAGTAGCAGGATCACCACACAGGTTCACAGGAGCAGGTGTATAGCCAGGGAGTAATCAGAGGTCAGGAGCTGGATGCAAGGCAGAATACTCTAGCACAGACTGAAGGCTGGGGTGGAGTTTTATAGCAGGAAGACACAGTGGACATGAGACCAAAGACGCCATCTTGGAAGAGGGCAGTAATGCACAAAAGGTAGAAAATGTTCAGAGTCCTGACACTGTCACAAGAAGTGCAATGTTTGGGAAGATGGTGAGAGAGTACCTTGCAGATCGTAAAAACATCCTCCGTGATTCCTCTGTGCCTTTTAATTATTAGGTATCCAAGCTGGACACGTGGCATGAACTGGCTGTCTGCGCCTTGGAGGTCCTGGCCTGCCCTGCTGCTAGCATTCTGTCAGAGCGGATTTTTTTAGTGCCGCTGGTGAAATTATAACAGTTAAGCGCATCCGCCTGTCAACTGAAAATGCTGACATGCTGACTCTAAAAATGAACAAGGGCTGGATTGGGAAAGACTTCTGTTCACCACCAAGTGAAAACAGCAAAACATTACCTCAAATACACTTTCTGTTTTGGGAGGTGTATTCTCATGCACCTCTTCACAACCACACATGGGTATACACTTCCAGATTTGGTGTGTTTGTTTTTATCCTCCTCCTTATCCTCATCCACATCACCCAGAACCACTAGATTACCAGGGTGAAGGTGCTCTGTACTGTTGTAGGCCGGTGAATTTTGGGCAAGGGGGATGTGTTGGCACTATTTCATTAACTAAAAAAAGGATCACCCATTGGGGAATTGTTTTTCAGCTCATGCCCTCCATTACAAGTCTCAGAGACCCAACCCCTACATCGGGCCTACTTCTTAACTGTGTCTCCTGCAATGTCTCTTCTTTAACTGCCACTAGACGACCAGGGTGAATGTGCTCTGTACTGTTATAGTACAGTGAATATTGGGCAAAGGGGCTGTGATGGCACTGTTTCATTTAATAGAAAAAGGACCTCCCATAGGGGAATTGTTTTTCAGCTCATGCCCTCCATTACAAGTCTCAGAGACCCACACCCCTACATCGGGCCTACTTCTTAACTTTGTCTCCTGCAATGTCTCTTCTTTAACTGCCACTAGATGACCAGGGTGAATGTGCTCTGTACTGTTATAGGCAGTGAATTTTGGGTAAGGGGGCTGTGATGTCACTGTTTCATTTATTAAAAAATGGACCCCCTATTGGGGAATTGTTTTTTAGCTCATGCACTCCATTACAAGTCTCAGAGACCCACACCCCTACATTGGGCCTACTTCTTAACTTTGTCTCCTGCAATGTCTCTTCTTTAACTGCCACTACATGACCAGGGTGAACAAACTCTGTACTGTAAAAGGATGGTGAATTTTGGGCAAGGGGGCTGTGATGGCACTATTTCATTTATTAAAAAAGGGCCCCCATTGGGGAATTGTTTTTCAGCTCATGAATTCCATTACAAGTCTCAGAGATCCACACCCCTACATTGGGCCTACTTCTTAACTCTGTCTCCTGCAATGTTTCTTCTTTTACTGCCATTAGATGACCAGGGTGAACGTGCTCTGTACTGTTATAGGACAGTGAATTTTGGGAAAGGGGGATGTGATGGCACTATTTCATTTATTAAAAAAGGACCCCCCATTGGTGAATTGTTTTTCAGCTCCTGCACTCCATTACAAGTCTCAGAGATCCACACCCCTACATTGGGCCTACTTCTTAACTCTCTCTCCTGCAATGTCTCTTCTTTAACTGCCACTAGATGACCAGGATGAACGTGCTCTGTACTGTTATAGGCCAGTGAATTTTGGGCAAGGAGGCTGTGATGGCACTATTTCATTTATTAAAAAAGGACCCCCCTTTGAGGAATTGTTTCTCAGCTCATGCCCTCCATTGCAAGTCTCAGAGACCCACACCCCTACATTAGGCCTACTTCTTAACTCTGTCTCCTGCAATGTCTCTTCTTTAGCTGCCACTTGATGACCAGGGTGAACGTGCTCTGTACTGTGATAGGCCGGTGAATTTTTGGCAAACGGGCTCTGATGGCAATAGTATATTTTTTAAAAAGGTACCCCCATTGGGGAATTGTTTGTCAGCTCATGCACTCCAATACAAGTCTCAGAGACCCACACCCCTACATTGGGCCTACTTCTTAACTCTGTCTCCTGCAATGTCTTTTCTTTAACTGCCACTAGGTGAACGTGCTCTGTACTGTTATAGGCCGGTGAATTTTGGGCAAGGGGGATGTGATAGCACTATTTCATTCATTAAAAAAGTACCCCCCATTGGGGAATGGTTTTCAGCTCATGCCCTCCATTACAAGTCTCAGAGACCCACACTCCTACATTGGGCCTACTTCTTAACTCTGTTTCCTGCAATGTATCTTCCTTTTCTCTGACGACATGATCTTGGTGAACGTGTTCTGTATTGTTATAGGCCACAGAATTTTGAGCAAGGGAGGCTGTGATGGCAATAGTATATTTTTTAAAAAGGTACGCCCCATTGGTGAAACCACATCCTTGTTGGCAAAGACTTCATAACATTTGTGTACCATAAATAAATCACTTGGAAAGCTCCCTTTTGTGTTGCTTGGTTGCTCACATTGGACACAATACACTTCATATAAATTTGATAACACAATACTGTTAGTTTGGCTCAGTAGTTCATTACAAATATTTATTTGTCCATTATGTTAGTTTCTCTCCATGAGAGCCATAACTTTGGCTGCATCAAATGTACAAATGGCAAATATACAAATGGCGATTTGGAATCCTGATTAAAATACTGTATACCGAATGCATTCAGACAATTACATAGCTGCATTTCTTGTAAAACATTTACAGATGTGACAGACAATGCTCATAGTGACACCATCTTGAGAAATGTTTGTTTATTCACTTCACAAACAGTTCTAAGCTTCTGTATGTTTGCTGTTTGTCATTGTAAAACATTAAGGTTTACAGAAACTCTACCTGTGGTGGTTTGATCTAAATCCTTGTGGCTTTTATATTCTAGGGGTTTATAGCCCCTCGTCTGATGACTCCATGCTATCTCAGTTTCATACAACCTTGAAAGCTGGCCACTTGAAGGGCTGGGTGAAACTTGAGTTACTACATACTGTGAATCGCTATATAAGACCAGAGAAACATGACTAAGACAGATGCCAAAACTGGGGTACCTGTACATGCACAGTGTGCTCATACCTGCATAATTGGGGATAAACATGCAGTGCAGGTAATCTCCCAGGGGCTCTCTGTTTTGGTGTTGCTTCTCTGATATTCCAGATGGATGATGTTTAAAAGCCTCTTGTTGATGATGTAAGTATACTGTATGTAGTTAATCTTTATGCATACGTAATCATTATATGTATTTAATCCTTGTATGTATTTATTAACCTTTGTATGTTAAGCTCATATACAAAAGAGTACACACTCATACTATACAATCATACTATTCCATGAATTTTGTACTTTGCAATTAAATTGCGTTGTATTGCAAGTATTAGCCTTCTTTAAAGCCGTATCTGAACCTTAGTGTTAAAAACATGGCAAATAAAATTGCCTACTTCTCCTGTAAATAATTCTATAAAGGGGGAACCATTATACCATTAAAAAATACAAGTGGATTTTCATGGGCCCATCCAGTATGTGAGTTTAAAGGTGTAATGGGGTGCAAATGACTATGCAGCAGAGCTAACCTTCCTGCCAATGTGTAAAACAAAAAGTACCTGAGTACAAAATGCATACTGTGAAGTGTATTTTCATGGGCCCATCCAGTATGTGGGTTCAAAGGCGTAATGTAGTGCATATGACTATGCAGCAGAGCTGGCCTTCCTGCCAATGTGTAAAACAAAGGAGTATGGGAGTACAAAATGCATATTGTGAAGTGAATTTTCATGCGACCATCCAGTATGTGGGTTCAAAGGCGTAATAGGGTGCATATGACTATGCAGCAGGGCTGGCCTTCCTGCCAATGTGTAAAACAAAGGAGTACGGGCGTACAAAATGCATATTGTGAAGTGGATTTTCATGGGCCCATCCAGTATGTGGGTTCCAAGGTGTAATAGGGTGCCCATGACTGACTATGCAGCAGGGCTGGCCTTGCTGCCAATGTGTAAAACAAATGAGTCCGGGAGTACAAAATGAATATTGTGAAGTGGATTTGCATGGGCCCATCCAGTATGTGGGTTCACGGGTTTATTGGGGTGCATATGAATTGGTAGCAGGGCAGGCCTTGCATTCAATGCAACATTTTTTCAGGAGTCCCCCCTGGACATCTTATGAAAGGGGTATTGTGGTGCTGTGTAATTCTTGGTAGACCATCCACTCACAGCGTAAACTACAACAGTTTAGGAGACCCACTGTTTAATAATGGCCCTTTAAGAAGATTAATGCAGCCTGATGCTTCAGTAAAAATAGGCTCTGTGACTTTAATAGTCCCTCCTTCATAAATGAAACAAGATGGGTCTGCGTATGTGTCACACACCACATGGCCACCTAGGGTTGTTAAATGTTTCAATGAAATTTCCCAGTAAATGCATTTGTAGTGGTTGAAAGCAATGTTAAAGTTGAAAAACGCTTCAAAAACACTGCGTCTGAACTAAGCCCAAGTGGAGAAGGAAATTTTCAGTGTGGGGTTAATTATTTGGCCTTACAGGCAAGTCATTAACGTGCAAAGGATGTGCCTTAACATATTTCCCAGCAAAATCCGTTTTGGTTTCTTTTTAGTGTGTTTTTTGTGGCACCGGGAAAAATGGCATGAATCTCGGAAAAAATTGTTTAAAGCTGTGAACTAGGAGTCAGGAATGCTTCCAGGGGCGATCCCCATGATGTTCCTGTGTCATTTGAGCAGTGTTTCCATCATTTTCAGACGTTTTTAGACCTTAAAAGGACCCCTGGGGGGATCGCGGTAAAAATACTCGTCTCTCTCAATCAGAAGCCGTGACGTCATGGAAGGTGCTGAACGCGCTCATTTTAAGCAAAGCAGGCTGCCTGTTAACAGCGGTAAGGTGCAGGGGCCTCCGGACGGGTGAGTATATCAATATTTTTTATTTTAATTCTTTATCTTACACATTAATATGGATCCCAGGGCCTGAAGGAGAGTTTCCTCTCCTTCAGACCCTGGGAACCATCAGGATACCTTCCGATACTTGGTGTCCCATTGACTTGTATTGGTATCGGGTATCGGTATCGGCGATATCTGATACTTTTCGGGTATCGGCCGATACTATCCGATACCGATACTTTCAAGTATCGGACGGTATCGCTCAACACTAGTCATCATGGTTTGGCAACATGGAGGCATCGGCTCGGCCGCGTCTTCGGTCGCAGCCATAACAAGGATGAGGAGGAGGACAGCATGGTCAGTTGTCCTGTTGGTGAGGACACGGAAGTCTTGCCTGTTAGCAGTCTGGAACACATGGCTGGCTTTATGTTGCGCTGCATTTCATGTGACCCTCGCATTATTAAAATTTTTATTGACACTCATTACTGGTTAGTGACACTTCTAGACCCATGCTACAAGGAAAACTTTCAATCTATTCTTCCAGAGGCAGACAGGTGTACTAAAATGTTGCAGTACCAGAGCGCCCTTGAAGAGGAATTACTTCAAAAATTTCCATCTGAGAATGGTGGTAGCAGACGACAGAGTTTGTTGTACAACCAAGGAGTCCAAGCGAGAGAGACAGAAGTACAATCTAGCTCAGGCAGGGGAACAATGGCAAAGTTCTGGAACCGTTTTCTCAGACCATCCCATCGTGCCAGCACAGAGGCAATGGGTGCTGTCACAAGAAGTGCAATGTTTGGGAAGATGGTGAGGAAGTACCTTGAAGATCGCACAAATGTCCTCCGTGATTCTTCTTTGCCTTTTAATTATAGAGTATCCCAGCTGGCATGAACTGGCTCTCTACGCCTTGGAGGTCCTGGCCTGCCCTGCTGCTAGCATTCTGTCAGAGTGGATTTTTAGTGCAGCTGGTGGAATTATAACAGATAAGCGCATCAGCCTGTCAACTGAAAATGCTGACAGGCTGACTCTTATAAAAATGAACAAAGGCTGGATTGGGCAAGACATCTGTACACCACCAAGTGAAAACAGTGAAACACAACCTATGATACATTTTTTTTGTGGAGGCGTATTCTCATGCATCTTTACACAACCACACATGGGTATACGCTTCCAGATTTTGTCTGTTTGGTGTTATCCTCCTTATCCTCATCCTCATCAACCACAACCACTAGAACACCAGGGTGAACGATTCCGTGATGCAAAAGTCCCTAATTTTTTTGTACAAGGGTGTTTTTATGATGCCCGTTACTAATTGGAAACCAAAACAAATGTTACTCCCCCCAGGTGGAAATGTCATAAAAATGAGATGTTCTTCTATTCTTCCCATTTATTCGTATACTTTCTTGTTTTCCCATCTATGGACAGTCCTCTAATGAGGTAGTGTATACCTCTACAATAGAAAATTATTTAAATACTTTTTTACTATATTTTTATTTATTTATTTTATCTCTGTCCTTGAGCTGTTGCTAGGGACAAACATCTTGTCGGACGCATTCTGGCTTCATATGTACCTGTGTTCGTCCCTCCCTTTTGTTATTTTCTTTCATCGGTAGATTCACATTTTTTATTCATTTCCTTGATTTCAGTATGATTTATCTTATCTCTCCTCATTTTCCACCACTACATCACCAGGGTAAACGTGTTCTGTGGTACTACAGCCAGTGCAATTTTTGGCAAGGGTGCCTATGATGCCCATAAAATCTTTTTACCCCAAAGGGGAAATGTTTGGCAGCCCATGCACTTCATGGGTATTGCAAGTCTAGTAGATCCAGTCCTTAACATTGGGCCTAGTTTTTAATGAGGCCTTACTCAACATATTATCATTTGTCGCCACTAGAACACCATGGTGAACACCCCAAGGGTGGTTTGCACGTTAATGACTGGGCCAATTTTTAGAATTATGACCACTGTCCATTTATGAGGTTATAACTCTGGAACGCTGTCATGGATCCCGGTGATTCTGACAGTGTTTTCTCATGACATATTGTACTTCATGATAGTGGTAAAATTTCCTTGATATTACTTGCATATATTTGTAAAAAAATGGAAATTTTGCAAAAAATTTTAAAATGTTGCAATTTTCCAACTTTGAATTTTCATGCCCTTAAATCACAGAGATATGTCACACAAAATACTTAAGTAACATTACCCACATGTCTACTTTACATCAGCACAATTTCGGAACCAACATTTTTTTTGTTACGAAGTTATAAGGGTTAAAAGTTGACCAGCGATTTCTCATTTTTACAACACCATTTTTTTAGGGCCCACATCACATTTGAAGTCACTTTGAGGAAAATACCCAAAAGTGACACCACTCTAAAAACTGCACCCCTTAAGGTGCTCAAAACCACATTCAAGAAGTTTATTAACCCTTCAGGTGCTTCACAGGAATTTTTGGAATGTTTAAAAAAAATGAACATTTAACTTTTTTTCACAAAACATTGTTAAGGCTAGCGAAACGCAACGAGTAAATAGAGATGTTTTTATTGATATTGGTGCGTCCGCAGCCCGGGGTCCACCGTGCAGGAGTACCTGCAGCTAGCAAACGGAAGCACTATATGGCGGTATGGACTAACTCAGTTAATTCACCGAGTAGTCGTGAAAGCAAAGCACTGTGCCCTGTTAGACTTCACAGAGGCACAGGCTAACTGCCTAAACAGAGAGCAGTCAGTGGTAACGCATGCACACAAAACCCCTCGCCGGAGGTGCCAGCATTCTAGGGGCTTATTTCAGCCAGGTCCCTGAATACATACAAACACAAACTCCTCGCCAGAGGTGCCAGCATTCTAGGGGCTAATTTCTGCCGGGTTCCTGAACACACACTCATGTGACCACACTGGCCCAAAGCACATAATAAAGAACAATACTAGCGCATGGCCGTGGGGCCATGCGAGCCTTAAATAGATGCAGCACGTACAGGACCTTCCTAGAAGGACCAATGAGAGGCTGCCACAGAGCATTTGCACCTACAGGACCTTCCTGAAGGACCAATGGCATCAGCTGCAGTATCTGAACATGTGACCCTCGATCTCCACTGAGAGATCTTACACTGGGCATGCTCAGAACGAGAAAAGCAGCATTTAGTCCCAGAAGTGTCTGCTTGCCGCTGCCCAGCACTGACTTCAATGGCAGAAGCAGGAAAAGCAGCAGTAACTTCTTTATACAGAGTCAGACTGAGCGAGACGCTGGGACCGACGTCTCTGCTGAGCAGGCTCCACTGCGGCAGGAGATGAATGGGAGACCGCAGCGGAGATGGCCTGAGATTCCCTCTGTGCAGAGGCGGGAACTCGACCCCTAACATTACCCCCTCCTAGGGCCCCCCTCCTTGGGCCTCGCTACGTTTGAAGGCAGCAATGAGCTGCGGAGCCCGAATGTGCTCAGCAGGCTCTCAGGACCGTAACCCTTCCAGTCCAAAAATAAAATTTTTTGCCATGAACCACCTTGCACCCCAAAATAGCATTCACCTTGTAATCGTCCGTAGTTGAACCCGATGTCCCGGCAGATGACTCAGAAAATTGGGACATGTATACGGGCTAAAGGAGGGACACATGAAAGGTGTCAGTGATACCTAGGCGTGGAGGAAGGGCAAGATAGTAGACCACAGGATTAACCTGTTCGAGGACCTTGAAGGGACCCAAGTAGCGAGGAGTAAACTTAGTGGACTCAACATGCAGCCTGATGTTACGAGCGGAGAGCCACACTAAGTCGCCAGGAGCAAAGGTCGGGGCAGGGCACCGATGTGCATCGGCGGAGGACCTCATTCTCTCCTTGGAGGCCCGGATGGCATCCTGAGTGCGGTCCCAAATGTCTTGTGCCTCCACTGCCCAGTCTGCCACCCTGGAGTCAGCAGAGGACACGGGCATAGGCACAGGAACCCGCGGATGCTGGCCGTAATTAAGGGGGAAAGGAGTCTGACCGGTGGAGTCGGCTACAGCGTTGTTAAGGGCAAACTCTGCCCACGGTAACAAGGATGCCCAGTCATCCTGCCTGGCAGAAACAAAATGTCATAAATAAGTGACCAGAGTCTGATTGGCTCTCTCAACCAACCCATTCGTCTCGGGATGATAAGCCGAGGAGAGATTTATCTCAATACTGAGTAGACGACAAAGCTCCCTCCAGAATCGAGACGCAAACTGGGGACCCCGGTCACTGACAATCTTGTCCGGCATACCGTGTAAGCGAAAGATATGCTTGATGAACAAGGCAGCCAGAGCCCGTGAAGAAGGTAGCCGTGGAAGAGGCACCAAATGAACCATTTTGGAAAAATGGTCGGTGATCACTCAGATAATGGTGCAACTACAAGACTTGGGTAAGCCCACCACAAAGTCCATCCCGACCATCTCCCAGGGCCTGTACGCCACCGGCAGAGGATAAAGCAACCCAGCTGGCCATTGCCGAGGGGACTTGTTCCGAACATAGTCTGCGACATCACGAGCCATATGCGGCCACCAGTATGTCCTCACCAGTAACTCAGATGTCCTTTTGGAACCAAAATGTCCACCCACCCTGGACGAGTGTGCCCAAGAAAAAAACCTCCGGTCGCAAACTGGATGGTACAAAAGTCTTGCCCGGAGGCACAAACTCTAGCGAAACCGGGGCCACAGTTCTCAGGCTCTCGGTGGGGACAATAAGCCGAGGCTCCTCTTCCTCCTCCACAGATGACACAACGGAGCGAGAGAGAGCGTCGGCACGAATGTTCTTCTCCACAGAAATAAAATGGAGGGTGAAATGAAACCGGGAGAAGAACAAGGACCATCTGGCCTGGCGAGAATTTAACCGCTGGACTATCTGCAGGTACACCAAATTTTTATGATCAGTGAAGACTTGGAAGGGTAAACGAGCTCCCTCCAAGAGATGTCTCCACTCCGAGAAAGCCAACTTCATGGCTAGCAACTCCCTGTCTCCGATGGAATAATTCCTCTCTGCTGGTGTGAAGGTCTTAGAAAAGAAGAAGCAAGGATGCTTCCGACCTTGAGCATCCTTTTGGAAGAGGACTGCTCCAGCACCAACAGATGAGGCATCCACCTCCATGATAAATGGCTTATCTACATCGGGGCGATGAAGGATGGGAGTGCTAGCGAAGTGTGACTTTATCGAGATAAAGGCCTTGGACATCTCCTCAGACCACAATTTGGGATTTGCTCCCTTCTTGGTGAGGGCAACCAAGGGAGCTACCACAGTTGAGAAGTGCGGAATGAACTGGCGATAATAATTAATGAACCCCATAAAGCGCTGCACCCCTTTAAGAGAATGGGGTTCCTGCCAGTCCATCACGGCCTGTAGTTTGGCAGGATCCATAGCCAATCCCTGGGCGGAGATGATATAGCCTAGGAAAGGTAAGAACTCCTGCTCGAACATACACTTCTCCAACTTGGCATAGAGTGAGTTTGCCCGTAGGAGGTCGAAGACTTTGCAAACATCTCTCCGGTGGGAGTCAATATCTGGAGAGTAGATGAGAATATCATCCAGATAGACTACGACCAAGGTGGAGAGCATATCCCGGAAGATGTCGTTCACAAAGTCTTGGAAAATGGCTGGGGCGTTACAGAGCCCGAAGGGCATCACCAGATATTCATAGTACCCATCCCTGGTGTTAAAAGCCGTCTTCCATTTGTCCCCCTCACGGATGTGAATCAGGTTGTAAGCACCCCGCAGATCTAGTTTAGTAAACACCCTTGCTCCCCGAAGCCTATCGAAGAGCTCAGATATCAAGGGCAATGGATACTTATTCTTAATGGTGATGGCGTTAAGACCCCTGTAGTCTATGCATGGATGCAGTTCCCCATTCTTCTTCTGCACGAAGAAGAACCCAGCCCCAGCAGGAGACACTGACTTCCTGATGAACCCTCTTGCCAGATTCTCTTGAATGTACTGAGACATTGCCTCCATTTCCGGGAGAGATAACGGATAAACTCGAACCCGGGGAGGCTCAGCACCAGGCAAGAGATCAATAGGACAGTCATAGGGGCGATGGGGCGGAAGGGTCTCCGCCGCCTTTTTGGAGAACACGTCTGCATAAGACCAATATTGCTTGGGAAGAAAGGATAGATCTGCGGGTACCTCTGTAGTTGCAACCTGAACGCACTCCCTCTGA
This sequence comes from Ranitomeya variabilis, assembly GCF_051348905.1. NCBI lineage: Eukaryota > Metazoa > Chordata > Amphibia > Anura > Dendrobatidae > Ranitomeya > Ranitomeya variabilis. The sequence goes on along the minus strand of NC_135234.1, from coordinate 310,321,794 downwards.
CACCTACCCCCACAAGATTCACCCCATCCCAGAATTCTGCCTGAGGACCACTCGATATGAGGAGAGTGGTACCGTAGCCAAGGTTTCCCCAACAGGACCTCATCGATTCCCTCAGGAATGACGAGCAGAGATATAATCTCCTGATGGGATGGCAACATGGACAGAGTAAGAGGGATAGTCTGGTGTGTTATCTGTGAGGGCAGTGTCGACCCATTCACCACTCGTACCGTTACTGGTTTAGCTAGCATAACCAGGGGTATTGCGTGATGTTGGGCGAAGGCAGAAGACATAAAATTGCCCTCCGCCCCAGAATCCACGCAGAGCTCTACCGAGTGGGAGGATGAGCCTATAATAATTGTCCCCTTAAAGGACAATTTGGAGGCAAACGTCGCCGTGTCTAGTGTACCTCCACCTACTACCACTAGACGCTAACGTTTTCTTGACCGCTGGGGACATCTGGTGGCAAGATGTCCTGACTGCTGGCAAACATGACAGACCTTTAGTGCACAAGCGGTCTGGGACTTAGATCCCGCTCGTGACACTTCCATGGCCTCATGTGACTCAGGAACCAGGACCGAAGATTCCAGAGGTTTGGCGAAGGTGGGAGCCAGCCGAAACCTCTGCCTACACTGGGCTCGCTCTAACCTCCGCTCATTAAAACGGAGGTCAATTCGAGTAGAGACAGTTATTAACTCCTCCAGTGTGGCAGGAATCTCCCTAGTGGACAGAGCGTCCTTAACGTGATCAGCCAGGCCCTCCAAAATATGGGGTTAAGGGCTTTATCCGACCACTCCAGCTCAGAAGCTAAAGTACGAAAGCGGATGGCAAAATGGCTGACCAAGGACTCACCCTGAGTTAATGCCAGCAGTTGGAGCAGCGTGTCATGGGTGACTTGAGGTCCTAAAAAGACCTGTTTCAGAGTGCTCAGGAACAGCGGAGCACTCTGCACCACATGATTGCCACGCTCCCACAGCGGCGTAGCCCATTCCAACGCTCTGTCCGACAAGAGAAAGACAATAAATCCCACCTTAGCCCGCTCTGTGGGAAAACGTGCAGCCAGGAGCTCGAGGTGAATAGAGCACTGACTCACGAATCCCCTACAAGATTTGCTATCTCCAGAAAAATTTTCTGGCAGCGGGAGGTGAGATAATGTCGGAACAGGGGTGGCAGTCGACAAGGTTGCTGCAGCCACGCTAGCAGCCTGTACAGCAACTGCGGTAACATCCACAGCTGAGGTTGAGCTCTCGAGAGCCGCCAACCTACCCTCCAGCTGCTGGATATACCGCAAGGATTGCTGAATGTCCGCCATTTACTAGCCAGACCCTGGCGCTAGTATTATGTTAAGGCTAGCAGAACACACCGAGTAAATAGAGATGTTTTTATTGATATTGGTGCGTTCGCAGCCCGGGGTCCACCGTGCAGGAGTACCTGCAGCTAGCAAACGGCAGCACTATATGGCGGTATGGACTAACTCAGTTAATTTACCGAGTAGCCGTGAAAGCAAAGCACTGTGCCCTGTTAGACTTCACAGAGGCACAGGCTAACTGCCCAAACAGAGAGCAGTCAGTGGTAAAACTGTTGTGAATTCCGCTCTTGGGCTCCCTCCGGTGGTTGTTAGTGGCACTTTTGCGAGTTCTGCTCTTGGTCTCCCTCCGGTGGTTTTAAGTGGTACTGCTGCTCCTTGGATTTAGTAGTCAGCAGCTGCTTCCACTGATTGTCTTTCTGGCTCGGCTATTTAGCCTGGTTCTATCCTTCAGCCTGTGCCAGTTGTCAATGGTTCCTGGTTGGATTCATATCTCTGCTTGGATTTCCCTGATATTCTGACCAGTTCAGCAAAGATAAGTCCATGCTTTGTTCTTTTGCAGTCCACAACAAGTCTTTCTGCACTTTCTGTTTTTTCTAGTCCAGCTTGTCAGTATGGATTTATTCAGTTAAGCTGGAAGCTCTGGGAAGCAGATTTACCCTCCACACCTTTAGTCAGGTGTGGAGATTTTTGTAAACTCTGTGGTGGATTTTTCTAGTTTTTAATACTGACCGCACAGTATTCTTTCCTGTTCTATTTATCTAGCTAGACTGGCCTCCTTTGCTACATCCTGGTTTCATTCTGCGTATGTCATTTCCCTCTCCACTCACAGTCAATATTTGTGGGGGGCTGTCCTATCCTTTGGTGATTTTCTCTGAGGCAAGATAGCTTTCCTGATTCTATCTTTAGGGGTAGTTAGTCCTCCGGCTGTGACGAGGTGTCTAGGGAGTGACAGGAACATCCCACGGCTACTTCTAGTGTTGTGTTAAGCTCAGGAACTGCGGTCAGTACAGGTACCACCTCCTCCAGAGCACGTCCCATGTTGCTCCTAAACCACCAGCGCATAACAGTACAACTGCCCAAAAATGAATTAAATGCATCTCAAAAGAAGGAAAAGGAAGTTCTGAGCCATTTTTTTTTCTGCAGTCTGTTTTGTCTTCTTTTTCCTCTTAATCTCTGGGTGGTTCAGGATTTTGGCGCTGGCATGGATGTTCAGGGTTTGTTTTCTCGTGTGGATCAACTTGCTGCAAGAGTACAGAGTATCCAAGATTATGTTGTCCAGACTCCGGCTTTAGAGCCTAGAATTCCAACCCCTGATTTGTTTTTTGGGGACAGATCCAAGTTTTTGAACTTTAAAAATAACTGCAAATTGATTTTTGCCTTGAAACCCCGTTCCTCTGGTGATTCCATTCAGCAGGTTAAAATTGTCATCTCTCTGCTGTGTGGTGACCCTCAGGACTGGGCATTCTCCCTTGAATCAGGGGATCCGGCATTGCTTAATGTAGATGCATTTTTTCAAGCGCTCGGATTATTGTATGACAAACCTAATTCTGTGGATCATGCAGAAAAGACCTTGTTGGCCCTGTGTCAGGGTCAGGAAGCGGCAGAAGTATACTGCCAGAAATTTAGAAAATGGTCTGTGCTCACTAAATGGGATGAGGATGCTCTGGCAGCAGTTTTCAAAAAGGGTCTTTCTGAAGCCCTTAAAGATGTTATGGTGGGGTTCCCCACGCCTGCTGGTTTGAGCGAATCTATGTCTCTAGCCATTCAGATTGATCGGCGCCTGCGCGAGCGCAAAGTTGTGGACCATATGGCAGTATCCTCTGAGCAGAGTCCTGAGCCTATGCAATGTGATAGGATTTTGAATAGAGCAGAACGGCAGGAATTCAGACGCCAGAATAGGCTGTGTTTTTACTGTGGTGATTCTGCTCATGTTATTTCTGATTGCCCTAAGCGTACTAAGAGGGTCGCTAGGTCTGTTACCATCAGTACTGTACAGCCTAAATTTCTCTTATCTGTGACCTTGATTTGCTCATTATCGTCCTTTTCTGTCATGGCATTTGTGGATTCAGGCGCTGCCCTGAACTTGATGGACTTGGAATTCGCCAGGCGCTGTGGTTTTTCCTTGCAGCCTTTGCAGAGCCCTATTCCTTTGAGGGGCATTGATGCTGCACCGTTGGCCAAGGATAAACCTCAGTATTGGACTCAGCTGACCATGTGCATGGCTCCAGCACATCAGGAAGATTGCTGTTTTTTGTTGTTGCATAATTTGCATGATGTTGCTGTACTGGGTTTTCCATGGTTACAGGGATATAATCCGGTGCTGGATTGGAAATCTATGTCTGTGACTAGTTGGGGTTGTCAGGGGGTACATAGTGATGTTCCTTTGATGTCAATTTCCTCTTCCCCCTCTTCTGAAGTTCCTGAGTTTTTGTCGGATTTCCAGGATGTATTTGATGAGCCCAAGTCCAGTTCCCTTCCTCCACATAGGGACTGTGATTGTGCTATTAACTTGATTCCTGGCTGTAAGTTCCCTAAGGGCCGACTTTTCAATCTGTCTGTGCCAGAGCATGCCGCCATGCGGAGTTATGTTAAGGAGTCTTTAGAGAAGGGGCATATTCGGCCGTCTTCGTCACCATTGGGAGCGGGATTCTTTTTTGTTGCCAAGAAGGATGGCTCCTTGAGACCCTGTATTGATTATCGCCTTCTTAATAAGATCACGGTCAAATTCCAATACCCTTTACTAGGGTTGAGCGAAATGGGTCGGCCATTTTCAGAAGTCGACGACTTTTGGCAGTCAGGTTTCATGAAACCCGACCCGACCCCTGTGTGGGGTCGGCCATGAGGTCGGCGATCTTCTGAATCTGGTATCGGAATTCCGATACCGAGTTCCGATATGTTTGCGATATCGGGAATCGGTATCGGAATCCATATTTAAGTGTTAAATAAAGAATCAAAATAAAAAATATTGATACACTCACCCTCGGACGCACCCTGGTACTAATTGGCAGGCTTCCTTCCTAAGAATGAGCGCGTGAATGACCCGCGGTGACGTCGCGGCTTGTGATTGGTCGCGAGCGGTCACATGGACAAGCCGTGACGTCATCTAAGGTCCTTCACGCGCTCATTCTTAGGAAGGAAGGCTGCCGGAAAGAAGCAGGGCGCGTCCGAGGGTGAGTATATACCTAATAGGAATATACTCACCCTCGGACGCGCCCTGCTTCTTTCCGGCAGCCTTCCTTCCTAAGAATGAGCGCGTGAAGGACCTTAGATGATGTCTCGGCTTGTCCATGTGACCGCTCGCGACCAATCACAAGCCGCGACGTCACCGCGGGTCATTCACGCGCTCATTCTTAGGAAGGAAGCCTGCCGATTAGTACCAGGGCACGTCCGAGGGTGAGTATATCAATATTTTTTATTTTGATTCTTTATTTTACACATTAATATGGATCCCAGGGCCTGAAGGAGAGTTTCCTCTCCTTCAGACCCTGGGAACCATAGTATCCCATTGCACTACATTGGGTTTCGTGTTTCGGCCGACCCCGACTTTTTTATAGGATCGGCCGATTTCACTCGACCCGACTTTTGAGAAAGTCGGGTTTCGTGAAACCCGACCCGATCCTATAAAAATAAAAGTCGCTCAACCCTACCCTTTACCTTTGCTTTCTGATTTGTTTGATCGGATCAAGGGGGCTAGTTGGTTTACTAAGATTGACCTTTGAGGGGCATATAATCTTGTTCGTATTAAACAGGGTGACGAATGGAAAACTGCATTTAATACGCCCGAAGGCCATTTTGAATACCTTGTGATGCCTTTCGGGCTCTCTAATGCTCCTTCTGTATTTCAGTCCTTCATGCATGATATTTTCCGCAATTATCTTGATAAATTCATGATTGTGTATTTGGATGATATTTTGATTTTTTCCGACGATTGGGAGTCTCATGTGAAGCAGGTCAGGATGGTATTCCAGATCCTTCGTGATAATGCTTTGTTTGTGAAGGGGTCTAAGTGCCTATTTGGAGTTCAGAAGGTCTCTTTTTTGGGTTTTATTTTTTCTCCCTCGTCTATAGAAATGGATCCTGTTAAGGTCCAAGCCATTCATGACTGGATTCAACCCACATCTGTGAAGAGTCTTCAGAAATTTTTGGGCTTTGCTAATTTTTATAGCCGTTTCTTTGCCAAACTTTCCAGTGTGGTTAAGCCCCTGACCGATTTGACGAAGAAAGGTGCTGATGTGACGAATTGGTCCTCTGCGGCTGTTGAGGCCTTTCAGGAGCTTAAACGCCGATTTACTTCTGCCCCTGTGTTGCATCAGCCGGATGTATCTCTTCCTTTTCAGGTTGAGGTTGACGCTTCTGAGATTGGGGCAGGGGCCGTTTTGTCTCAGAGGAGTTCTGATGGTTCTTTGATGAAACCGTGTGCATTTTTTTCCAGAAAGTTTTCGCCTGCGGAGCGCAGTTATGATGTCGGCAATCGGGAGTTGTTGGCCATGAAGTGGGCATTTGAGGAGTGGCGACATTGGCTTGAGGGAGCCAAGCACCGCGTTGTGGTCTTGACCGATCATAAGAATCTGATTTACCTCGAGTCGGCCAAGCGGCTGAATCCTAGACAGGCTCGATGGTCCCTGTTTTTCTCCCGTTTTGATTTTGTGGTCTCGTATCTTCCGGGATCTAAGAATGTTAAGGCTGATGCCCTCTCTAGGAGTTTTTTGCCTGATTCTCCTGGAGTTCTTGAGCCGGTTGGCATTCTTAAGGAAGGGGTGATTCTTTCTGCCATCTCCCCTGATTTACGGCGGGTGATTCAGGAATTTCAGGCTGATAAACCTGACCGCTGTCCTGTGGGGAAGCTGTTTGTTCCTGATAGATGGACAAGTAAGGTAATTTCTGAGGTTCATTGTTCGGTGTTGGCTGGTCATCCTGGGATTTTTGGTACCAGAGATTTGGTTGCTAGGTCCTTTTGGTGGCCTTCCTTGTCGCGGGATGTGCGTTCTTTTGTGCAGTCCTGTGGGACTTGTGCCCGGGCCAAGCCTTGCTGTTCCCGCGCTAGTGGGTTGCTTCTGCCTTTGCCGGTCCCTGAGAGGCCCTGGACGCATATTTCCATGGATTTTATTTCGGATCTTCCTGTTTCCCAGAAGATGTCTGTTATCTGGGTGGTTTGTGACCGGTTCTCTAAAATGGTCCATTTGGTACCTTTGCCTAAATTGCCTTCCTCCTCTGACTTGGTTCCATTGTTTTTTCAGCATGTGGTTCGTTTGCATGGCATTCTGGAGAATATTGCGTCTGACAGAGGTTCCCAGTTTGTTTCTAGGTTTTGGCGGGCCTTTTGTGCTAGGATAGGCATTGATTTGTCTTTTTCTTCGGCATTTCATCCTCAGACAAATGGCCAAACTGAGCAAACTAATCAGACCTTGGAAACCTATTTGAGATGCTTTGTGTCTGCTGACCGTGATGATTGGGTGGCTTTCTTGCCGTTGGCCGAGTTTGCCCTTAATAATCGGGCTAGTTCGGCTACTTTGGTTTCGCCTTTCTTTTGTAATTTTGGTTTTCATCCTCGTTTTTCTTCGGGGCAGGTTGAGCCGTCTGATTGTCCTGGTGTGGATTCTGTAATGGACAGGTTACAGCAGATTTGGACTCATGTGGTAGACAATTTGACGTTGTCTCAGGAAAAGGCTCAATGTTTTGCTAACCGCCGTCGGTGTGTTGGGCCCCGGCTTCGGGTGGGGGATTTAGTCTGGTTATCTTCTCGTCATGTTCCTTTGAAGGTTTCTTCCCCTAAGTTCAAGCCTCGGTTTACTGGTCCTTATAAGATTTCTGAGATTATCAATCCGGTATCTTTTCGTTTGGCCCTTCCAGCCTCTTTTGCCATCCATAATGTTTTCCATAGATCTTTGTTGCGGAGATATGTGGTGCCCGTTGTTCCCTCTGTTGATCCTCCTGCCCCGGTGTTGGTTGATGGGGAGTTGGAATATGTAGTGGAGAAAATTTTGGATTCTCGTTTTTCGAGGTGGAGGCTTCAGTATCTTGTCAAGTGGAAGGGTTATGGCCAGGAGGATAATTCTTGGGTTGTTGCCTCCGATGTCCATGCCGCCGATTTGGTTCGTGCTTTTCACTTGGCTCGTCCTGATCGGCCTGGGGGCTCTGGTGAGGGTTCGGTGACCCCTCCTCAAGTGGGGGTACTGTTGTGAATTCCGCTCTTGGGCTCCCTCAGGTGGTTGTAAGTGGCACTTTTGCGAGTTCTGCTCTTGGGCTCCCTCCGGTGGTTTTAAGTGGTACTGCTGCTCCTTGGATTTAGTAGTCAGCAGCTGCTTCCACTGATTGTCTTTCTGGCTCGGCTATTTAGCCTGGTTCTATCCTTCAGCCTGTGCCAGTTGTCAATGGTTCCTGGTTGGATTCACATCTCTGCTTGGATTTCCCTGATATTCTGACCAGTTCAGCAAAGATAAGTCCTTGCTTTGTTCTTTTGCAGTCCACTTGTTGTGGACTTAATCTTTCTGCACTTTCTATGTTTTTTCTAGTCCAGCTTGTCAGTATGGATTTATTCAGTTAAGCTGGAAGCTCTGGGAAGCAAATTTACCCTCCACACCTTTAGTCAGGTGTGGAGATTTTTGTAAACTCTGTGGTGGATTTTTCTAGTTTTTAATACTGACCACGCAGTATTCTTTCCTGTTCTATTTATCTAGCTAGACTGGCCTCCTTTGCTACATCCTGGTTTCATTCTGCGTATGTCATTTCCCTCTCCACTCACAGTCAATATTTGTGGGGGGCTGTCCTATCCTTTGGGGATTTTCTCTGAGGCAAGATAGCTTTCCTGTTTCTATCTTTAGGGGTAGTTAGTCCTCCGGCTGTGACGAGGTGTCTAGGGAGTGACAGGAACATCTCACGGCTACTTCTAGTGTTGTGTTAAGCTCAGGAACTGCGGTCAGTACAGGTACCACCTCCTCCAGAGCACGTCCCATGTTGCTCCTAAACCACCAGTGCATAACAAACGCATGCACACAAAACTCCTCGCCGGAGGTGCCAGCATTCTAGGGGCTTGTTTCAGCCAGGTCTCTGAATACATACAAAAACAAACTCCTCACCGGAGGTGCCAGCATTCTAGGGGCTTATTTCAGCCGGGTCCCTGAACACACACTCACATGACAACACTGTCGCAAAGCACATAATAAAGAACAATACTAGCCGTGCGGCCATGCGAGCATTAAATAGTTGCAGCACATACAGGACCTTCCTAGAAGGACCAATGGCAGGCTACCACAGAGCGTGAGCACCTACAGGACGTTCCTGAAGGACCAATGGCCTCAGCTGCATTATCTGAACATGTGACCCTGGATCTCCACTGAGAGATCCTACTCTGGGCATTTTCAGAACGAGAAAAGCAGGACTTAGTCCCAGAAGCGTCTGCTTGCCGCTGCCCAGCACTGACTTCAATGGCAGAAGCAGGAAAAGCAGCAGTAACTTCTTTATACAGAGTCAGACTGAGCGAGACGCTGGGACCGACGTCTCCGCTGAGCAGGCTCCACTGTGGCAGGAGAAAAATGGGATACCACAGCGAAGATGGCCCGAGATTCCCTCTGTGCAGAGGTGGGAACTCGACCCCTAACCAACATTACTTCAGATCCAATTTGTTTTATTTTACAAAGTATAACCTCAAAAGTTGTTGTACAATTTGTCCTGAGTATGCTGATACCCCATATGTGGGGGAAACCACTGTTTGAGCGCATGGCAGAGCTCGGAAGGGATGGAGCCCCTTTTGACTTTTCATTGCAAAATTGATTAGAATTGATATAGGACGCCATGTTGCATTTGGAGAGCCCCTGATGTGCCTAAACAGTGGAAACCCCCCACAATTGACAACATTTTGGAAAGTAGACCCCCTAAGGAACTTATGTAAATGTGTGTTGAGCAGTTTGAACCCCAAAGTGCTTCACAAAAGTTTGTAATGTAGAGCCGTAAAAATTAAAAATCATATTTTTTTTTCACAAAAATGATCTTTTTGCCCCCAATTTTTTATTTTTCCAAGGGTAACAGGTGAAATTGGACACCAAAAATTGTTTTACAATTTTTCCTGAGTACGCTGATACCCCATATGTGGGGGGAACCACCGTTTGGGCACATGGCAGAGCTCGGAAGGGAAGGAGTGCCGTTTGAAGTGCAGACTTAGATAGAATGGTCTGCGGGCATCACGTTGCATTTGCAGACCCCTGGTGTACCTAAACAGTAGAAACCCCCCATAAGTTTTCCAATATTAGTATCCAGACCTCCCAAAAAACATATCTAGATGTGTTGTGAGAACTTTAAGCCCCCAAGTGTTTCACTTTTGTTTCTATCGCAGAGCCGTGAAAATAAGTAATCTTTTTTTCCACAAAAATGATTTAGCCCCCAAATGTTTATTTTTCCAAGGGTAACAGGAGAAATTGGCTCCCAAAAGTTGTTGGCCAATTTGTCCTGAGTACGCTAATACCTCATATGTGCGGGTGAACCACCGTTTGGGCAAATGGCAGAGCTCGGAAAGGAAGGAGCACCATTTGGAATGCAGACTTAGATGGAATGATCTGCGGGCATCACATTGCCTTTGCAGAGCCCCTGATGTACCTAAACAGTAGAAAACCCCATAAGTGACCCCATATTGGAAAATAGACTCCACAAAGAACTTATCTAGATGTGTTGTGAGAGCTTTGAAAACCAAAGTGATTCACTACAGTTTCTAACGCAGTTGTGAAAATAAAAAATATTTTTTTCCACAAAAATGTTTTAGCCCCAAATGTTTATTTTTCCAAGGGTAACAGAAAAATTGGACCCCAAAAGTTGTTGACCAATTTGTCCTGAGTACGCTGATACCCCTTATATGGGGGTAAACCACTGTTTGGGCGCATGGCAGAGCTCGGAAGGGAAGGGGCACTGTTTAACTTTTTCAGTGCAGAATTGGCTGCAATTGAGATTGGACGCCATGTTGTGTTTGGAGAGCCCCTGATGTGCCTAAACAGTGGAAACCCACCAATTGTAACTCCAACTCTAACCCAAACACACCCCTAACAGTAATACCAACCCTAACCACACCCCTATCCCAAACATGCCCCTAGCCCTAATCCCAACCCTAACCACACCCCTAACCCAAACACACCCTTAACCCCAAAACACCCCTAACCCCAGTCCCACAAGCTGGCGGCCTTGGGGTAATCCTTGATGCTGATCTCTCCTTCAAACCACATATCCAAGCCCTTTCCACTTCCTGCCGACTTCAACTCAAAAATATTTCATGAATCCATACATTCCTCAACCAGGAATCTGCAAAAACCCTAGTTCATGCCCTCATCATCTCTCTCCTTGACTACTGCAACCTCCTGCTCTGTGGCCTCCACTCTAAAACTCTCGCACCCCTCTAATCTATTCTAAACTCTGCTGCCCGACTAATCCACCTGTCCCCCTGCTATTCCCCGGCCTCTCCCCTCTGTCAATCCCTTCACTGGCTACCTATTGCCCAGAGACTCCAGTACAAAACCCTAACCATGACGTACAAAGCCATCCACAACCTGTCTCCTCCATACATCTGTGACCTCATCTCCCGGTACTTACCTACACGCAACCTCCGATCCTCACAAGATCTCCTTCTCAAGATTTCTCTCGTGTATAACCCCTATTCTGGAACCCTCTACCACAACACATCAGACTCTCGCCTACCATCGAAACCTTCAAAAAGAGCCTGAAGACCCACCTCTTCCGACAAGCCTACAACCTGCAGTAACCACCGATCGACCAAACCGCTGCATGACCAGCTCTATCCTCGCCTACTGTATTCTAACCCATCCCTTGTAGATTGTGAGCCTTCGTGGGCAGGGTCCTCTCTCCTCCTGTACCAGTTATGACTTGTATTGTTTAAGATTATTGTACTTGTTTTTATTATGTATACCCCTCATTACATGTAAAGCGCCATGGAATAAATGGCGCTATAACAATAAATAATAATAATAACCCTAATCCCAACCCTAACAATTACCCTAACCACACCCCTAACCCTTACACACCCCAAACCCTAATCCCAACCCTAATCTCAACCGTAAATGTAATCCAAACCCTAACCCCATATCTAGCCCCAATCCTAACCCTAACTTTAGCCCCAATCCAATCCCTAACTTTAGCCCCAACCCTAACTTTAGCCCCAACCCTAACTCTAACTTTATCCCCAACCCTAACTTTAGCCCTAACCCTAAGGCTTCTTTTACACATACCGGGTTTTTTGCGGCCCGTTATTGTGGGCCTTTTTTGCGGGCCGTATTGCCACAATTTTCACAGTCTGCCACAATAACGGACCTCAAAAAACTTGCGGATCGCCTTTTTTGGGGTTTCCTATACTATGGAAATAGTATTGGAAAAAAACAGCGTTCCGCAAAACCCGAAGTCACGGTGCACCGCAAAAACAAACTTCCATTGTTTTTGCGGCCTCATTGATTTTCAATGGGGGCCATGCCTGTAAGCGGGGAAAAAGATTGAGCAGGCTCCATCTTTTTTCACGGCCGTAAATATGGCCCTCATAGCCATACGGCGCACCATGAAATTATTGCGGCCCATTTTTGCGGCCCCATAGAAATCTATTGGGGCCGTAAAAACGGGCCGCAAAACAATGGTATGTGTAAAAGAAGCCTTACCCTAATGGGAAAATAGAAATACTTTTTTTTATTTTATTATTTTTCCCTAACAAAGGGGGTGATTAGGGGGTTTGATTTACTTTTTATAGCGGGTTTTTGTCTGGCAGCTGTGACACGCTAAAGGCGCTTTTTATTGCAAAAAATTGTTTTTGTGTCACCAAATTTTGAGAGCTATAATTTTTCCATATTTTGGCCCACAGAGTCATGTGAGTTTTTTTTTTTTTGCGGGACGAGTTGACATTTTTATTAGTATCAATTTCGGGCACAGATAATTCCGGTACCGGAATAAATCGGTACCGGAGTTATCCGTGTCCGTGTGCCTGGGAACTCACGTAGGCCATACGTGCGGCACACGTGTGCTGCCCGTATGGCGAGTGGGTACCACACGGAGCGTGTGGTACCCATGCGTGTGGTACCCTGCATCGTGCTGAATCCGCGATTCATATGTTCCCTGCAGCAGCGTTTGCTGCAGAGAAAATATGAATAACAGTGTTTAAAATAAAGATCTATGTGTCCGCCGCCCCCCCACCCCCTGTGCGCCCCCCCGCTGTTCTGAAAATACTTACCCGCCTCCCTCGCTGCTTCCTGCTCTGGCCGCGGCTTCTAGTGTATGCGGTCACGTGGGGCCGATCATTTACAGTCATGAATATGTGGCTCCACCTCCCATAGGGGCGGAGCCGACTATTCATGATTGTAAATGAGCGGCCCCACATGACCGCATACAGTAGGAGGCGCGGGGCAGAGAGGAAGGAGTGACAGCCAACGTGGGAGCAGGTGAGTATTTTCTGAACAGCGGGGGGGGGGCGCACAGGGGGTGGGGGGGGGCGGCGGACACATAGATCTTTATTTTAAACACTATTATTCATATTTTCTCTGCAGCAAACGCTGCTGCAGGGAACATATGAATCGCGGCTTCAGCACGATGTGGGGGGGACAGCGCTTACTGTAGCGCTGTCTCCTGCACGCACACGGACCCCAGACGGAGAACGTCCGTGTGAGGTCCGTGTTTTACACGGACCCATTGACTCTATTGGGTCCGTGTAATACGTGCGCTCCCACGAACACTGACATGTCTCCGTGTTTGGCACACGGAGACACGGTCCGCAAAAAATCAATGACATCTGAACAGATGCATTGATTTTTATGGGTCTACGTGTATCAGTGTCTCCGGTACGTGAGGAAACTGTCACCTCACGTACCGGAGCCACTGACGTGTGAAACCGGCCTAATAAAGATGTTTTTTGTATAACTTCTAAATTGTTGTGGTGATCCCAATTTGTATGCATACACTTTGCTCTGTTTGGTTCTACTTATATATAGTATGCAGGTGGTGATCCCCTTATATTTATCATAAATGCAGATGGTGCCCGCTCAATAAGTGTTTTTTTGATGTTTATTTATATTTAACTAGTGGTAAAGTTTTATAGGTCGGGTCGTTACAGACACGGCAATACTAAATATGTGTACTTTTATTATTTTTATATTTTTTTTTACTTATATAAAGAAATGTATTTATTGGAACAATATACAGTATATATATATTTTTCTTTATTTATGATTTTTTTTATAAATTATTTTACACATGTTAATTTTTTTTTGCTTTGTTACATTGTTTCAGGGTGAGACATGACTATATAGTGTAAGATCGCTGATCTGACACTTTGCAGAGCACTGGGTCAGATCAACGATCTGACAGGCAGTACAGGAGACTTCTCAGTGCCTGCTCTCAGCAGGCACTGAGAAGCCACCTCCTGCAGGACGCGGAAGGACCCCCGCAGCCATCTTGGATCCTGGGGCCTGCAGAGAGGAGACAGGAAGAGACCCTCTGAACAACTCGATCACATCACGTTGTTCTGAGGGTCTCAGGGAAGCACGCAGGGAGCCCCCTCCCTGTGCGATTCTTCCCTATGCCACCAAACGCTGTGATCATGTTTGATCGCCGTGTTCAGGGGGTTAAAGTGCCGGGAGCGGTCCGTGACTAATCCTGGCACATAGTACCGGGTGTCAGCTGTGATAATCAGCTGACACCCATCCGCGATCGGCCGCACTCCCCCCGTGAGCACTGCTGTTCGCACTGGATGTACTATCCCGTCCATGGGATCTAAGTCCCAGGGCACATGGACGGGATAGTACGTCCAATGGCAGAAAGGGGTTAATAAGGCCTTCATCAATGTTTACTCATTCTCCACCACTACATCACCAGGGATAACGGGTTCTGTGCTGCTACAGCCAGTGCAATTTTTTGCAAGGTCTATGATGCCCATAAAATCTTTAAAAAAAATTTACCCCACATGGGGAAATGTTTTGCAGCTCATGCACTTCGTGTATGGGCATAACAAGTCTAGGAGACCCCCTCCTTAACATAGGGCATAGTTTTTAATAATGCCTTCATTAATGTTTCCTCATTCTCCACCTTACATCACCAGTATTAACGGGTTCTGTGCTGCTACAGCCAGTGCAATTTTTGGCAAGGGTGTCTTTGATGCCCATAAAATCTTTTTAAAAAATGTACTCCACATAGGGAAATGTTTGGCAGCCCATGCACTTCGTGTATAAAAATAAAGATTATTATTATTATTATTACAAGTCTAGGAGACCCTCTCCTTAACATTGGGTCTAGTTTTTAATAAGGCTTTCATCAATGTTTCCTCATTCTCCACCACTACATCACCAGGTTTAACGGGTTCTGTGCTGCTGCAGCCAGTGCAATTTTTGGAAAAGGTGCCCAGAAAATTGTTTAAAAAAATGTAAGCCCCATGGGGAAATGTTTATCAGCACATGCACTTCATGTATGGGCATTAGAAGTCTAGGAGACCCTCTCCTTAACATTGGGCCTAGTTTTTAATAAGGCCTTCATCAATGTTTCCTCATTCTCCTCCACTAGATCACCAGGTTTAACGTGTTCTGTGCTGCTACACCAGTGTAATTTTTGGCAAAAGTGTCTACATGATGCCGTTTACCAATTTGAAACCGAAAGAAATGTTACTCCCCCAGAGTGAAATTTCATAAAAATGAGATGTCCTTCTATTCTTCCCATTTATTCGTATATTTTCCTGTTTTCCTATTTGTGGACAGTTCTCTAATGAGGTAGTGTATACTTCTACAATAGAAAATTATTCAAATACTTTTATATTATATTTTTTATTTATATCCCTGTCCCTGAGCTGTTGCTAGGGAAAAAATATCTTGTTGGACACATTCTGTTTTTTTATGAACCCGTGTTCGCCCCTCCCTTTTGTTATTTTCTTTCATAGGTGGATTCACATTTTTTATTTATTTATTTGAATTCAGTATGATTTCGCTTATGTCTACTCATTCTCTGCCACTAGATCACCAAGGTTAATGTGTTCTGTTGCTGCTACAGCCAGTTTAATTTTTGGAAAAGGTGTCTAGATGCCCTGAAAATTGGTTTAAAAAATGTACCCCCCATGGGGGAATGTTGGTCAGCCATGCACTTCGTGTATAGACATTACAAGTCTAGGAGACCCGCTCCTTAACATTGGGCCTAGTTTTTAATAAGGCCTTCATCAATGTTTCCTCATTCACCACCACTACATCACCAGGGTTAACAGGTTCTGTGCTGCTACCGCCAGTGCAATTTTTTGGCAAGGGTGTCTATGATGCACATAATTTTTTTTTTTTTTATTTACCCCCAGTGGGTAAATGTTTGGCATCCCATGCAATTCATGTATGAGAATTACAAGTCTTGGAGACCCGCTCCTTAACATTGGGCCTAGTTTTAATTAAGGCCTTCATCAACGTTTCCTCATTCTCCACAACTAGATCAACAGGATTAATGGGTTCTGTTCTGCTACAGGGAGTGCAATTTTGGGTAAGGGTGTCTATGGTGCCCATAAAATATTTAAAAAAAATTTACACCTATGAGGAAATGTTTGGCAGCCCATGCACTTCGTGTATGGGCATTACAAGTCTACAAGTCTAGGAGACCCTCTCCTTAACATTGGGCCTAGTTTTTAATTGTGCTAGTTAGGCAGGGGAGTCTATGTGAACATATCCATATCACTGCAAGGCTTGCAGGCTCTGTATGTGAGTCTATAGATCTCCCTGCATACATCAAAAGGCTACCTTACTGTCTGCTGCTGCGTATTTGATATATACCTATGGATAGCGGATAATGCTTGCAGTCACTTAGCCGCCACCACCACCATGTATATCTTTCCTGTTTTCATATTTCTGGACCATCCTCTAATGACCTAGTGTATAGCACTCCAATCTAAAAATGTAGAAATACTATTATGTTATATTTTTATTTATATCCCTGTCTCTGAGCTGTTGCTAAGGACAAACATATCTCGTTGGACACATTCTGGCTTCATTTCTATGAACCTGTGTTCGCCCCTCCATTGTATTATTTTCTTCCATAGGTGGATTCACATCCTTTATTCATTTCTTTGATTTCAGCATGATTTATCTTATGTCTCCTCATTCTCCACCACTAGAACATCATGGTGAACGTGTTGTATGCTGCTACAGCCATTCAATTTTTGGGCAAGGGTGTCTATGATACCTATAAATCATTTTTTAAAACTGGAACCTCCATGGGGAAATGTTTGTCAGACCACACACTTAATGTATGGGCACTAAAAGTCTAGGAGACCCGCTCCTTAACCTTGGGCCTAGTTTTTAATGAGGCCTTCCTCGACATATCATCCTTTGCCGCCACTAGAACACCACGGTGAACGTGTTGTATGCTGCTATAGCCATTCAATTTTTATGCAAAGGTGTTTTTAAGATGCCCGTTAATAATTTGAAACCCAAAAAAAATGTTACTCCCCCAGGGGGAAATGTCATATAAATGAGATGTATGTCTATTCTTCTATGTATTGTTACATTTTCCATTTTTCCTATCTCTGGACCATGCTCTTATGACCTAGTGTATACCTCTCCAATATAATTTTTTTTTAAATACTAATATATTATGTTTTTATTTATATACCTGTCTCTGAGCTATTGCAAGGGACCAACATATCTCGCTGAACACATTCTCGCTTCATATCTATGAACCTGTGTTCACTCATCCCTTTTGTTATTTTCTTTCA
Source organism: Ranitomeya variabilis (assembly GCF_051348905.1). Taxonomy (NCBI): domain Eukaryota; kingdom Metazoa; phylum Chordata; class Amphibia; order Anura; family Dendrobatidae; genus Ranitomeya; species Ranitomeya variabilis. Next base: position 310,304,788 of record NC_135234.1, on the reverse strand, counting down.
TAGGTGGATTCACATCCTTTATTAATTTGTTTTATTTCAGTATGATTGATCATTCATTATGTCTCCTCATTCTCCGCCACTAGATCACCAGGGTTAACGGGTTCTGTGCTGCTACAGCCAGTCCAAGATTTGGAAAGGGTGTCTGTGATGGTCATAAAATATTTTTTAAAAATGTAACCCCCATGGGGAAATGTTTGTACAATTTTAGTACTCTAAATGTTTTATTTTAGTGTCATAGCCTACTTATGGACACAATTTTGGTGGGCCCCAAAAAAGCAAGAACACATTTGGATCACTCTGTTATCTCTATCAGACGCACGCTGTATCAGTGGTGTCCAAATCCTTGCTTTGCAGGCATACATTGCATTTTTTGGTCTGCTACACTGTTACCCTTAGTGTATACAGTATTTTGTGGTTTTTAAAATTGTAAAAAAGACATCCCACATATTGAAGCAGTCTGCTATCTCAGTCACACGTCTGGTCTATCTGTGGTCTTTAAATATTGGCTTTTCAGCCATACATTCCAATTTTTGGTCTGATACCCAAAGTGTATACAGCATTTTGTGGTTTGAAAATGTATAAAAATACAGGCCACATATTGAAACAGTCTGTTATCTCCGTCCGACGGCCGTTTTATTTGTGGTCTAAAAATAGTTTTTTTTATGCATACATTCCAATTTTTGGTCTGTCTAATACCCTAGGTCTATACACTATCTTGTTTAAAAACAATATATATTACAGTGTGGTAGTTCTGTGACACGCTTCCTCTATCTGTGGGCAACAAAGTGTGCTTACGAGTAGTGTTGAGCATTCCGATACTGCAAATATCGGGTATCGGCCGATATTCGCTGTATCGGAATTCCGATACCGAGTTCCGATATTTTTGTGATATCGGAAATCGGAATCGGAAGTTCCTATAAGTTCCCAGGCGTGTGCGGTGCGTATGGTTCCCAGGGTCTGGAGGAGAGGAGACTCTCCTTCAGGCCCTGGGATCCATATTCATGTAAAAAATAAAGAATAAAAATAAAAAAATATGGATATACTCACCCCTCCGACGGACCCGGACCTCAGCCGTGCAACCGGCAGCCTCCGTTCCTAAGAATGCAGTGAGTGTAGGACCTGCGTTGACGTCGCGGCTTGTGATTGGTCGCGTGAACGGTCACATGAGCGGTCACGCGACCAATCACAAGCCGCGACGTCATCGAAGGTCCTTCACTCTGCATTCTTAGGAACGGAGGCAGACGCTTGCAGCGGTGACAGCCAGGGCTCGTCCGAGGGGTGAGTATATCCATATTTTTTATTTTTATTCTTTATTTTTTACATGAATATGGATCCCAGGGCCTGAAGGAGAGTTTCCTCTCCTTCAGACCCTGGGAACCATCCAGGATCACTTCCGATACTTGTGTCACATTGACTTGTATTGGTATCGGGTATCGGTGATATCCGATATTTTTGGGATATCGGCCGATCCAATCCGATACCGATACTTTCAAATATCGGAAGGTATCGCTCAACACCACTTACGAGGCTTCCATTCTTTTTTTTTTTGCTGAGTGTTACCCTAGCTCTAAACATTAAACACTATTTTGGGATGAATTAAAAAAAAAAAAATTAACCCCCATGGGGAAATATTGGTCAGCCCATAAACTTTGTGTATTGACATTTCAAGTCTAGGAGACCCGCTCCTTTAAATTGGGCCTAGTTTTTAATGAGGCCTTCCTCCACAGCTCATCATCCACTGACACTAGATCACCAGGACTAACGTGTTCCATGCTGCTTCAGCCAGTCAATTTTTTGGCAAGGGTGGCTATGATCCCATAAAAAATTGTTTAAAAATGTACCCCCCATGGGTAACTGTTTGTCAGCCCATACACTTAGTGTAAGGACATTACAAGTCTAGGAGACCCGCTCCTTGGTAATGGGACAGTTTTTTTAGGAGGCCCTCCTCCACGTTTCTTACAAAGAGGATTGGGGTGCGTGAAAATTTGGGTCAAGGCGGCCCTTGCATTCAATGCATAAGGAAACTGTATGGCAGGACCAACTGAAGACTGTGAAGTGGGTTTTCCTGTGGCCATCCAGTATTTGGATTCAAAGGCTTATTGGGGTGCATATGACTTGATAGCTAGGCAGGCCTTGCATTCAATGCAACATTTTTTCAGGAAGCCCTCCTGTACCTCTCGTGAAAGGGGTATTGAGGTGCTTTGTAATTCTTGGCAGCCAAGCCACTCACTGCATAGGCAATAACAGCATAGGAGACCCACTGTTTAATAATGGCCCTTTAAAAATATTAATGCCGCCTGATGCCCCTCAAAAAATAGGCTTTGTGACTTTAAGAGTCCCTCCTTCAGAAATGAAACAAGATGTGTCTCCTTATGTGTGACACACCACATGGCCAGCCAGGGTTATTAAATGTTACAATGACATTTCCCAGTGAATGCATTTGTATTGTTTGAAAGAAATGCTAAAGTTGAAAAACGCATCAAAAATGCTGCGTGTGAACATAGAAAAAGTGGCAGAGGAACATTTCAGCCTGGGGTTAATTATTTTACCTTATATACAAGTCATTACCCTGGAAAGAATGTACCTTAACATATTTTCCAGCAAAATCAATTTTGGTTTTGTTTTGGTATGTTTTTGGGTTCACCTGTAAAAATGGTGTGAAACTCTGACAACATTGCTTACAGCTGTGACATAGGAGTCAGATCCCCATGATGTTCCCGTGTCATTTGAGCAGTGTTTCCATCATGTTCTGATGTTTTTAGACCTTAAAAGGATCTCTGGGGGCATTGAGGTAAAATATCCGGGTTTCCCATAGACTTACATTGGGCTCGTTGCTCGGGTCGAGTACCCGAGTATTCCAATTTGCTCAACCCAAGCAATGAGCACCCGAGCATTTTAGTGCTCGCTCATCACTAATCTTCACCAATGACCTTCACTGTTCCAGGGATCATTCAACAAGGCAAAAAAAAAATATATATAAATAGTTTAACACAAGAAGAAGTACGGCTGTGTCTGAGCAAATTAAACATTGACAAATCCCCAGGGCCTTATGGCATTCATCCATGGATATTTAGGGAATTTAGCTCAATAATTGACAGACCAATGTATGTCATCTTATTAGTCTCTCTTGTAGTAGGGGTGATGCCACAGGATTGGAGGACAGCTGATGTGGAACCGATTTTTAAGAAAGGTAAGAAGGTGGATCCAGGCAACAACCATCCGGTAAGTCTGACATCAGTGTGCAAAATTTTTGAGGGCATTATAAGAGATGACCTGCAGAAATATATTTCAGAGAATAATCTAATAACTGACAACCAACATGCAGACGGATAAGGAAGTGGCTAAAAGTAAATGGTACATTCTCGAAATGGGATATAGTCATCAGTGGGGTACTTCAAGGTTCTGTGCTAGGGAAAAATCTTTTTAATCTCTTTATAAATGAATTTGTGGATGGGATTGAAAGTAAAGTGTCAGTCATTGCTGACAACATAAAATCTGACCTTGACTGTACAATTTTACTAAATAGTTTGGATAAGATGCCTGAATGGGCAAACACTTGTCAAATGAGATTTAAAATTGAAAAATTTAAAGTAATGCACCTAGGACAGAGTAATCCTATTGCTGCATATAGGTTCAGGGCTGCCACCAGGAATTTTGGGACCTTATACTGGAAACATTTTCATGCCCCCTTGAGACACCGCCCATGCTCCACCCCAGCTCTGCCTCCAACCCTCGAACTTTCCATAGTCGCATCGCCCACTCATAAAAAAAACTCCACTCCTGGCCCCCTTCCTCATCAATAACACATTATCAGTTCCCATCTAACATCAGATTGCATACATACCCAGCAGCTTTTGTTTTGGCTAAAAGATTTTTTTAAGCCGCCACCACCACTAGGTAGACTCTTTGGGCCGGGCCCTACTCTACTCTAACCTATTAAATATTTGTTAAAATATTCAATACTCTTTTTTAGGTTTATTTTTATTTATTTTTCTTTAAGGGAATGAGTCACATACAATTTTTAAAAGGAACAATAATACCACATACAAGGGACAAGTACTGTCACATCATGAGCAGAGCACATATTACCACCACATAGTGACCTATAATACCACATACAAGGCACAAGTACCACCACACTATGGCCGGACCACATATTACCATCACATATTGACGGAATAATACCACATACAAGGGACAAATACGGCCACACCATGGCCGGACCACATAATACCACCACATAGTTACCGAATGCTACAATACTGATTATTAATTAAAAAACAATACTAATTTTACCATAAGTGCCATGATACACTGGAGTTCTCTATATAGCGTCATTGTACAGATAATACAGTGATCACAAGTGACATTAAACACAGCAGCTCTGTATAAAGTATCACAGCACAGATAAGACAGTGATCACCAGTAACATTATACACAGGACTTCGGTATATAGCATACTGTGTATTGTGTCAGTGTACAGGTAACACACTGACTCACCGGTGAGATCTCTAGTTGAAGTCCTTCATCTTCGCTTTTCATCTTCATCCAGCACACACCACTATCACTTCTTCCATCCAGTACTCATCTCTGCAGAAAATAACAGTTATCTAGAGCATATTCCCCAACATCTATGCCATTACACCAGATGAAGAAAGAAAGCTACCGTGTCGTCCTGCACAGTTACAGGACCTCTCCTCCTCCACACTGAAAACAATATTTTCAAAAATAAATATCCTTTAATTAGCCCCTACAGCAGGGGTGGGGAATCTTTTATCTGCGAAGGGCCATTTGGATATTTATACCATTCTTCGAGGGCCATACAAACTCCATCCACAAAGTTTATCCTGACTCTGGCACTGGTTTCAGGACGTAATTTTTCATTGCATGCCCTTCAATGTTAAGTAGTGAACACTGCGCGTGTGTGCTAACAGAGCAAGAAGAAATTAATGAGCTTGTGGCAATCAAAATACACCTCCTTGCCCAAGAATGTGGTCCCTGAGAATCTGCTCTGGGGCCTGATAAAAGGTTAATGGCCCTGGGGCCTGAGGTTCCCCACCCCTGCCCTACAGTAATAATATCCCACATTCTGGACATAACGTGTCCTCCCATTCTGCCTCATTTCTCTCCATATAGTCATCCATAATAGTATGCATCCCATAGTCAAATATAGTAGTATAATGCACCGCATAGTCATATATAGCAGTATAATGCACCCCATAGTAGTATAATGCACCCCCTTAGTATTATAATGCACCCCCATAGTCATATATAGTATAATGCACCCCCATTGTAGTATAATGCACCTCCATAGTCATATATAGTATAATGCACCCCCATAGAAGTATAATCCACCCCCAGTCATATATAGAAGGGTATGGGTGTGTTAGGTCAAGCCTGTGTCAGGGTCAGTGTGAATCTGGTGTTCAGCGAGAGTGCAGAGCAGAGGCCCTGCAGAGCACTGGCTGTGCGTGTGAAGTGACACAGGCAAGCGGAACCAAACAGCCAGGGCAGCTGAGGGGCCTGGCACCCACAGCATACACAGCGGTGCTGCCTTCCATGGTAACTGGTCTCGGAAGTGAACAGTCCTGTGCCAGCAGGTGAACCGGAGGTGGATGTCCTGTGTCTGAAGGAAGACTGGTGTGTGGAACGGCTTCAAACAGGTAGATATTGTGCCCAGCTGCGACCCCGAAGAGATCAAGGATGGCTGTGTGAGTAAAAAGACTGTGATACAGTGGGGCAGGACATCCACAGGAACTAGTCAGAGGAGGACTGGCATTTGTAGTGCATGCAACTTGTAATGCTTTGTGAATAGAGACTTTGATACGGTGCACAGTCACCCACGGGAACTAGTCAGAGGAGGACTGGCGTGTGTAGTGTCTGTACAACGGAAGGAAGCCGTATAATATGTGATCGCAACTAATGGAGTGAAGCTGTGTGTAAAAGACTTTGTCACGGCGTGCAGTTGCCCACGGAAAATTGGACACAGGGAAGTCCGGCGTGTTTAGGGACTGTGATTTAAAGCCATGTACTATGTAGTGCTATGAATTGGAGTGAAATGAGCACTCATGATATGCACTTGTGTGAAGTTTGGACATTTGTTGTGTGAAGTAAACACATTAAAAAGACTTTTGTTTTGAATTTTGTGGGTCACTTCCTCATCACCGCGTAACGGTGCTACCGCTGTACTACACGTCATATGTCGGTGACATGCACACTCACATCAGCTGCTGGCCTGTGATTGGCTGGCGGCTTTTAACTATTGCAGTGTGGAGGAATTTCCTGCATGGCAACAGATTTTAACTGATCATGCGCCTGAGGACGCACGATCAGTTACTGAAGTGGCAGAATCCTGCCTCTGGGGCCCGATGAGCAGAAGAGAAGGGGCCACTGCGGGCCCTCTCTGCTCTACGGGCCCAATAGGCAAGTAAGGGCAGTAATGACCTGATGGCGACCCTGTATACTCGGGACTACAGAACAGAGGAAGAACTTTGGTATTTTGGGTACAAGTAAGTTGAGTAGCATTAATCAATGTCAAGGAGTAGCTGCAAAAACAAAACAAGATTTTAGGGTGTATAAAAAGACGGATAAGATAGCAGGATTTTAACTTATTGTTACCCCTTTATAAATCACTTGTGAGTCCACATCTATAATACTGGATCCAGGTTTGGGCTTCACATTTTAAAAAGGATATTCAGATATTAGTCAGTTCAAAAGTGGGCAACTAGATTATTACAAGGGATGGAAGGTCTTTCATATGATGAGAGGTTGGAAAAGTTGGGCTTCTTTTGCTTAAAAAACAGATGTCTCAGAACTTAGAGATCTCCTTTATATGCATAAATACATGTGTGGTCAGTACAAAGGACTGGCACCAAGTGAAGAACACTCTCCAGGTAATAAATGTTCTCTCCTCCGTCCCCCAGCACCTCCTCCCTCCCCACTTATCTCTGCTGAAGACTTTGCCTCATTCTTCAAGCAGAAGATTGATAACATCAGAGACAGTTTTGTTCAACAAGCCCCAGAACCCTTCCTCCCAACTTCCCTACCCTCCACCTCCAAAACCAACTACTCCACCATTACAGAAGATCAACTCGCCACTCTACTCTCAAGATCGCATCTCACCACCTGTGCACTTGACCCGCTCCCATCCCACCTCATCCCAAACCTCACCACAATCTTCATCCCAACCCTAACCCATCTCTTCAACCTATCACTAACAACTGGTGTTTTCCCCTCAAGCTTTAAACATGCCTCCATCACACCTATCCTCAAAAAGCCCTCTCTTGACCCATCCTCTGTATCTAGCTATCGCCCTATATCACTTCTCCCCTATGCCTCAAAACTCCTGGAACAACACGTCTACCTTGAACTGTCCTCCCATCTCTCTTCTTGCTCCCTCTTTGACCGCTTACAATCTGGCTTCCGGTCACACCATTCCACTGAAACTGCCCTAACCAAGGTCACCAACGACCTCTTAACCGCCAAGAGCAAGCGACACTACTCTGTTCTCCTCCTCCTCGACCTGTCGGCTGCCTTTGACACAGTGGACCATTCCCTATTATTACAGACCCTCTCATCCCTTGGCATCACAGACTTGGCCCTATCCTGGATCTAATCATACCTAACAGACCGGACATTCAGCGTCTCCCACTCACACACCACCTCCTCACCTCGCCCCCTATCTGTCGGAGTCCCACAAGGTTCAGTCCTTGGGCCCCTGCTCTTCTCCATTTACACCTTTGGCCTAGGACAGCTCATAGAATCTCATGGCTTTCAGTATCACCTCTATGCTGATGACACACAGATCTACATCTCTGGACCAGATATCACCTCCCTACTAACCAGAATCCCTCAATGTCTGTCCACTATTTCATCCTTCTTCTCCGCTAGATTTCTGAAACTTAACATGGACAAAACAGAATTCATCATCTTTCCCCCATCTCACGTGACCCCCCCAACAAACCTATCCATTACAGTAAATGGCTGCCCACTCTCCCCAGTCCCACAAGCTCGCTGCTTCGGGGTTATCCTTGACGGTGATCTCTCCTTCAAACCACATATCCAAGCCCTTTCCACTTCCTGCCGACTTCAACTCAAAAATATTGCACGAATCCGTTCATTCCTCAACCAAGAATCTGCAAAAACCCTAGTCCATGCCCTCATCATCTCTCGCCTTGACTACTGCAACCTCCTGCTCTGTGGCCTCCCCTCAAACACTCTCGCACCCCTCCAATCTATTCTAAACTCTGCTGCCCGACTAATCCACCTGTCCCCCCGCTATTCTCCGGCCTCTCCCCTCTGTCAATCCCTTCACTGGCTCCCCATTGCCCAGAGACTCCAGTACAAAACCCTAACCATGACGTACAAAGCCATCCACAACCTGTCTCCTCCTTACATCTGTGACTTCATCTCCCGGTACTTTCCTACACGCAACCTCCGATCCTCACAAGATCTCCTTCTCTACTCCCCTCTTATCTCCTCTTCCCACAATCGTATACAAGATTTCTCTCGCGTATCACCCCTACTCTGGAACCCTCTACCACAACACATCAGACTCTCGCCCACCATCGAAACCTTCAAAAAGAATCTGAAGACCCACCTCTTCCGACAAGCCTACAACCTGCAGTAACCACCGATCGACCAAACCGCTACCAGCTCTACCCTCACCTACTGTATTCTCACCCATCCCTTGTAGATTGTGAGCCTTCGCGGGCAGGGTCCTCTCTCCTACTGTACCAGTTATGACTTGTATTGTTCAAGATTATTGTACTTGTTTTTATTATGTATACCCCTCCTCACTTGTAAAGCGCCATGGAATAAATGGCGCTATAACAATAAATAATAATAATAATAATAATTAGTATCTTAGTCTACCATAAAGAGAAGACCTAATGGGGCAAATACAGAAGGTTCACTTCAAAATGCAAACCATTAATAAGCCTTAAAAATAGAAAGGCCAGATTAGACTTTGCCAAAAAAATCTAAAGAAGCCAGCCCAGTTCTGGAAAAGCATTCTTTGGTCAGATAAAACTAAGATAAACTTGTACCAGAATGATGGGAAAAATGATATATGGAGACGGCTTTGAATGTCTCTTGATCCAATGCACAACACATCCCCTGTAAAACATGATGGAGGCAGTGTGATGGCATGGGTATGCATGGTTTCCAATGGCACTGGGTCACTAGTGCTTAATGATGTGACTGAAGACAGAAGCAGCCGGATAAATTCTGCAGTGTACAGGGCTATACTTTCTGCTTAGATTCAACCAAATGCAGCAAGGATGATTGGATGGTGCTACACAGTACAGAAGAACAATGACCCAAAACATAGTGCCACCCAGGAGATTATTTACGAAAAGAAGTGAAATATTCTGCAATGGCAATGTCATTCACCAGATCTCAACCCGATCGAGCTTGCATTACACATTCTTAAGACAAAACTTAAGGGAAAAAGACCCACAAACAGGAAAAAACTGTAATCAGCTGCACTAAAGGCCTGTCAAATTATCACAAAGGAGGAAACCCAGTGTTTGCTGACGTCCATGGCTTCCAGACGTCAGGCAGTTATTGCCTGCAAACAATTCTCCACAGAGTAAGGGCTACTTTTCACTTGCAAGAAATACATGCGAGTCTCGCAGGTGAAAATCAAGCTCTGGCGCCGGCACTTGGGAGCGGAGCGTGCAGCTCCATGTATTGCTATGCAGCCGCACGCTCCTCTCTGTAGTGCCGGTGCCAGAACGTGGTTTTAACCTGCGAGACTCGCACGTATTTCTCACAAGTGAAAAGGAGCCCTAATAAAAATGAACATTTTGTTTATGGTAAAGTTAATTTGTTCAATTACTGCTCAGCCCATGAAATGAGGAGGCTTTGCAGAAAAATGGTTGCAATTCCTAATCTTTTCACAGGATATTTTTGTTCAACCCCTTTAATTAGTCCTGAAAGTCTACACTTCAATTGTATCTCAGTTGTTTAATTTTACATGAAAAAAACTAGTGGCATGCAAATCCCAAATCTCGAAGATTCGGTCACTGTCCTAATACTTCTGAACCTAACAAGATTTGCACTGTTATTTCACAGTTTACCTGTATGGGCATGATCAAGTAAATTTTGTAAATGAACATAAATAAAATTATCTAGGACTAGTGATCTTTCTTAAGACAATAAATCCTATTGAATTATGGTAATTCCTTTATTTGCTGCTGACTGATTTTGCGATATGGTTATACAATGCATTCGGTTATGGTCCTTAACATTCCCACGCATATACAAAGAAATTAAAGCCACAGATATGAAGTACAGAAACAGGATCAGGAGTCGAATTAGTAACCTGAAGGATCCGAAGAATCCCAGTCTGAGACGTAACGTGCTCTGTGGAGTGGTATCCCCACAGAACATAGCAATAATGACAGCTGAGGTAAATACATTTAATAAATCAAGTCAAGAAGTGATATACAAATACACATAGCTGTAACACATAGAAGTGGCCTACCTCTGGGGTTCAAATATCTCAAGATGTGGGGTGCGATATCACAAGCTCTCAATAAACTTTAACATTTCCATTGTTCACAAAGTCTGGCAATATAATGTTCCACAATCTGGAGCTAGGAGACCTGCAAGAAACACACTGTAGAGTATGTAGGAAGAGCTTTGCTCCGGTAGGTGAGTATCAATTGTTTTTTTTGTTTTCCCCAAATCCTGGGCTCATTTGGAATGTGCATTAATGTAATGTACACCCCATTTAAGTCTTACTGGTGTCCATGTGCATGTCTGGTTTTGCACACCTATTTTCCAAGTCCAATGGTTGATTAATTTAAATTGCAAGAATGTTAAAAATTAATAACAGTGTTCTACAAAATGTATCATAAAAGAAAATGTGGCAATGGTATTGGACAGGGTAGGGTAAAGGAAAAAGGTCAGCAGCTACAAATGTATGAGCTGTTAGCATCAGCACCAATATCACCACCACTGGCACCAGCTGTCCGAGAGTAGCGCTACATATGCAAGTTACAATTGGCTTTTTGGATCCAGCAAGCGTATTAGTGGGGAGGAAGCGGAGGGCATTATGGAATAAATTACACATTACTCCTGTCATTAACAGCAGGATAATGTTACCTCTGACAGCAACTGTGTCAATTTAATAGTGACTTAATAGTGTCAGATAACTAGAGGGTTTTGGATACAGTCCTAGAAGATCTCAAGAGTGTTAAAAGTGTCTTTTCAGAGCAATTCGAGGTTTTGCAATATTGCAATTCATGGTAAATCAATTTGCTGCTGATCTAATTACTTGGAAAAAATTGTCAAACCTGGTGAATTTGAACTTCAAAAGATTTGATCATCTCTGATAAGGAGAAGACATGCTGTACATTTAAGGCTATGTTCACATGAGTGTTATAGTCCAGTCTGTCCAATTTAAAAAGAGAAAAGGAACATGTAAATCTGAGAGACCCATAATGGGTCAATGAGTTCAGTAGTTTATCCGGATAGCTGAAGCCATGACATTAGTGTGAACAGAGCTTAGGTCAAGTTAAAATATTTAGCAACATGTGGTTCTGGAAAATAATATATTATGCCAAGTGTTTGGTTGTCTGGCTTTCTTATATCGCAGGAAATGGCAAGTGATGAGTTGAAAGAGCTTAGGAACACACTGACTCAAGAAGCTATCAGAGAACATCAGATGGCAAAGACAGGTGGCACTCAGACAGACTTACTTCAATGTGACAAGTGTAAGAAGAAGAACTGTACCTATAACCAGGCAAGTGACTTGTTTAACATAGATATTGGTCACTGTATGAGGCTTCTATGCAGATTCCTTTTCCATTCATTACTTTTAAACACAAGATTAAAACAAGTGGCTTATGGTTCAATTGCCCAGCCAGGCTTATTTCAACACCTAAGCCAGCCCCCTTCTCTGTCACAGCAGATCTATAGTCAAAGAAGGGGCTGGTTTAGCTATTGAATGTAATCAGTCAGTCAGACCCTTCACACATACATCACTAATATGCAAACACAGGAAACTCTTCTGTCCTGAGCAGAAATCAAGGCAAATTAGAACTAACTTAAAAGGACTATATGTCTAAACATATGTCTAGGCTGCTAGTGATTATGCAATTAAATGTACGTTTACCTTGGCTGAAGTGGTTGAATTACATAGAAAGGAAGTGCTGCCTGTGGTAATGTGGGGGGAAGGAGCCTCGTGTGGTAATGTGTGGGGATGGAGCCTCGTGTGGTAATGTGTGGGGACAGAGCCTCGTGTGGTAATGTGGGGGGAGGAGCTTCATGTGGTAATGTGTGGGGACTCAGCCTCTTGTGGTAATGTGTGGGGACGGAGCCTCGTGTGGTAATGTGTGGGGACGGAGCCTCGTGTGGTAATGTGTGGGGACGGAGCCTCGTGTGGTAATGTGTGGGGACGGAGCCTCGTGTGGTAATGTGTGGGGACGGAGCCACGTGTGGTAATGTGTGGGGACGGAGCCACGTGTGGTAATGTGTGGGGAAGGAACATCATGTGGTAATGTGGGGGGGTGGAGCCTCCTGTAGTAATGTGTGGGGACGCAGCCTCGTGTGGTAATGTGTGGGGACAGAGCCTCATGTGGTAATGTGTGGGGATGGAGCCTCGTGTGGTAATGTGGGGGGACAGAGCCTCATGTGGTAATGTGTGGGGAAGAAGCGTCGTGTGGTAATATGGGGGGCGGAGCCTCGTGTAATAATGTGTGGGGATGCAGCCTTGTGTGGTAATGTGGAGGGATGGAGCCTCGTGTGGTAATGTAGGGAGACGGAGCCTCGTGTGGTAATGTGTGGGGACGGAGCCTCGTGTTGGAATGTGGGGGGTGGAGCCTTGTGTGGTAATGTGTGGGGACGGAGCCTCGTGTGGTAATGTGTGGGGATGGAGCCTCGTGTGGTAATGTGGGGGGAGAAGCTTCATGTGGTAATGTGTGGGGACGCAGTCTAATGTGGTAATGTGTGGGGACAGAGTTTCATGTGGTAATGTGTGGTGACGGAGCCTCGTTTGGTAATGTGGGGGGAGAACCTTCGTGTGATAATGTGTGGGGATGGAGCCTCGTGTGGTAATGTGTGGAGATGGAGCCTTGTGTGGTAATGTGTGGGGAAGGAGCCTCGTGTGGTAATGTGTGGGGACTGAGCCTCGTGTGGTAATGTGTGGGGACGGAGCCTCGTGTGGTAATGTGTGGGGACGGAGCCTCCTGTGATAATGTGGAGGGGATTATGTGTGGTAATGTGGCGGGGGCGGGATTGTGTGTGGTAATGTGGGGGGCGAGATTATCTGTGGTAATGTGGTGGGGGTGGGATTATGTGTGGTGGAGGGGCGGGATTATGTGTGGTAATGTGGTGGGGGGCAGGATTATGTGTGGTGATGTGGTGGGGGGTGGGATTATCTGTGGTAATGTCGTGGGGGTAGGATTATGTGTGGTGATGTGGGGAGCAGGATTATGTGTGGTAATGTTGTGGAGGGCGGGATTATGTGTGGTAATGTGGTGGGGGGCAGGATTATGTGTGGTAATGTGGTGGGGGCGGGATTATGTGTGGTAATGTGGTGGGGGCAGGATTATATGTGGTGGGGGCGGGATTATGTGTGGTGATGTGGTGGGGGTCGGAATTGTGTGTGGTAATGTGATGTGAGGGCGGGATTATGTGTGGTTATGTGGTGGGGGGGCGGTTCAATTGCCCAGCCAGGCTTATTTCAACACCTAAGCCAGCCCCCTTCTCTGTCACAGCAGATCTATAGTCAAAGAAGGGGCTGGTTTAGCTATTGAATGTAATCAGTCAGTCAGACCCTTCACACATACATCACTAATATGCAAACACAGGAAACTCTTCTGTCCTGAGCAGAAATCAAGGCAAATTAGTACTAACTTAAAAGGACTATATGTCTAAACATATGTCTAGGCTGCTAGTGATTATGCAATTAAATGTACGTTTACCTTGGCTGAAGTGGTTGAATTACATAGAAAGGAAGTGCTGCGTGTGGTAATGTGGGGGGAAGGAGCCTCGTGTGGTAATGTGTGGGGATGGAGCCTCGTGTGGTAATGTGTGGGGACGGAGCCTCGTGTGGTAATGTGGGGGGAGGAGCTTCATGTGGTAATGTGTGGGGACGCAGCCTCTTGTGGTAATGTGTGGGGACGGAGCCTCGTGTGGTAATGTGTGGGGACGGAGCCTCGTGTGGTAATGTGTGGGGACGGAGCCTCGTGTGGTAATGTGTGGGGACGGAGCCTCGTGTGGTAATGTGTGGGGACGGAGCCACGTGTGGTAATGTGTGGGGACGGAGCCACGTGTGGTAATGTGTGGGGAAGGAACATCATGTGGTAATGTGGGGGGGTGGAGCCTCCTGTAGTAATGTGTGGGGATGGAGCCTCGTGTGGTAATGTGTGGGGACGGAGCCACGTGTGGTAATGTGTGGGGACGGAGCCACGTGTGGTAATGTGTGGGGAAGGAACATCATGTGGTAATGTGGGGGGGTGGAGCCTCCTGTAGTAATGTGTGGGGACGCAGCCTCGTGTGGTAATGTGTGGGGACAGAGCCTCATGTGGTAATGTGTGGGGATGGAGCCTCGTGTGGTAATGTGGGGGGACAGAGCCTCATGTGGTAATGTGTGGGGAAGAAGCGTCGTGTGGTAATGTGGGGGGCGGAGCCTCGTGTAATAATGTGTGGGGATGCAGCCTTGTGTGGTAATGTGGAGGGATGGAGCCTCGTGTGGTAATGTAGGGAGACGGAGCCTCGTGTGGTAATGTGTGGGGACGGAGCCTCGTGTTGGAATGTGGGGGGTGGAGCCTTGTGTGGTAATGTGTGGGGACGGAGCCTCGTGTGGTAATGTGTGGGGATGGAGCCTCGTGTGGTAATGTGGGGGGAGAAGCTTCATGTGGTAATGTGTGGGGACGCAGTCTAATGTGGTAATGTGTGGGGACAGAGTTTCATGTGGTAATGGGTGGTGACGGAGCCTCGTTTGGTAATGTGGGGGGGAGAACCTTCGTGTGGTAATGTGTGGGGATGGAGCCTCGTGTGGTAATGTGTGGAGATGGAGCCTTGTGTGGTAATGTGTGGGGAAGGAGCCTCGTGTGGTAATGTCTAGGGACTGAGCCTCGTGTGGTAATGTGTGGGGACGGAGCCTCGTGTGGTAATGTGTGGGGACGGAGCCTCCTGTGATAATGTGGAGGGGATTATGTGTGGTAATGTGGCGGGGGCGGGATTGTGTGTGGTAATGTGGGGGGCGAGATTATCTGTGGTAATGTGGTGGGGGTGGGATTATGTGTGGTGGAGGGGCGGGATTATGTGTGGTAATGTGGTGGGGGGAAGGATTATGTGTGGTGATGTGGGGGGTGGGATTATCTGTGGTAATGTCGTGGGGGTAGGATTATGTGTGGTGATGTGGGGAGCAGGATTATGTGTGGTAATGTTGTGGAGGGCGGGATTATGTGTGGTAATGTGGTGGGGGGCAGGATTATGTGTGGTAATGTGGTGGGGGCGGGATTATGTGTGGTAATGTGGTGGGGGCAGGATTATATGTGGTGGGGGCGGGATTATGTGTGGTGATGTGGTGGGGGGCGGGATTGTGTGTGGTAATGTGATGTGAGGGCGGGATTATTTGTGGTTATGTGGTGGGGGGGCGGTTCAATTGCCCAGCCAGGCTTATTTCAACACCTAAGCCAGCCCCCTTCTCTGTCACAGCAGATCTATAGTCAAAGAAGGGGCTGGTTTAGCTATTGAATGTAATCAGTCAGTCAGACCCTTCACACATACATCACTAATATGCAAACACAGGAAACTCTTCTGTCCTGAGCAGAAATCAAGGCAAATTAGTACTAACTTAAAAGGACTATATGTCTAAACATATGTCTAGGCTGCTAGTGATTATGCAATTAAATGTACGTTTACCTTGGCTGAAGTGGTTGAATTACATAGAAAGGAAGTGCTGCGTGTGCTAATGTGGGGGGAAGGAGCCTCGTGTGGTAATGTGTGGGGATGGAGCCTCGTGTGGTAATGTGTGGGGACGGAGCCTCGTGTGGTAATGTGGGGGGAGGAGCTTCATGTGGTAATGTGTGGGGACGCAGCCTCTTGTGGTAATGTGTGGGGACGGAGCCTCGTGTGGTAATGTGTGGGGACGGAGCCTCGTGTGGTAATGTGTGGGGACGGAGCCTCGTGTGGTAATGTGTGGGGACGGAGCCACGTGTGGTAATGTGTGGGGACGGAGCCACGTGTGGTAATGTGTGGGGAAGGAACATCATGTGGTAATGTGGGGGGGTGGAGCCTCCTGTAGTAATGTGTGGGGATGCAGCCTCGTGTGATAATGTGTGGGGACAGAGCCTCATGTGGTAATGTGTGGGGATGGAGCCTCGTGTGGTAATGTGGGGGGACAGAGCCTCATGTGGTAATGTGTGGGGAAGAAGCGTCGTGTGGTAATGTGGGGGGCGGAACCTCGTGTAATAATGTGTGGGGATGCAGCCTTGTGTGGTAATGTGGAGGGATGGAGCCTCGTGTGGTAATGTAGGGAGACGGAGCCTCGTGTGGTAATGTGTGGGGACGGAGCCTCGTGTGGTAATGTGTGGGGACGGAGCCTCGTGTTGTAATGTGTGGGGATGGAGCCTCGTGTGGTAATGTGGGGGGAGAAGCTTCATGTGGTAATGTGTGGGGACGCAGTCTAATGTGGTAATGTGTGGGGACAGAGCTTTATGTGGTAATGTGTGGTGACGGAGCCTCGTTTGGTAATGTGGGGGGAGAACCTTCGTGTGGTAATGTGTGGGGACGGAGCCTCGTGTGGTAATGTGTGGAGATGGAGCCTTGTGTGGTAATGTGTGGGGAAGGAGCCTCGTGTGGTAATGTGTGGGGACTGAGCCTCGTGTGGTAATGTGTGGGGACGGAGCCTCGTGTGGTAATGTGTGGGGACGGAGCCTCCTGTGATAATGTGGAGGGGATTATGTGTGGTAATGTGGCGGGGGCGGGATTGTGTGTGGTAATGTGGGGGGCGAGATTATCTGTGGTAATGTGGTGGGGGTGGGATTATGTGTGGTGGAGGGGTGGGATTATGTGTGGTAATGTGGTGGGGGGCAGGATTATGTGTGGTGATGTGGGGAGCAGGATTATGTGTGGTAATGTTGTGGAGGGCGGGATTATGTGTGGTAATGTGGTGGGGGGCAGGATTATGTGTGGTAATGTGGTGGGGGCGGGATTATGTGTGGTAATGTGGTGGGGGCGGGATTATATGTGGTGGGGGCGGGATTATGTGTGGTGATGTGGTGGGGGGCGGGATTGTGTGTGGTAATGTGATGTGAGGGCGGGATTATGTGTGGTGATGTGGTGGGGGGGCAGTGAGGGGGCGGGATTATGTGTGGTAATGTTGTGGGGGGCGGGATAATGTGTGGTAATGTGGTGGGGGGCGGGATTATGTGTGGTAACGTGGTGGTGGTGCGGGATTATTTCTGGCAATGTGGTGGGGGGCGGGATTATGTGTGGTAATCTTGTGGTGGGGCACAATTATGTGTGGTAATGTGGTGTGGGGGCGGGATTAAGTGTGGTGATATGGTGGGGGGTGGGATTATGCGTGGTGATGTGGTGGGGGGGTATTATGTGTGGTGATGTGGTGGGGGTGGGATTATGTGGTAGGGGGCGGGATTATGTGTGGTAATGTGGTGGGGGCAGGATTATGTGTGGTAATGTGGTGTGGGGGTGGGATTATGTGTGGTGATGTGGTGAGGGGCCGGATTATGCGTGGTAATGTGGTGGGGGGTGGGATTGTGTGGTAATGTGGTGGGGGGCGGGATTATGTGAGGTAATATGGTGGGGGGCGGGATTTTCTGTGGTGATGTGGTGGGGGCGGGATTATGTGTGGTGATGTGGTGGGCGGCGAGATTATCTGTGGTAATGTCGTGGGGGGCAGGATTATGTGTGGTGATGTGGGGGGTGGGATTATGTGTGGTAATGTTGAGGGGGCGGGATTATATGTGGTGGGGGGCGGGATTATGTGTGGTAATGTGGTAGGGGAATGGGATTATGTGTGATAATGTGGTGGGGGGCAAGATTATGTGTGGTAATGTTGAGGGGGTGGGATTATATGTGGTGGGGGGCGGGATTATGTGTGGTAATGTGGTGGGGGAATGGGATTATGTGTGGTAATGTGGTGGGGGCGGGACTATGTGTGGTAATGTGGTGGGGGGCGGGATTTTGTGTGGCATGTGGTGTGGGGGGGGATTATGTGTAGTAATGTGGTGGGGGGCGGGATTATGTGTGGTAATGTGGTGGGGGGCGGGATAATGTGTGGTAATGTGGTAGGGGGCGGGATTATGTGTGGTGATGTGGTGGGGGGGCGGGATTATTTGTGGTGATGTGGTGGGGGGTGGGATTATGTGTGGTAATGTGGTGGGGGGCGGGATTATCTGTGGTAATGTCGTGGGGGGCAGGATTACATGTGGTGATGTGGGGGGCGGGATTATGTGTGGTAATGTTGTGGAGGCGGGATTATATGTGGTGGGGGGCGGGATTATGTGTGGTAATGTGGTGGGGGAATGAGATTATGTGTGGTAATGTGGTGGGGGCGGGATTATGTGTGGTAATGTGGTGTGTTGGCAGGATTGTGTGTCGTAATGTGGTTGGGGGCGGGATTATGTGTGGTAATGTGGTGGGGGGCGGCATAATGTGTGGTAATGTGGTGTGGGGGTGGGATTATGTGTGGTGATGTGGTGAGGGGCCGGATTATGTGTGGTGAAGTGGTGGGGGGCGGGATTATGTTTGGTGATGTGGTGGGCGGGATTTTCTGTGGCAATGATGTGGGGGGGTGGTATTATGTGTGGTGATGTGGTGAGGGCGGGATTATGTTTGGTAGGGGGGCGGGATTATGTTTGGTAATGTGGTGGGGGGGCGGGATTATGTGAGTTAATGTGGTGGGGGTGGGATTTTCTGTGGTGATGTGGTGGGGCGGGATTATGTGTGGTAACGTGGTGGGGGCGGGATTATGTGTGGTGATGTGGTGGGGGTGGGATTATGTGTGGTGATGTGTTGGGGGGTGGGATTGTGTGTGGTGGTGTGGTGGGGGGCGGGATTATGTGGTGATGTGGTTGGGGGGTGGGATTTTGTGTGGTAATGGGGTGGGGCGCCGGGATTATCTGTGGTGATGTGGTGGGGGGGCGGGATTAAGTGTGGTGATGTGTTGGGGGTGGGATTATGCATGGTGATGTGGTGGGGGTGGGATTATGCATTGTGATGTGGTGGGGGGGCAGGATTATGTGTGGTGATGTGGTGGGGGGCGGGATTATGTGTGGTAATGTGGTGGGGGGCGGGATTATCTGTGGTAATGTCGTGGGGGGCAGGATTACATGTGGTGATGTGGGGGGCGGGATTATGTGTGGTAATGTTGTGGGGGCGGGATTATATGTGGTGGGGGGCGGGATTATGTGTGGTAATGTGGTGGGGGAATGGGATTGTGTGGTAATGTGGTGGGGGCGGGATTATGTGTGGTAATGTGGTGTGGGGGCAGGATTGTGTGTGGTAATGTGGTTGGGGGCGGGATTATGTGTGGTAATGTGGTGGGGGGTGGCATAATGTGTGGTAATGTGGTGTGGGGGTGGGATTATGTGTGGTGTTGTGGTGAGGGGTCGGATTATGTGTGGTGAAGTGGTGGGGGGCGGGATTATGTTTGGTGATGTGGTGGGCGGGATTATCTGTGGCAATGATGTGGGGGGGTGGGATTATGTGTGGTAATGTGGTGGGGGCGGGATTATGTGTGGTAATGTGGTGTGGGGGCAGGATTGTGTGTGGTAATGTGGTTGGGGGCGGGATTATGTGTGGTAATGTGGTGGGGGGCGGCATAATGTGTGGTAATGTGGTGTGGGGGTGGGATTATGTGTGGTGATGTGGTGAGGGGCCGGATTATGTGTGGTGATATGGTGAGGGGCCGGATTATGTGTGGTGATGTGGTGGGCGGGATTATCTGTGGCAATGATGTGGGGGGGTGGGATTATGTGTGGTGATGTGGTGAGGGCGGGATTATGTTTGGTAGGGGGGCGGGATTATGTTTGGTAATGTGGTGGGGGGGCGGGATTATGTGAGTTAATGTGGTGGGGGTGGGATTTTCTGTGGTGATGTGGTGGGGCGGGATTATGTGTGGTAATGTGGTGGGGGCGGGATTATGTGTGGTGATGTGGTGGGGGTGGGATTATGTGTGGTGATGTGTTGGGGGGTGGGATTGTGTGTGGTGGTGTGGTGGGGGGCGGGATTATGTGGTGATGTGGTTGGGGGGTGGGATTTTGTGTGGTAATGGGGTGGGGCGCCGGGATTATCTGTGGTGATGTGGTGGGGGGGCGGGATTATGTGTGGTGATGTGTTGGGGGTGGGATTATGCATGGTGATGTGGTGGGGGTGGGATTATGCATTGTGATGTGGTGGGGGGTAGGATTATGTGTGGTGATGTGGTGGGGGGCGGGATTATCTGTGGTAATGTCGTGGGGGGCAGGATTATGTGTGGTGATGTGGGGGGCGGGATTATGTGTGGTAATGTTGAGGGGGCAGGATTATATGTGGTGGGGGGCGGGATTATGTGTGGTAATGTGGTGGGGGGTGGGATTATGTGTGGTAATGTTGAGGGGGCGGGATTATATGTGGTGGGGGGCGGGATTATGTGTGGTAATGTGGTGGGGGGCAGGACTATGTGTGGTAATGTGGTGGGGGGTGGGATTTTGTGTGGTATGTGGTGTGGGGGCGGGATTATGTGTGGTGATGTGGTGGGGGGGCATTATGTGTGGTGATGTGGTGGGGGGGCGGGATTATGTGTGGTAATGTGGTGGGGGGCGGGATTTTGTGTGGTAATGTGGTTGGGGGTGCGGGATTATGTGTGGTAATGTGGTAGGGGGCGGGATTATGTGTGTTGATGTGGTGGGGGGCGGGATTATCTGTGGTTTTGTCGTGGGGGGCAGGTTTACGTGTGGTGATGTGGGGGGCGGGATTATGTGTGGTAATGTTGTCGGGGTGGGATTATATGTGGAGGGGGGCGGGATTATGTGTGGTGATGTGGTGGGGGGTGGGATTATGTGAGGTAATGTGGTGGGGGGTGGGATTATGTGTGGTAATGTGGTGGGGGAATGGGATTATGTGTTGTAATGTGGTGGGGGCGGGATTTTGTGTGGTAATGTGGTGTGGGGGCGGGATTATGTGTGGTGATGTGGTGGGGGGCATTATGTGTGGTGATGTGGTGGGGGGGCGGGATTATGTGTGGTAATGTGGTGGGGGGGCAGGATTGTATGTGGTTGGGGGCGGGATTATGTGTGGTAATGTGGTGGGGGCGGGATAATGTGTGGTAATGTGGTAGGGGGCGGAATTATGTGTGATGATGTGGTGGGGGGGCAGTGGGGGGCGGGATTATGTGTGGTGATGTGGTGGGGTGATTATATGTGGTGATGTGGGGGGCAGGATTATCTGTGGTAATGTTGTGGGGGCGGGATTGTGTGGTGATGTGGTGGGGGCGGGATTATGTGTGGTAATGTGGTGGGGGAATGGGATTATGTGTGGTAATGTGGTGGGGGCGGGATTATGTGTGGTAATGTGGTGTGGGGGCAGGATTGTGTGTGGTAATGTGGTTGGGGGCGGGATTATGTGTGGTAATGTGGTGGGGGCGGCATAATGTGTGGTAATGTGGTGTGGGGGTGGGATTATGTGTGGTGATGTGGTGAGGGGCCGGATTATGTGTGGTGAAGTGGTGGGGGGCAAAATTATGTTTGGTGATGTGGTGGGCGGGATTATCTGTGGCAATGATGTAGGGGGGTGGGATTATGTGTGGTGATGTGGTGAGGGCGGGATTATGTTTGGTAGGGGGGCGGGATTATGTTTGGTAATGTGGTGGGGGGGCGGGATTATGTGAGTTAATGTGGTGGGGGTGGGATTTTCTGTGGTGATGTGGTGGGGCGGGATTATGTGTGGTAACGTGGTGGGGGCTGGATTATGTGTGGTGATGTGGTGGGGGTGGGATTATGTGTGGTGATGTGTTGGGGGGTGGGATTGTGTGTGGTGGTGTGGTGGGGGGCGGGATTATGTGGTGATGTGGTTGGGGGGTGGGATTTTGTGTGGTAATGGGGTGGGGCGCCGGGATTATCTGTGGTGATGTGGTGGGGGGGCGGGATTATGTGTGGTGATGTGTTGGGGGTGGGATTATACATGGTGATGTGGTGGGGGTGGGATTATGCATTGTGATGTGGTGGGGGGGCAGGATTATGTGTGGTGATGTGGTGGGGGGCAGGATTATCTGTGGTAATGTCGTGGGGGGCAGGATTATGTGTGGTGATGTGGGGGGCAGGATTATGTGTGGTAATGTTGAGGGGGCAGGATTATATGTGGTGGGGGGCGGGATTATGTGTGGTAATGTGGTGGGGGGTGGGATTATGTGTGGTAATGTTGAGGGGGCGGGATTATATGTGGTGGGGGGGCTGGATTATGTGTGGTAATGTGGTGGGGGGCAGGACTATGTGTGGTAATGTGGTGGGGGGCGGGATTTTGTGTGGTATGTGGTGTGGGGGCGGGATTATGTGTGGTGATGTGGTGGGGGGGCATTATGTGTGGTGATGTGGTGGGGGGGCGGGATTATGTGTGGTAATGTGGTGGGGGGCGGGATTATGTGTGGTAATGTGGTTGGGGGTGCGGGATTATGTGTGGTAATGTGGTAGGGGGCGGGATTATGTGTGGTGATGTGGTGGGGGGCGGGATTATCTGTGGTAATGTCGTGGGGGGCAGGTTTACGTGTGGTGATGTGGGGGGCGGGATTATGTGTGGTAATGTTGTGGGGGTGGGATAATATGTGGAGGGGGCGGGATTATGTGTGGTGATGTGGTGGGGGGTGGGATTATGTGAGGTAATGTGGTGGGGGGTGGGATTATGTGTGGTAATGTGGTGGGGGAATGGGATTATGTGTTGTAATGTGGTGGGGGCGGGATTTTGTGTGGTAATGTGGTGTGGGGGCGGGATTATGTGTGGTGATGTGGTGGGGGGCATTATGTGTGGTGATGTGGTGGGGGGGCGGGATTATGTGTGGTAATGTGGTGGGGGGGCAGGATTGTGTGTGGTAATGTGGTGGGGGCGGGATAATGTGTGGTAATGTGGTAGGGGGCGGAATTATGTGTGATGATGTGGTGGGGGGGCGGTGGGGGGCGGGATTATGTGTGGTGATGTGGTGGGGTGATTATATGTGGTGATGTGGGGGGCAGGATTATCTGTGGTAATGTCATGGGGGCGGGATTATGTGTGGTGATGTGGTGGGGGCGGGATTATGTGTGGTAATGTGGTGGGGGGTGGGATTACGTGTGGTAATGTGGTGGAGGCGGGATTATCTGTGGTGATGTGGTGGGGCAGGATTATGTGTGGTAATGTGGTGGGGGGTGGGATTATGTGTGGTGATGTGGTGGGGTGGCGGGATTATGTGTGGATGTGTATGGGGCGGGATTATGCGTGGTGATGTGTTGGGGGCGGGATTATGCGTGGTTATGTGGTGGGGGGCGGGATTATGTGTGGTGATGTGTTGGGGGCAAGATTATATGTGGTGATGTGTTTGGTGGCGGGATTATGTGTGGTGATGTGGTGGGGGGCGGGATTGTGTGTGGTGATGTGGTGCGGATTGTGTGTGGTGGTGGGGGATAGGCATTGTGTGGTAATGTGGGGGGCGGGATTGTGTGTGGTAATGTGGTTGGGGCGGGATTGTGTGTGGTGATGAGGTGGGGGCGGAGCTACTGTGCAGTGGGTGGGATTAGCGAGTAATCATGATGCCTCTTATATATATAGATGGTATATAAAATGCACCGTTAGTAAAATGATTAGGATAAATCAGTCTCTAATTTATATTTTTTTAAGCTATATTAATTGATAGCTTTAACCCCTTCATGACCCAGCCTATTTTGACTTTAATGACTTGGCCATTTTTTGCAATTCTGACCAGAGTCCTTTTATGAGGTAATAACACAGGAACGCTTCAACGGATCCTAGAGATTCTGTTAATTTTGTTCATGACATATTGGGCTTCATGATATTAGTAAATTTAGGTCAAGAATTTTTGCGTTTATTTGTGAAAAAAATTGGAAATTTGGCGAAACTTTTGAAAATTTTGCAATTTTCAAAATTTAAATTTTTATTCTGTTAAACCAGAGAGGTATGTGACACAAAATAGTTAATAAATAACATTTCCCACATGTCTACTTTACATCAGCACAAATTTGGAAACAAATTTTTTTTTGTTATGAAGTTATAAGAGTTAAAATTTGACCATCGATTTCTCATTTTTGCAACAAAATTTACAAAACCATTTTTTTAGGGACCACCTCACATTTGAAGCCAGTTTGAGGGGTCTATATGGCTGAAAATACCCAAAAGTGACACCATTCAAAAACTGCACCCCAGATGGTGCTCAAAACCACATTGAAGAAGTTTATTAACCCTTCAGGTGTTTCACAGCAGCAGAAGCAACATGGAAAGAAAAAATTAACATTTAACTTTTTAGTCACAAAAATGATCTTTTAGGAACAATTTTTTTATTTTCCCAAGGGTAAAAGGAGAAAGTGAACCCCAAAAGTTGTTGTCCAAATTGTCCTGAGTACGCTGAAACCCCAAATGTGGGTGGGAACCACTGTTTGGGTGCATGGCAGGGCTCGAAAGGGAAGGAGTGCCATTTGACTTTTTGAATGGAAAATTAGCCCCAATCGTTAGCGGACACCATGTTGGAAAGCCCCTGTGTGCCTAAACATTGGAGCTCCCCCACACGTGACCCCATTTTGGAAAATTTACCCCCAAGGAACTTATCTAGATGCATAGTGAGCACTTTGAACCCCCAGGTGCTTCACAAATTGATCCATAAATGAAAAAGTATTTTTTTTGCACAAAAATTTTCTTTTAGCCTTAATTTTTTCATTTTCACAGGGGCAACAGGATAACATTGAGCCTAAAATTTGTTGGACAATTTCTCCTGAGTATGCCGGTACCTCATATGTGGTCAGAAACCACTGTTTGGGGGCACAGCAGGGCTCGGAAGGGAAGGAGCGCCATTTGACTTTTTGACTGGAAAATTAGCTCCAATCGTTAGCGGACACCATGTCACGTTTGGAGAGCCCCTGTGTGCCTAAACATTGGAGCTCCCCCACAAGTGACCCCATTTTGGAAACTAGACCCCCCAAGGAGCTTATCTAGATGTGTGGTGAACATTTTGAACCCCTAAGTGCTTGACAGAAGTTTATAACGCAGAGCCGTGAAAATAAAAAATCATTTGTTGTCCAGTTTGTCCTGAGTACAATGGTACCCCATATGTGGGGGGAACCACTGTTTGGAAGCACGTTGGGGCTCGGAAGGGAAGTAGTGACGTTTTGAAATGCAGACTTTGATGGAATGGTCTGCAGCCGTCATGTTATGTTTGCAGAGCCTCTGATGTGCTCAAACAGTAGAAACCCCCCACAAGTCACCCGATTTTGGAATCTAGACCCCCAAGGAACTTCTAGATGTGTGGAGAGCACTTTTTACTCCCAAATGCTTCGCAGAAGTTTATAACGCAGAGCCATGAAAATAAAAAATCATTTTTCTCTGTCCCCCATGACGGCACCACGGAGAGAGGGGATCCGCCCATCAAGGACAGGAAACCTACAGATAAAAAGGCGGTACCTCTCTCCTGCATCAGTTTGGTTTCCTGTCCATGATAGGGAACCTTTGGCAAGCCTACCTTAGAATCTTCATGGGAATACCGGGGCCAATCAGACTGATCCAGGCAGCGGCTGGTGTGGTTACCCGAAGTGCCTCCAATGGGGTCAGTGAGCCTCTATGGTGTGCGGTGAGTGGCGGCAGGAAGGGAGACCACTGCTCCCAAAGAATCCTCTTCATGGCGGTCGCCGGCAGCACACCACCATGAGGGGTCCCACCGTGTGGGGGGGAAGCAGTGCCAGGTAACTGCTTCCCCAGAATGAAATCTTCCGCCACTGGGGCTCTTGGAGGCCGGGACCCAGAAAGCGGGCACGCAGAGGCATGACCCCTGACTGGGACGGGCCACAGCAAAGCACCTCTGGGACCGGTTGGTGCGCATGTGCGGGCACGATGACGCAGTTAGGCGCAAAGCATGACTGGGTTACTGGTCAGCGCGCACGCGCAGGGCATAATGGCACGGTGGCGCAGGGCAGGACTGGATAATCCTGTCAAACTATTTAAAGGGGATAGTACTCTGGATGGATGCTTCTAATGGAGCTCGACCAGTGTTCCTCAGGAGCCATGAGCGACCCAGACTTGCTGGAATCAAGATCCCCACAAGCCAGGCCACCACCTCAACCACAGCTGCAGCAGCAGCAAAAACGGTGACCACAGGCAAAGGGGAAACAGGCTTCTCATCACCAACAACATGACACCACTGAGAAAGGACGCTCAGGATCCCAGTATAGCAAAGGCTCCAGCGTGGCGTCCGGCGTAAGGGTGAATCCTAAAGCAGATACGGATCATCCCCAACCGGTACTGATTGGTCCACCAGGTGGTGAGTGATCTTCGTGAAAGTTCTCAGCTAATAGGGCCCTATTTTTTTCTGTTTCTCTCTTCTTTAGGGGAGGAGAAGTTCAGGGAACTCCAAACACAGGATCTGTGCGCTTTGCAAAGAAGATCTGCCCTCCACATGGGAAAAAAGACTTTGCAGCTCATGTATAGAACAGACAGTCTATGAAGGGCTTCCCGGGTTTTCAACAGAGCTTAGATCACTAATTAAAACCCAAGTGGAGGACACCTTTAGGTCCTTTCAGGAAGGTAAAAAGTGAAGAAAGATCAGACGCAAGTCCCCTGAACCCGATTCTAGTGACGCAAATAGCGAAGAAAAAGATTCAGATACCTCTAATTCATCATCATAATCATCATCATCTTCCACTGGGGGTCGCAGTTGCTTCCCACTAGAGGAGACAGATAGCCTTGTTAAGGCAGTTATAAACACCATGGGACTGGCTGATCCCCACACCAAAAAATCAGTTCAAGATATTATGTTCGGAGGGCTTGAACAAAAGAAAAGGATAGCCTTCCTGCTTAATGAAAAAATCCAGGCCTTGTTTAACAAGGAATGGAAAAAAACCATAAGAAAGGCCTTACTTACACCCAAAAGGAAATACCCCTTTGAGGACCCAGCATGCTCCTTTTGGGAAAAAGCACCCAAACTGGACGTAGCCATTGCCAAAGCATCTAAAAGGTTTGCCCTTTCATTTGAGGATATGGGAGTTTTAAAAGAACCCATGGACAAGAAAGCAGATGCATTCCTCAAAGGTCCTTGGGAAGCAGCCTGGAGAGGGCTAAAACCAGCAGTGGCCACCGCCTGTACATCCCTAATGGTCTGGCTGGATCAGTTAAAATCTCAGCTTAAAGGGAAAACATCTTGAGACATTATGTTAAACACTTTACCAGTAATGAGAGGGGCGGCTGCTTTCCTGGCAGATGCATCCGCGGACTCTATCAGACGTGCTGCCAGATCAGCAGCCTTTTCCAATGCGGCTAGACGAGCCCTTTGGCTTAAATGTTGGCCGGGAGATCTTCAGACCAAATCGAAGCTATGCATCATTCCCTGTGAGATCTCGGAGATCCTCAATGGAGGAACAACTAGCTCTGTGTGATGTCCGAGGAGACGGACAGAGAGTGGACCCTCTGGGTCACGGTACTGACGCACCCAAGGGCGAGCGGGCCCGGGGGGCTACCCCTATACAGGGACAGTTGGGAGCAGGCCAAAGGAGGTCGAGTACCGCAACAGCTGATGCCAAGAGGGACGGCTCGAGGAGAGGCGGGTTGGGTATGGAAACAGAAAACAAATGGAAAGAAGGTGGAGAGAACCGAAGGAAGGCAAGGGAAATGGAGGAAGGGAAAAACCAGGGAATAGGACTGGACGAGCTGAATAGACAGGAACGGGCAAGAGACCGAACCACAAGGACCTGAGTTAGAGCACAAGAAGCACAATAATAATCAGGCGCCTCCATTATGGAGGAGCCGCCTGATATAGCCGTGGGAGGTACCTGATTGGAGGGAGGGGAAGCGTGGAAGAGGTTAAGAGGAGTGAGGAGCGGGCGCCCGCGTCCTAAGGCGCATGTGCGGGGCAGACGCAGGGAGAGAGGAAGCGCGGACACCACGCCGGAATCCCCGGACAGCAGGAGGAGGAACCGGAGAACCGGCGCGGCGCAGAGAGCGGCGACTGCCGCGGGAAGAGCCGGCAGGAGCAGGAGCCGCAGCAGCGGGCAAGACAGCAGGAGGAACCAGAGAACCGGCGCGGCGCAGAGAGCGGCGGCTGCAGCGGGAAGAGCCGACAGGAGCAGGAGCTGCAGCAGCGGGTATGACACTCTGGAACAGGAGGTTACGGGACTGTTGGGGAAGGGAGGTCTTCAGGAGGTTCCCCTCCAAGAAAGAGGGAAAGGTTTTTACTCCCCGCTTTTCCTCAGAAAGAAACCGGATGGGTCCTACAGGACAATTATAAACTTATAGAGTTTAAACAAACAAACACCTGATAGTGCAGCCATTCAAAATGGAGGCAATAAAAACATTGTTAAAAATGTTGTTTCCACTCAGTTTTTTGGCGGTGTTAGATCTAAAGGATGCATATTATCACGTCCCCATCCACAGAGACTACCAAAATTTTCTCAGGGTAGCAGTCCAAAACAAGGGGGTAATAAGACATTACCAATTTGCAGCTCTTCCCTTTGGACTGGCCATAGCCCCCCCGGTGTTCACCAAACTAGTAGCAGAGGTCATGGCACACCTAAGGGTTTGTGCACACGTCTGGATTTCTTGCAGAAATTTCCTGAAGAAAACCGGAAATTTTCTGCAAGAAATCCGCCTTTTTGTTTTTGCGTTTTTTTTCCGTTTTTTTCACGTCTTTTTTTAGCATTCTGCAAGCGTAATTAGCTTGCAGAATGCTAAAGTTTTCCAAGCGATCTGTAGCATCGCTTGGAAAACTGACTGACAAGTTGGTCACACTTGTCAAACATACTGTTTGACAAGTCTGACCAACTTTTTACTATAGATGCTGCTTATGCAGCATCTATAGTAAAAGATAGAATGTTTAAAAATAATAAAAAAAATTAAAAATGGTTATACTCACCCTCTGCAGACAGCCAATCTCCTCAGCGGCGTCCGTTCCTATAGATGCCGGTGTGGTTCAGGACCTTCGATGACGTCGCGGCTTGTGATTGGTCGCGTGAGTCACATGAGCTGTCACGCGACCAATCACAAGACAGCGACGTCATCACAGGTCCTCTACCACACCATCTATAGGAACGGAAGAGAGAGCATGCACCGGAGAGGCGGGAACACTTCGGGGGCCATCAGAGGGTGAGTATATCACTATTTTTTATTTTAATTCTTTTTTTTTTTACCAATTATATGGTGCCCAGTCCGTGTAGGAGAGTCTCCTCTCCTCCACCCTGGGTACCAACCGCACATAATCTGCTTACTTCCCGCATGGTGTGCACAGCCCTGTATGGGAAGTAAGCAGATCAATGCACTCCTAGGTGTGCGTAATCCCCTGCAATTCCGCATTTTAATGAACATGTTGCTTTTTTTTCCGCGATGCGATTTTTTTGCGGAAAAAAACGCAACATTTGCACAAAAAATGCGGAATACCCTGTAAATAATAGGAGGCATATGTAAGCGGTTTTTTTGCGTTTTCATCACGTTTTTATAGCGAAAAAACGCGAAAAAAAAACGTGAAAAATCCTGAACGTGTGCACATGGCCTAAGAGAACAAGACACTAATCTTCCCATATCTAGATGACTTCCTGGTGATTGGCAACTCCCCCCAACATTGCAAAACTCAGTTAGAGAAGGTCATGTGTTCCTTAAAAGACTTGGGCTGGCTTCTGAAATGAATAATATCCAAGTTAGTACCAAGCCAGGTACAGGAATATCTGGGCATCATACTAGATTCTGTCCATCAGGAATGTCGTCTACCCCAAGAAAAAATTCAAAAAATGGAGGGGTTGGTGTCTCGAGCAAGGGATCTCCCTTATGAGAGGCAATGTCCCTCCTGGGGTCCATGACAGCATGCATCCCGCAGTTCAATGGGCTCATTTACACACGAGGGAACTTCAGTGGCAGATCTTGGCAGAGGAAATTTCTCCAGAAGGAAATTTAGAAGGTCGGTTCAGTTTCTCGTCAAACACAGCACTCTCACTAGAGTGGTGGGTGAAGGCAAGCATTTTCACCTGAGGCATCCCATGGGTAGTCCCAGTCTCGAAGGTGGCGACCACGGATGCAAGCCCCAGGGGCTGCAGGGCACATCTGAACGATCTTATAGCACAGGGGGTCTGGTCAGACGACCTAAGAGCAGTATCTTCCAATATGAAAGAGCTACTGGCAGTGAATTTTGCACTCTTAGAATTCCTGAGCTCTCTTCACTCACATAATGTCAAGATATTCTCACTTAACAAGGTAGTAGTAGCCTACTTGATTCACCAAGGGGGTACACGATCCCAGTCACTAATGGAGGTAGCAAAATCAATTTGCTAACTAGCCAAGGACAACCTGCGGTCCTTGTTGGCCCTTTACATAAAAGGGGTAGACGATAACAGGGCAGACTTCCTGAGTCGGTCTTATCTGAGACAGGGAGAATGGGAGTTAAACCAATCAGTATTCAATCAAATCTCAGAAAGATGGGGGCACCAGATATAGATCTTTTTGCAAACAACCTGAACCTGAAGGTGGACACCTTCTGTTCCATAACCCCAGTAGGGAATCCCGTCGTGCTAGATGCATTTCTGATTCCATGGAATTATAGGCTAGCTTATGCATTTCCCCCAATCGCACTAATACCAGCAATCCTGAGGAAGATATGGGAAGACAGAGCTCGGGTAGTCTTGATAGCCCCCTTCTGGCCAAAGAGGATCTGGTTTTCATGGGTGAGGAGGATGTCCATCTCCGACCCTTGGGTACTCCCTGACCTGCCCAATCTTCTCTCCCAGGGACCAGTAGCGCAACCACAAGTAGCAAGGTTACACATGATAGCCTGGAATTTGAAAGGGGGCTTCTAAAGGATAAAGGGTTCTCACCAGGTCTGGTATCAACCCTTCAACAAAGCAGAAAACTAACAACCACCAAACAGTATGGTAAAATCTGGAAAAAATTCCTTTCATCCTCAGGCTCTAAAGTAAGTGAGGGAGTTCCTCTTAAAGCCATATTAGAGTTCCTATAGAAGGGGTTGGAACAAGGTCTGGCCACAAATACCCTTAAAGTCCAGGTTGCGGCCTTGGGAGCTTCATTTAACTACGGCCTAGCAAGGAATTGTTGGGTTTCCAGGTTCATTAAAGCGGCAGAAAGGTCTAGTCCCCTACCCTTGCAGAAGGCCCCACAATGGGATTTAACTTTAGTCCTCACAGCCCTAACTAAATCTCCCTTTGAACCCTTGGTAGATGCTCCCTTGAGAATTCTATCCCTCGAAACCTCCCTGTTGATTGCTCTTACTTCAGCACGCAGGGTCAGTGACATTCAAGCTTTATCAGCTAGCCCCCCTTTTACGCAGATCTTGGATGATAAGGTTGTTCTCAAGACAGACCCCACTTACCTCCCAAAAGTAGACTCTCGTTTCCACAGATCACAGGAAATTTCACTTTCATCCTTTTGCCGGAACCCCAAAAATGAGGAGGAAAAAAACCTTACACACGATAGATGTTAGAAGATGCCTGATTCATTACCTAGAGGCCACTAGGGAGTGTAGGGAGGACAGATCTCTTTTTGTGTGATTTCAGGGTTCTCGGAAGGGGGAAAAAGCCTCCAAAAGCACATTAGCAAGATGGATCAGAGGTGCCATCAACCTGTCATACACATCGAGTGGGGTGTCAGCCCCGGGAAAAATTAAAGCTCACTCAACTAAAGCAGTGGCTGCCTCCTGGGCTATGTAGAGCTGCTACTTGGTCTTCTCCCTCTACATTCTTTAAGCGCTATAGGTAGGACCTAGTCTTTTCTTCGGACCTTACCTTTGGGAAAAGGGATTCTGGAAGTGGTGGTCCCTCCCTAAATGTTTAGTCTCTGCAATTCTCTCTGTGGTGCCATCATGAGGGAAAGAGAAAAATATAGTTACTGATAACAGTATTTCTCTGAGCCCATGACGGCACCCGTACATTCCCTCCCTTCTATGAGTGGGTGTGCACACTAGTTTAAATTACGCTAGTACTTAAGAATTAATCACACTGTATCTCTACAGAAACTTTAGTAATGTTGAATATCTTTTTATTATTAACCTAACATTCCCTTCATGCTCTGTAAACAACTGATGTGGGAGGCAGGTACCGCCTTTTTATCTGTAGGTTTCCTGTCCTTGATGGGCGGATCCCCTCTCTCCGTGGTGCTGTCATGGGCTCAGAGAAATACCGTTATTGGTACGTAACTATATTTTTTTTCCTCAAAAATTAATTTTTAGCCCGCAATTTTTTATTTTCACAAGGTTAACAGGATAAATTGGACCCCAAACATTGTTGTACAGTTTGTCCTGAGTTTGCTGGTATTCCATATGCAGGGGGGGAACTACTGTTTGGTTGCATGTCGGGGCTCGGAAGGGAAGTAGCGACGTTTTGAAATGCAGACTTTGATGGAATGGTCTGCCGGCGTCCTGTTACATTTGCAGAGCCCCTGATGTGCCTAAAAAGTAGAAACCCCCATAAGTGACCCCATTTTGGAAACTGGACCCACAAGGAACTTATCTAGATGTGTGAGGAGCACTTTTTACCCCCAAGTGCTTCACAGAAGTTTATAATGCAGAACCATGAAAATAAAAAATCATTTTTTTTCCTCAAAAATTATTTTTTAGCCCGCAATTTTTTATTTTCACAATGGTAACAGGAGAAATTGGACCCCAAAATTTGTTGTCCAGTTTGTCCTGTGTATGCTGGTACCTCATGTGTGGGAGACCACTGTTTGGGCACATTTCAGGGCTCGGAAGGGAAGCAGTGACATTTTGAAATGCAGACTTTGATGGAATGGTCTGCGGGCGTCGTGTCACGTTGAGAGACCCCCTGATGTGCCTAAACAGTGGAACCCCCCAATTCTAACTCCAACCCTGACCCCCAACACACCCCTAACCCTAACCAAATACCTAACCCTAACACACCCCTAGCCCTAATCCCAACCCTAACCCTAACTTTAGCCCCAACTGTTATGGTTCTCAATGGCAAGAGAACATAGCCCAGCAAAATTAGGAACTAGCTCTTGGAAGGATGGAAACTTAAACTGACCATGAACTAAACCTGCCGCACAACTAA
The DNA here is from genome assembly GCF_051348905.1 of Ranitomeya variabilis. NCBI lineage: Eukaryota > Metazoa > Chordata > Amphibia > Anura > Dendrobatidae > Ranitomeya > Ranitomeya variabilis. Next base: position 310,271,585 of record NC_135234.1, on the reverse strand, counting down.
CAGTAGCCGGGTAGCGTTGCCTGCGTTTTATCCCTAGACGCCCAGCACCAGCCGGAGGACTAACTAATCCTGGCAGAGGAAAATATAGTCCTGGCTCACCTCTAGAGAAATTTCCCCGAAAGGCAGACAGAGGCCCCCACAAATATTGGCGGTGATTTTAGATGAAATGACAAACGTAGTATGAAAATAGGTTTAGCAAAATCGAGGTCCGCTTACTAGATAGCAGGAAGACAGAAAGGGCACTTTCATGGTCAGCTGAAAACCCTATCAAAACTCCATCCTGAAATTACTTTAAGACTCTGGTATTAACTCATAACATCAGAGTGGCAATTTCAGATCACAAGAGCTTTCCAGACACAGAAACGAAACTACAGCTGTGAACTGGAACAAAATGCAAAAACAAACAAGGACTAAAGTCCAACTTAGCTGGGAGTTGTCTAGCAGCAGGAACATGCACAGAAAGGCTTCTGATTACAATGTTGACCGGCATGGAAGTGACAGAGGAGCAAGGCTAAATAGCGACTCCCACATCCAGATGGAAACAGGTGAACAGAGAGGATGATGCACACCAGTTCAATTCCACCAGTGGCCACAGGGGGAGCCCAAAATCCAATTTCACAACAGTACCCCCCCCTCAAGGAGGGGGCACCGAACCCTCACCAGAACCACCAGGGCGATCAGGATGAGCCCTATGAAAGGCACGGACCAAATCGGAGGCATGAACATCAGAGACAGTCACCCAAGAATTATCCTCCTGACCGTATCCCTTCCATTTGACCAGATACTGGAGTTTCCGTCTGGAAACACGGGAGTCCAAGATTTTTTCCACAACGTACTCCAACTCGCCCTCAACCAACACCGGAGCAGGAGGCTCAACGGAAGGCACAACCGGTACCTCATACCTGCGCAATAATGACCGATGAAAAACATTATGAATAGAAAAAGATGCAGGGAGGTCCAAACGGAAGGACACAGGGTTAAGAATCTCCAATATCTTGTACGGGCCGATGAACCGAGGCTTAAACTTGGGAGAAGAAACCCTCATAGGGACAAAACGAGAAGACAACCACACCAAGTCCCCAACACAAAGCCGAGGACCAACCCGACGCCGGCGGTTGGCAAAAAGCTGAGTCTTCTCCTGGGACAACTTCAAATTGTCCACTACCTGCCCCCAAATCTGATGCAACCTCTCCACCACAGCATCCACTCCAGGACAATCCGAAGATTCCACCTGACCAGAAGAAAATCGAGGATGAAACCCCGAATTACAGAAAAAGGGAGACACCAAGGTGGCAGAGCTGGCCCGATTATTGAGGGCAAACTCCGCTAAAGGCAAAAAAGCAACCCAATCATCCTGATCTGCAGACACAAAACACCTCAAATATGTCTCCAAGGTCTGATTCGTCCGCTTGGTCTGGCCATTAGTCTGAGGATGGAAAGCAGACGAGAAAGACAAATCTATGCCCATCCTAGCACAGAATGCTCGCCAAAATCTAGACACGAATTGGGTACCTCTGTCAGAAACGATATTCTCCGGAATACCATGCAAACGGACCACATTTTGAAAAAACAGAGGAACCAACTCGGAAGAAGAAGGCAACTTAGGCAGGGGAACCAAATGGACCATCTTAGAGAAACGATCACACACCACCCAGATGACAGACATCTTCTGAGAAACAGGAAGATCCGAAATAAAATCCATCGAGATGTGCGTCCAGGGCCTCTTCGGGATAGGCAAGGGCAACAACAATCCACTAGCCCGAGAACAACAAGGCTTGGCCCGAGCGCAAACGTCACAAGACTGCACAAAGCCTCGCACATCTCGAGACAGGGAATGCCACCAGAAGGACCTTGCCACCAAATCCCTGGTACCAAAGATTCCAGGATGACCTGCCAACGCAGAAGAATGAACCTCAGAAATGACTTTACTGGTCCAATCATCAGGAACAAACAGTCTACCAGGTGGGCAACGATCAGGTCTATCCGCCTGAAACTCCTGCAAGGCCCGCCGCAGGTCTGGAGAAACGGCAGACAATATCACTCCATCCTTAAGGATACCTGTAGGTTCAGAATTACCAGGGGAGTCAGGCTCAAAACTCCTAGAAAGGGCATCCGCCTTAACATTCTTAGAACCCGGCAGGTAGGACACCACAAAATTAAACCGAGAGAAAAACAACGACCAGCGCGCCTGTCTAGGATTCAGGCGTCTGGCGGACTCAAGATAAATTAGATTTTTGTGGTCAGTCAATACCACCACCTGATGTCTAGCCCCCTCAAGCCAATGACGCCACTCCTCAAAAGCCCACTTCATGGCCAAAAGCTCCCGATTCCCAACATCATAATTCCGCTCGGCGGGCGAAAATTTACGCGAGAAAAAAGCACAAGGTTTCATCACGGAGCAATCGGAACTTCTCTGCGACAAAACCGCCCCAGCTCCGATTTCAGAAGCGTCGACCTCAACCTGAAAAGGAAGAGCAACATCAGGCTGACGCAACACAGGGGCGGAAGAAAAGCGGCGCTTAAGCTCCCGAAAGGCCTCCACAGCAGCAGGGGACCAATCAGCAACATCAGCACCCTTCTTAGTCAAATCAGTCAATGGCTTAACAACATCAGAAAAACCAGCAATAAATCGACGATAAAAGTTAGCAAAGCCCAAAAATTTCTGAAGACTCTTAAGAGAAGAGGGTTGCGTCCAATCACAAATAGCCTGAACCTTGACAGGATCCATCTCGATGGAAGAGGGGGAAAAAATATATCCCAAAAAGGAAATCTTTTGAACCCCAAAAACGCACTTAGAACCCTTCACACACAAGGAATTAGACCGCAAAACCTGAAAAACCCTCCTGACCTGCTGGACATGAGAGTCCCAGTCATCCGAAAAAATCAAAATATCATCCAGATACACAATCATAAATTTATCCAAATAATCACGGAAAATGTCATGCATAAAGGACTGAAAGACTGAAGGGGCATTTGAAAGACCAAAAGGCATCACCAAATACTCAAAGTGGCCCTCGGGCGTATTAAATGCGGTTTTCCACTCATCCCCCTGCTTAATTCGCACCAAATTATACGCCCCACGGAGATCTATCTTAGAGAACCACTTGGCCCCCTTTATGCGAGCAAACAAATCAGTCAGCAGTGGCAACGGATATTGATATTTAACCGTGATTTTATTCAAAAGCCGATAATCAATGCACGGCCTCAAAGAGCCATCTTTCTTAGCCACAAAGAAAAAACCGGCTCCTAAGGGAGATGACGAAGGACGAATATGTCCCTTTTCCAAGGACTCCTTTATATATTCTCGCATAGCAGCATGCTCAGGCACAGACAGATTAAATAAACGACCCTTAGGGTATTTACTACCCGGAATCAAATCTATGGCACAATCGCACTCCCGGTGCGGAGGTAATGAACCAAGCTTAGGTTCTTCAAAAACGTCACGATATTCAGTCAAGAATTCAGGAATCTCAGAGGGAATAGATGATGAAATGGAAACCACAGGTACGTCCCCATGCGTCCCCTTACATCCCCAGCTTAACACAGACATAGCTTTCCAGTCAAGGACTGGGTTATGAGATTGCAGCCATGGCAATCCAAGCACCAACACATCATGTAGGTTATACAGCACAAGAAAGCGAATAATCTCCTGGTGATCCGGATTAATCCGCATAGTTACTTGTGTCCAGTATTGTGGTTTATTGCTAGCAATGGGGTGGAGTCAATCCCCTTCAGGGGTATAGGAGTTTCAAGAGGCTCCAAATCATACCCACAGCGTTTGGCAAAGGACCAATCCATAAGACTCAAAGCGGCGCCAGAGTCGACATAGGCATCCGCGGTAATAGATGATAAAGAACAAATCAGGGTCACAGAAAGAATAAACTTAGACTGTAAAGTGCCCATTGAAACAGACTTATCAAGCTTCTTAGTACGCTTAGAGCATGCTGATATAACATGAGTTGAATCACCGCAATAGAAGCACAACCCATTTTTTCGTCTAAAATTCTGCCGTTCACTTCTGGACAGAATTCTATCACATTGCATATTCTCTGGCGTCTTCTCAGTAGACACCGCCAAATGGTGCACAGGTTTGCGCTCCCGCAGACGCCTATCGATCTGGATAGCCATTGTCATGGACTCATTCAGACCCGCAGGCACAGGGAACCCCACCATAACATCCTTAATGGCATCAGAGAGACCCTCTCTGAAATTCGCCGCCAGGGCGCACTCATTCCACTGAGTAAGCACAGCCCATTTACGGAATTTCTGGCAGTATATTTCAGCTTCGTCTTGCCCCTGAGATAGGGACATCAAGGCCTTTTCCGCCTGAAGTTCTAACTGAGGTTCCTCATAAAGCAACCCCAAGGCCAGAAAAAACGCATCCACATTGAGCAACGCAGGATCCCCTGGAGCCAATGCAAAAGCCCAATCCTGAGGGTCGCCCCGGAGCAAGGAAATCACAATCCTGACCTGCTGAGCAGGATCTCCAGCAGAGCGAGATTTCAGGGACAAAAACAACTTGCAATTATTTTTGAAATTTTGAAAGCAAGATCTATTCCCCGAGAAAAATTCAGGCAAAGGAATTCTAGGTTCAGATATAGGAACATGAACAACAAAATCTTGTAAATTTTGAACTTTCGTGGTGAGATTATTCAAACCTGCAGCTAAACTCTGAATATCCATTTTAAACAGGTGAACACAGAGCCATTCCAAGATTAGAAGGAGAGAGAGAGAGAAAGGCTGCAATATAGGCAGACTTGCAAGAGATTCAATTACAAGCACACTCAGAACTGAGAAAAAAAAAAAAAAAAAAAAAATCTTCAGCAGACTTCTCCTTTCTCTCCTTTCTCTGTCAATTAATTTAACCCTTTTTTGGCCGGTCAAACTGTTATGGTTCTCAATGGCAAGAGAACATAGCCCAGCAAAATTAGGAACTAGCTCTTGGAAGGATGGAAACTTAAACTGACCATGAACTAAACCTGCCGCACAACTAACAGTAGCCGGGTAGCGTTGCCTGCGTTTTATCCCTAGACGCCCAGCGCCAGCCGGAGGACTAACTAATCCTGGCAGAGGAAAATATAGTCCTGGCTCACCTCTAGAGAAATTTCCCCGAAAGGCAGACAGAGGCCCCCACAAATATTGGCGGTGATTTTAGATGAAATGACAAACGTAGTATGAAAATAGGTTTAGCAAAATCGAGGTCCGCTTACTAGATAGCAGGAAGACAGAAAGGGCACTTTCATGGTCAGCTGAAAACCCTATCAAAACTCCATCCTGAAATTACTTTAAGACTCTGGTATTAACTCATAACATCAGAGTGGCAATTTCAGATCACAAGAGCTTTCCAGACACAGAAACGAAACTACAGCTGTGAACTGGAACAAAATGCAAAAACAAACAAGGACTAAAGTCCAACTTAGCTGGGAGTTGTCTAGCAGCAGGAACATGCACAGAAAGGCTTCTGATTACAATGTTGACCGGCATGGAAGTGACAGAGGAGCAAGGCTAAATAGCGACTCCCACATCCAGATGGAAACAGGTGAACAGAGAGGATGATGCACACCAGTTCAATTCCACCAGTGGCCACAGGGGGAGCCCAAAATCCAATTTCACAACACCCAACCCTAATTTTAGCCCTAACTTCAGCCCCAACCCTAACCCAAATTTTAGCCCTTAATCTAACTTTAGCCTAACTCACTTTAGCCCAACTCTAACCTTAATGTGAAAACTGGGGTAGGAGGGGGCGATCTGCAGGGCAAGGGGGCAATCTGCGGGGCAGGGAGTGATCTGCAGGGCAGAGAGTGATCTGCAGGGCAGGGGGGCAATCTGCAGGGCAGTGGGGCGATCAGCAGGGCAGGATGGCGATCAGCAAGGCGATCTGCGGGGCAGGGGGTGATCTACATGGCAATCTGCGGGGCAGGGAGGCGATATGTGGGGCAGGGGGCAATCTGCAGGGCAGGGGGGCAATCAGCAGGGCGATCTGCAGGGCTTGGGGGCGATCTGCGGGGCAGGGGGGTGGAATCGGACAGAGGGAAGGACAGTAGAGGGCATGATGGCAGCTGGGGAGCATACCGAATCAGTGGCAGCAGCGGGGTGATCAGCAGCGGTATCATCAGCGGTGGCGAGGTCATCGGCAGCATCTTCAGCGTCGGTGGCGCGGCTGGGTCATCAGTGTCGGGGAAGCAGCAGGCAGGGAGCCATTGTTGACTACACCCCACCAGATCTGATTGGAGGGATAGCGTCACATGGAAGCTAGCTCCAATCAGATCTGGGGGAGGAGACACAGAGGTCACCTAGCTCCAGCCAATGGCTGATTGCATCGGCCATGGCTGGATTGTAATATTTCACCAAGTTTCATTGGTGAAATATTACGATTGCTCTGACTGACTTTTTCACTTTTAACTGCCAATCAGAGCGATCGTATCCGGGGGGGGGCAAAGCCACCCCCCTGGTCTCAAGTACTAGTCCCCCTGTTTGTGCGGGTCGGGTGAAATTTCAGTTAACCCTTTCATCCAACCCGCAGGAACGTGATCCCACCATGACGCATACACTGAGACACAGGTCGGATTGGCACCGACTTTCATGAAGCAGAGTATGCGTCATAGGTTGGGAAGGGGTTAATGTGTAGTGCAGCTGTGTATTGCTGTGCAGTGAGAAGGCAGTGACCTGACAAAAGTTCAAAATAAAGTCTCTTTTAATGTACAGTGTGTTTACAAACAGAAAAAGTAAAATGGATCCTCTGGATCGCAGCCGGGAAAACAAAGACAGTCCGTGACCAGTTGCCATGGGCTATGGCACAGCCGTGTATGCTGAGGGTGCCAGGCTTTTTGGCTCTGCTTGGCCCTGTGTGGCCTCAAACAGGTAGTGCTCTCCCTGCTTGCAAGATCCAAACTAACACACCCAATCCCTTTACTGCAGGGCCTTTAACTTGAATCTGTAGCCATGAGTCACATGAAAAATCCGGAGCTGGGGAGGAAACGGACCAACCTCACTACCTTCTTGTAGTCCATTTCAAAAATAAAAGCTTATGACAGGTTTTTCCTAAATCTGCCTTCGACAAATAGCTTGCCCAAAGCTATGCTTACTTTTATTCAGCATTGCAATCACAGCTGTGCCTGTGACTGCAATGCACTCCCACGGCCTCCATATGCTTCTTTGCACATCATGGGGGACACATAGTGACCCTTATATATAACCTTAGTCACTGCCTCACATTCCCTCTGTTCAAACTTGTGGGGTTGAACATTTGTCATCATACAGTGGGTCCGTGACAGGGCATCCGTATTTCCCTGCGACTTCTCAGCTCAATGTTCCACTGAAAAACTGAAGTTTCGTAGGGACAGGAACCATCTGGTTACCCGAGCATTTCTTTCCTTTGTGTTTCTCATCCAGATGAGGGGTGAATGGTCCGTTACTAAATTAAGTGTAGAAAACCGGCTAGAATATTGAAAGGATATATTAAATTGAAAAACCAGAAAAACGTACTATCCTTAAAACGATATTTTATTAAATTGTCTAAAATTCCAATAAAGAAGACTCAAATGTATGCAATCAACATCAGCCAACTGGGTTGGGTAAGCTAGAAAAATAGGGAAGAGATAGCAGATATGCCTGACACAGTCCCTGTAGGTGGCCCTAAAGTATCTTAGACCTACCTACCAGCGGAGGTTGGCACCCTAGATTTCGATATGGCGCCCCCGCTCACCGTCGACTGTCCCTTCTCACCCTAGTAGGGTCCTACTTGCTACCCACACCCAGGTACCCACAGACATACACACACAAATTGACCACTAGGTCACACTAACCAAAAAACGTGAAAAAGTGAAAAAAGAAAAAAGTGAACGAAAAATTCTAAAAACACTGCAGACATTGCTGCATAAATGCACTAAATAGCATGTACCCCACAGTTACCTCAAAGAAATTTTTTTTTTTTGAAGAAATATATAAATAGTGCAGAGCTATGGGGTACAGCAGGGCACAGTTGGAGTGTGCTCAGTTGAATATTCAGAGGTCATGAGTAGTGAAGCCTCTAATAGATATAACAATAGGTCACTATCTTTGTTAGTGGTTGATGACCTAGAAATCATAGACAGACCAATAAGACTAATGTACAGAGTGGATCTCTAAGCAAAATTGCACCCCTCCGAAACAGGTTAGCAGATATATGAGTACACTCAATGGATGTAAATATGTTGTTGGGTGATATATATATATATTACACCCTAAGTTGTCCAAAAATAAACGGAACAAAATATTCAACAAAAACCAAAAAACAAAATAAACCCAAATGAAAAAATTATCTGCCTTATAGGGTATCACATATAGTATTTCTCATTTAGTTTAAGGGCTAAATGCACATCAGAATACAGAAACGACTGAGAACCATCCCTCATTACTCTCTCTATATTGGATAATCTGATAAACTTTTATTACTATGAGTAGCATATTAGTCTGCACTCTAGATGCCATACGAGTTCCGCATCTTATACCATAGAAAAAATTAGCAAAACATTAAACAAAATCAGAAAAAAGAAAGAAACACAAAACAAATTGGTATAGTGTCTCTCAATAACGTTAGATTAGTGCATCTACAAGCCCAAAATGTCTGAGGCCAATCCCTCATTGCTGTCCTATAAGCAAGTACTGTACTTGGTCTGTCTTGACAGAGAAACATAAGGAAAAAAAACTTATCTGAGTAGGTGACATATTCAGTCCCATCTCGCCATCCCTACGCGTTTCGCCCCTTCCCAGTTTAGGGGCTCATCAGGGGATAAATTCGGGTACAGCAGCAATGGCTTCAGAAGTCTAGCAACAATGGCTACAGCAACTCCTTGTAGCCATTGTTGCTAGACTTCTGAAGCCATTGCTGCTATACCCGAATTTATCCCCTGATGAGCCCCTAAACTGGGAAGGGGCGAAACGCGTAGGGATGGCGAGATGGGACTGAATATGTCACCTACTCAGATAAGTTTTTTTTCCTTGTTTCTCTGTCAAGACAGACCAAGTACAGTACTTGCTTATAGGACAGCAATGAGGGATTGGCCTCAGACATTTTGGGCTTGTAGATGCACTAATCTAACGTTATTGAGAGACACTATACCAATTTGTTTTGTGTTTCTTTCTTTTTTCTGATTTTGTTTAATATTTTGCTAATTTTTTTTTTTTTTTTTCTCTGGTATAAGATGCGGAACTCGTATGGCATCTAGAGTGCAGACTAATATGCTACTTATACTAACAAAAGTGTATCAGATTATTCATTATAGAGAGGGTAATGAGGGATGGTTCTTAGCCGTTTCTGTACTCTGATGTGCATTAGCCCTTAAACTAAATGAGAAATACTATATGTGATATCCTATAAGGGATTGGCCTCAGATATTTTGGGCTTCTAGATGCACTAATCTAACGCAATTGAGAGACACTATATGTGATACCAATTTGTTTTGTGTTTCTTTCTTTTTTCTGATTTTGTTTAATGTTTTGCTAATTTTTTCTATGGTATAAGATGCGGAACTCGTATGGCATCTAGAGTGCAGACTAATATGCTACTCATAGTAATAAAAGTTTATCAGATTATCCAATATAGAGAGAGTAATGAGGGATGGTTCTCAGTTGTTTCTGTATTCTGATGTGCATTTAGCCCTTAAACTAAATGAGAAATACTATATGTGATACCCTATAAGGCAGATAATTTTTTCATTTGGGTTTATTTTGTTTTTTGGTTTTTGTTGAATATTTTGTTCCGTTTATTTTTGGACAACTTAGGGTGTAATATATATATATCACCCAACAACATATTTACATCCATTGAGTGTACTCATATATCTGCTAACCTGTTTCGGAGGGGTGCAATTTTGCTTAGGGATCCACTCTGTACATTAGTCTTATTGGTCTGTCTATGACTTTTAGGTCATCAACCACTAACAAAGATAGTAGTGACCTATTGTTATATCTATTAGAGGCTTCACTACTCATGACCTCTGAATATTCAACTGAGCACACTCCAACTGTGCCCTGCTGTACCCCATAGCTCTGCACTATTTATATATTTCTTCAAAAAAAAAAAATTTCTTTGAGGTAACTGTGGGGTACATGCTATTTAGTGCATTTATGCAGCAATGTCTGCAGTGTTTTTAGAATTTTTCGTTCACTTTTTTCTTTTTTCACTTTTTCACGTTTTTTGGTTAGTGTGACCTAGTGGTCAATTTGTGTGTGTATGTCTGTGGGTACCTGGGTGTGGGTAGCAAGTAGGACCCTACTAGGGTGAGAAGGGACAGTCGACGGTGAGCGGGGGCGCCATATCGAAATCTAGGGTGCCAACCTCCGCTGGTAGGTAGGTCTAAGATACTTTAGGGCCACCTACAGGGACTGTGTCAGGCATATCTGCTATCTCTTCCCTATTTTTCTAGCTTACCCAACCCAGTTGGCTGATGTTGATTGCATACATTTGAGTCTTCTTTATTGGAATTTTAGACAATTTAATAAAATATCGTTTTAAGGATAGTACGTTTTTCTGGTTTTTCCGTTACTAAATTAAACTTCTGCCCAAGCAAATAATAGTGTAGGGACTCCAAGGCCCACTTAATCGCCAAGCACTCCTCCACTACACTATCATTTTTCTCTGCCGGGGTCAGTTTCCTGCTCAACTAGATGACTGGATGCTCATCCCTGTTCACCTCCTGCAACAGCACCATTCCTAGGCCAACCTCTGAGGCATCTGTCTGCATGATAAATGTTTCCTTAAAGTTGGGGCTGATGAGGACCGGCTGTCCACACAACGCCGACTTCAAGGACTGGAATGCTTACTCCTCTTGAGGATTCCACCGGACCATAACTGACTTCTTACCTCTTAATAGGTCAGTTAGGGGTGCCGATTTACCCAGCAAAATTGAGTATAAACCGGCAGTAGTACCCAATGATGCTGAGGAATGCCCTCATCTGTGTGGTACTCAATGGCTTGGTACCATTTTGGATGGCCTCGATCTTGCTTACTTGGGGTTTAATAACCCCACGGCCGATCACATAATCAAAAGTACCAGGCTTCAGTGAGTCCTATCACACATTTCTTTGGGTTAGCTGTTAACCCCGTGATTCTTAGAGACTCCAGCACTGCTTGTATCTGGGACAGTTGGGTATCCCAGTTGGTACCAAAGATTACTGTGTCATCGAAATAGGCCGACACACATTTCTGATGAGTCTCTAAGACAATGTCCATTAGCCTCTGGAATGTGGCCAGAGCCCCATGTAACCCAAAAGGCAAGACAGCATACTGATAGAAACCCTCTGGTGTAATAAAAGCAGTCTTTTCTTTTGCTGATGCCGTTAGCGGGACCTGCCAGTAGCCTTTGGTTAGATTGAGCGTGGTGAAGTACTGGGTCTCCTCCTGTCTCTCAATTAGCTCGTCCGCCCGTGGCATTGGATAGAGGTCAAACTTAGATATCTCATTCAGTTTCCTAAAGTCATTACAAAAATGTAAAGACCCGTCTGTCTTTGGAATCAGCACAATGGGGCTAGCCCACTCACTCCGTGATTCCTCAATGACTCCTAACTGGAGAATTTGTTTCACTTCAGCCACGTTGGCTTGCCTCCAGGCTAATGGCACTCGGTATGGTTTCATCCGTACCCTTACCCAGGGCTCAGTGACTGTGACTTTTCATGCTGTATCACCGAGGTCCGCCCTGGCAGCTCTGAGAACACTTCCGTATTCTGTTGTACCAGCGCCTGAGTCTCCCATAGCTGTAGTTTGGTGAGTGCGCCATTAATTTTAGCCTGACCCCCGGCCATGTCCTTGGCCGGCGCCAGTGGGCTCCCCATTGGTACGTCTGAAGTCACCTCCATGATCAAACATAGCCGATCTTTCCAGGCTTTTAGCAGGTTTACATGGTACAGTTGCTCGGGTTTCTTTTTTCCGGGCACTTTCCCCACCTTCTCCCGTATCTCAAAAGGCCCTTGCCATTTGGCCATGAGCTAACTCTCTGGGGTGGGCACGAGTCCCCTTCTATAAAGGTCCTGACAGTGGCCCTTTTATTGTACGTGCGGCTCTGCTCAGCCTTTTACTATGGGCTGTACTGCTGAAATCCAGTCCTGCATGCTTGCCACATGCTCAATTACACTTCAATGCGGAATGGGATCCTGTTCCCATGTCTCCTTAGCTACATCGAGCAGTCCCCTTGGATGCCTTCCATACAACAGCTCAAACGGGGAAAAAACCTGTGGATGCCTGTGGTACTTCACGGATAGCAAGCATCAGCTAGGGTAATAACATGTCCCAATCTCTCCCATCCTTGGCGACCACCTTTTTGAGCATGGCTTTGAGGGTCTTATTGAATCTTTCTTCTAATCTGTTGGTTTGTGGGTGATATACCGACATGCGTAGCTGTTCGATCTGGAGCAACTTGCATAGCTTCTTGGTCTATGGACATAAAAGGAGTCCCTTAATCCATAAGGATCTCCTTTGGTAGCCCAAGGCGACAAAATATGGAAAATAGCTCTCGGGCTATTAGCTTTGCCGAGGTGTGGCGGAGAGGTATCGCCTCTGGGTATAGGGGGCATAGTCCACTATGACCAAAATATGTTGATGGCAACAGGCGGATTTCACGATAGGCCCTACCAGGTCCATTGCTATCCACTCACAGGGTACGTCTATGATGGGCAGAGGTACCAAAGAACTCCAGTAGTTCGTGGTGAGTGGGGATAGTTGGCACTTCGGACACGTCACAGTACCTCTGGACCCCCGCGTAGACCCCAGTCCAAAAAAACGCTGCAATATGTGCTCCTGCATCTTTTTGGCCCCCAAGTGCCCTCCCAGTATGTGGGTGTGAGTCATGTCAAACATCGCTCGACGGTAGGATCTGGGCACCACCAGCTGTTTCACCACCTCATCCCGGATTTTATCCAGCCTATATATCAACTCCTGGTGTATAACCAGGCAGGGAAAAATGGTCTCAGCACCTGGTTGCTGAGCCACTCCATTAATCTCTATCACCCATTCTCAAGCCCGGGCCAGAGTGGGATCCTGAAGCTGAGCGGTCCCGAACTTACCTGGGAACACCTCCAGCTCAGGAATTAATGGTGTCTCCTCGACCTCTCCTGCCAATACCGCTAGCGGAAACCTATCGGGGTTACACTCTGTCCCTGGGTTGGCAATCCGTAACTCGGGATCTTCAGGTTCCACACCCAGAATAACATTTACCCTGGGAGGGTTAATTCTGGTCTCCCACAGGGACCAGAACAGGGGCAAGTGTCTTCCCAACACAGTCTCATATGGAAGGGTCTTCACCACATGTTTGATTTCTCCACACGGTGTGTAAAAAGTAATCTCGGCAGTTGGGTACTCTTGGAGTTCCCCATGGATACATACTACCCCAACTTTACGTCCACTGGAGTTGCCTATGGTAAGAAGTGACCCCTGGACCAGAGTCACTTAGCTCCCTGAGTCAAAGAGAGCCTCCGTCTGGTACCCGTTGATGAGTACCTGGAACAGTTGGGGCTCTCTGCCGGCGTTGCCTGTAGTTGCGGTGCAGACGGGCTGGGCGTACATAGACACTCGGTGAATATACCTGCAGTCCATGGGCTTAGTTGTTAGGGGCAGTTGGCAGCCACATGTCCAGGTCCTTGGCACCACCAACACATAATAACTTCAGCTCGGGGGGACCTTGGGGCCGCTTTAGGGGACACAGATCTGATGTCATTCTCCTTTTGGGATATCCCCTCAGTATGGGCTTGGTCCGGATTGGCCCAAGTGGAGGGTCATGGACTTTTCCCAGGCTGTTGAGCTGGCGGGGCCTTACATGACAGCTGAAGTGGAGCAGTGTCCCGTATAATGTCCTGGGTGGCTGCATACTGCTCAACCAGTCCAATCATTTGGTCCAGGGTGCCTGGGTCCCCTTGTCCCACCCAACGCTGTATGGCTGCTGGCAGAGCCCTTACCAGCCTGTCGACTACCACCCTCTCTACTATCTGGAGTGGGGTTAAGGTCTAAGGTTGGAGCCATGTTTTTTTACCAGCAGCAGTAAGGCTGGTTTCACATTGGCGTTTTTTGCCGCTGCGTTTTAGCGCAAAAAAAGCATGCTTTTTTTTTTCTATATTTAACATTAAAAACGCATGCATTTTTTTTGTATGCGTTTTGCCGCGTTTGACAACGCATGCGTCTTTTCTATGCTTGCGTTTGGTTGCAGAACTGCAACATGTAGTAATTTCTAGAGGCTTTTTTTGCGGCAAAAAAACCGCATTGCTGTCTATGTAAACACATGCGTTTTTAACCCCTTAACGACCGCCGATACGCCTTTTAACGGCGGCCGCTAAGGGTACTTAAACCACAGCGCCGTTAATTAACGGCGCTGTGGAAAAAGTGTATAGCGCCCCCCAGAGTCGGATTTTCTCTGGGGTCTCGGTTGCCGAGGGTAGCCGAGACCCCAGAGAACATGATTCGGGGGGTTTTTACCGACCCCCGAGTTGCGATCGCCGGTAATTAACCGTTTACCGGCGGTCGCAACAAAAAAAAAAAAAACGCGATTTGCCGTTTAATTTCTCTGTCCTCCGATGTGATCGCACATCGGAGGACAGAGAAATGTGGTCCCCGATGGCCCCCAATAGCCCCCCAATACTTACCTACCTCCCCCGGTGCTCCTCGTGTCTCCCCATGGGCGCCGCCATCTTTTTTCCGGGAAAAAATGGCGGGCGCACGCGCAGTGCGCCCGCCGCCCGGCACCCGGATGTTCTTTGGGGTCTCGGCTGCCGGGGGTAGCCGAGACCCCAAAGAACATGATCGGGGTCGATTTGCACCGACCCCTGCTTTGCGATCGCCGGTAATTAACAGTTTACCGGCGACCGCAAAAAAAAAAAAAAAAAAAAAAGCGATCAGTTATTTCTCTGTCCTCTGATGTGATCGCACATCAGAGGACAGAGAAATAGGGGGATTCGGGGACCCTATCATACTCACCCGGGGTCCCTGGGTCCTCTTCTGTCTTCTCCTGCCAGCCGGCTTTTTCATCATGGCGGGCGCATGCGCAGTGCGCCCGCCATCTGCTGCCATCTGCCGGCCGGCAGGAGAAGACAAGTTGGGGCTAAAATTAGGGTTAGGGTTAGGGTTAGGGTTAGAGTTAGGGTTAGGGTTAGGGTTAGAGTTAGGGTTAGGGTTGGGGCTAAATTTAGGGTTAGGGTTAGGGCTAGGGTTAGGGTTAGGCTACTTTCACACTAGCGTTTTTTGGCTTCCGTCGCAATGCGTCGTTGGAGAAAAAACGCATCCTGCAAAAGTGCTTGCAGGATGCGTTTTTTCTCCATTGGCTTGCATTAGCGACGCATTGCGACGGATTGCCACATGTCGCATCCGTCGTGCGACGGATGCGTCGTGCTTCGGCGGACCGTCGACACAAAAAAAACTACATGTAACTTTTTTGTGCGACGTGTCCCACATATTTCAGTGCCACGTGCCACGTATCTAAGTGACACGTGCCACGTATCAAAGTGCCACGTGCCACATATTTCAGTGCCACGTATCAAAGTGCCACGTGCCACGTATCAAAGTGCCACGTGCCACGTATCAAAGTGCCACGTGCCACGTATCAAAGTGCCACGTGCCACATATTTCAGTGCCACGTGCCACGTATCAAAGTGCCACGTGCCACGTATCAAAGTGCCACGTGCCACATCTTTCAGTGCCACGTGCCACGTATTTAAGAGACACGTGCCACGTATCAAAGTGCCACGTGCCACATATTTCAGTGCCACGTGCCACGTATTTAAGTGACACGTGCCACGTATCAAAGTGCCACGTGCCACATATTTCAGTGCCACGTATCAAAGTGCCACGTGCCACGTATCAAAGTGCCACGTGCCACGTATCAAAGTGCCACGTGCCACGTATCAAAGTGCCACGTGCCACATATTTCAGTGCCACGTGCCACGTATCAAAGTGCCACGTGCCACGTATCAAAGTGCCACGTGCCACATCTTTCAGTGCCACGTGCCACGTATTTAAGAGACACGTGCCACGTATCAAAGTGCCACGTGCCACATATTTCAGTGCCACGTATTTAAGTGACACGTGCCACGTATCAAAGTGCCACGTATCACGTATTTCAGTGCCACGTATTTAAGTGACACGTATCACGTATAAGTGCCACGTGTCACGTATTTAATTGCCACATATTTAAGTGCCACGTATCAAGATTTTCCATGGAGAACAGACACATCCAGAGATATGTCTGCTCTCCACGGCTGCAGCAACACACTGACAGGAGCCATAGTTCCTGTCGGTGTGTCACTGCGCATGCGCGAGCGAGTTTACCGGCGGTCATTGACCCCGGCACTCTCGCTTAACGGCAGTGCTGCGTGGGAAAGTTCAACGCAGCTGTACTGCTGTTAACCGAGACGCCGGAGTCATTGAACTCCGGAACAGTACGCGATACACTGCTAGGAGCTTCGCTCCTGGCAGTGTATCGCCGGAGAGCAGCCGATCGGCGTGGGACACTCGTTTTATGGATTCTGCGGACAGGGAGTATGAATTTGGTTTATTATTTTTGGATTTTTTCCTGGAGGATCGAGGGCTTCGCCTACAAGTGTGCTGTTGGTGAGTATATACTCTGTGTTATATGTTGTATGTACTGTGTGTCATGTATGTGTATTGTGTGTAGGTGTTTTGTGTAACTTTACAATTGTGCTAAGTCGCCGGACACAGGGACAACTCTCCCATCCTAATACCGGATGGGAGTAGTAGTCCCATACGGCGACTTAGCACAATGGTGGCACTAGCGTCGCATGGGGACACACACACGCACACACACGCACACACACACACACAGAAGGACTCCATGCTGCTTCACTGGGGGGCGGGGGCTTCCCTCTTCCTGTCCGACGTCACGTCCGGTCCTGGGTGTCAACCCCTCCGTACAAAGACGCCGACACCCAGGACAAAGGCGCTGTGTGTGGAAGGTAATATGGGGCCCTAGGGGGATACGCAGACACGCCGCTGCGTAAAGAATTGACATGTCAATTCTTTTTACGCCGGCGTGTTTGCAGACAAAAGCGCCGCGTTTTTTTGCGGTGTGTCTGAACGGCAAAGTGAATTTCTCATTCACTTTGCCGGCAGACGAAAATGACATTGCGCATTTTTGAAAAGCGCCCGCAAAATAGCGCTCAAAAATGCACTATGTCTGAAAGTAGCCTAAGGCTTCTTTCACACTTGCGTCGGTACGGGGCGGTCGCAATGCGTCGGCCCGATGTACCGACGCACGTTGTGAAAATTGTGCACAACGTGGGCAGCGGATGCAGTTTTTCAACGCATCCGCTGCCCAGGCTATGTCCTGGGGAGGAGGGGGCAGAGTTACGGCCACGCATCCGCGGAAATGGCGGACGCGACGTACAAAAAAAAGGTTACATTGAACTTTTTTTGTGACGACGGGGGCTAAAGTTATGGTTAGGGTTGGGGCTAAAGTTAGGGTTGGGGCTAAAGTTAGGGTTAGAGTTGGGATTAGGGTTAGGGTTTGGATTAGGGTTGGGATTAGTGTTACGTTTGGGATTAGGGTTGGGATTAGGGTTAGGGTTGGGATTAGGGTTAGGGGTGTGTTGGATTTAGGGTTTTGATTAGGGTTATGGTTAGGGTTGAGATTAGGGCTGTTTTGGGGTTAGGGTTGTGATTATCGTTAGGGTTGTGATTAGGATTATGGATCGGGTTGAGATTAGGGTTAGGGCTGTGTTGGGGTTAGGGTTGGAGTTAGAATTGGGGGGTTTCCACTGTTTAGGTACATCAGGGGGTCTCCAAACACGACAGCCAATTTTGCGCTAAAAAAGTCAAATGGTACTCCCTCCCTTCTGAGCTCTGCCGTGCGCCCAAACAGTGGTTTACCCCCACATATGGGGCATCAGCGTACTCGGGATAAATTGGACAACAACTTTTGGGGTCCAATTTCTCCTGTTACCCTTGTGAAAATAAAAACTTGGGGGCTAAAAATCTTTTTTGTTGGAAAAAAATATATTTTTTTATTTTCACTACTCTGCATTATAAATTTCTGTGAAGCACTTGAGCTTTCAAAGTTCTCACCACATATCTAGATAAGTTCCTTAGGGGGTCTAGTTTCCAAAATTTGGTCACTTGTGGGGGTTTCTACTGTTTAGGTACATTAGGGGTCTGCAAACGCAACATAACGCCCGCAGACAATTCTATCAAAGTCTGCATTGCAAAATGGCGCTCCTTCCCTTCCGAGCTCTGCCGTGCGCCCAAACAGT
The DNA here is from genome assembly GCF_051348905.1 of Ranitomeya variabilis. Taxonomy (NCBI): domain Eukaryota; kingdom Metazoa; phylum Chordata; class Amphibia; order Anura; family Dendrobatidae; genus Ranitomeya; species Ranitomeya variabilis. The sequence continues at coordinate 310,253,363 of NC_135234.1, read as the reverse complement.
GGTTTACCCCCACATATGGGGTACCAGCATACTCAGGACAAATTGGACAACAACTTTTGGGGTCCAATTTCTCTTGTTACCCTTGTGAAAATAAAAATTTGGGGGCTAAAAAAATCTTTTTTGTGGGAAAAAAAATATTTTTTATTTTCACTACTCTGCATTATAAACTTCTGTGAAGCACTTGGGCATTCAAAGTTCTCACCACATATCTAGATAAGTTCCTTGGGGGGTCTATTTTCCAAAATGGGGTCACTTGTTGGGGGTTTCTACTGTTTAGGTACATTAGGGGTCTGCAAAGGCAACATAACGCCCGCAGACAATTCTATCAAAGTCTGCATTCCAAAATGGCACTCCTTCCCTTCCGAGCTCTGCCATGCGCCCAAACAGTGGTTTACCCCCACATATGGGGTACCAGCATACTCAGGACAAATTGGACAACAACTTTTGGGGTCCAATTTCTCTTGTTACCCTTGTGAAAATAAAAACTTGGGGGCTAAAAAATCTTTATTGTTAAAAAATATATATTTTTTATTTTCACGACTCTGCATTATAAACTTCTGTGATGCACTTGGGCATTCAAAGTTCTCACTACACATCTAGATAAGTTCCATGGGGGGTCTAGTTTCCAAAATGGGGTCACTTTTGGGGGGTTTCTGCTGTTTAGGCACATCAGGGGCTCTCCAAACGCGACATGGCGTCCGATCTCAATTCCAGTCAATTTTGCATTGAAAAGTCAAATGGCGCTCCTTTGCTTCCGAGCTCAGCCATGCGCCCAAACAGTGGTTTACCCCCACATATGGGGTGTCGGCGTACTCAAGACAAATTGTACAACAGCTTCTGGGGTCCATTTTCTCCTGTTACCCTTGGTAAAATAAAAATTTGGAGGCAAAAAGATCATTTTTGTAGAAAAAATGCGATTTTTTTATTTTCACGGCTCTACGTTATAAACTTCTGTGAAGCACCTGGGGGTTTAAAGTGCTCACCACACATCTAGATAAGTTCCTTAAGGGGTCTAGTTTCCAAAATGGTGTCATATGTGGGGGGTCTCTACTGTTTAGGCACATCAGCGGCTCTCCAAACGTGACATGGCGTCCGATCTCAATTCCAGCCAATTCTACATTGAAAAAGTAAAACGACACTCCTTCTCTTCCAAGCTCTGCGGTGCGCCCAAACAGTGGTTTACCCCCATATATGGGGTATCGACGTACTCAGGAGAAATTGCACAACAACTTTTGTGGTCTAATTTCTCCTGTTACCCTTGTGAAAATAAAAATTTGGGGGCAAAAAGATCATTTTTGTAGAAAAAATGAGATTTTTTATTTTCACGGCTCTACGTTATAAACTTCTGTGAAGCACTTGGGGGTTCAAAGTGCTCACCACACATCTAGATAAGTTCCTTGGGGGGTCTAGTTTCCAAAATGGTATCACTTGTGGGGGGTTTCCACTGTTTAGGCACATCAGGGACTCTCCAAACGCGACATGGCATCCGATCTCAATTCCAGCCAATTCTGCATTGAAAAAGTCAAACGGTGCTCCTTCACTTCCAAGCTCTGCGGTGCGCCCAAACAGTGGTTTACCTCCACATATGGGGTATCGACGTACTCAGGAGAAATTGCACAACAACTTTTGTGGTCTAATTTCTCCTGTTACCCTTGTGAAAATAAGAATTTGTGGGCGAAAAAATCATTTTTGTGAAAACAAATGCGATTTTTTATTTTCACGGCTCTACGTTATAAACTTCTGTGAAGCACTTGGGGGTTCAAAGTGCTCACCACACATCTAGATAAGTTCCTTGGGGGGTCTAGTTTCCAAAATGCTATCACTTGTGGGGGTTTTCCACTGTTTAGGCACATCAGGGACTCTCCAAACGCGACATGGCATCCGATCTCAATTCCAGCCAATTCTGCATTGAAAAAGTCAAACGGTGCTCCTTCACTTCCAAGCTCTGCGGTGCGCCCAAACAGTGGTTTACCTCCACATATGGGGTATCGACGTACTCAGGAGAAATTGCACAACAACTTTTGTGGTCTAATTTCTCCTGTTACCCTTGTGAAAATAAGAATTTGTGGGCGAAAAAATCATTTTTGTGAAAACAAATGCGATTTTTTATTTTCACGGCTCTACGTTATAAACTTCTGTGAAGCACTTGGGGGTTCAAAGTGCTCACCACACATCTAGATAAGTTCCTTGGGGGGTCTAGTTTCCAAAATGGTGTCACTTGTGGGGGGTTTCCACTGTTTGGGCACATTAGGGGCTCTCCAAACGCGACATGGCGTCCGATCTCAATTCCAGCCAATTCTGCATTGAAACAGTCAAACGGTGCTCCTTCACTTCCAAGCTCTGCGGTGCGCCCAAACAGTGGTTTACCTCCACATATGGGGTATCAGCGTACTCAGGAAAAATTGCACAACAAAATTTGTGGTTAAATTTCTGTTTTTACGCTTGTGAAAATTAAAAAAAATGGTTCTGAAGTAAAATGTTTGCAAAAAAAAGTAAAATGTTAATTTTTTTCTTCCACATTGTTTTAGTTCCTGTGAAGTACGTAAAGGGTTAATAAACTTCTTGAATGTGGTTTTGAGCAGCTTGAGGGGTGCAGTTTTTAGAATGGTGTCACACTTGGTTATTTTCTATCATATAGACCCCTCAAAATCACTTCAAAGGTGATGTGGTCCCTAAAAAAAACATGGTGTTGTAAAAATGAGAAATTGCTGGTCAACTTTTAACCCTTATAACTCCCTAACAAAAAAAAAAATTGTTTCCAAAATTGTGCTGATGTAAAGTAGACATGTGAGAAATGTTATTTATTAACTATTTTTTGTGACATATCTCTCTGATTTAAGGGCATAAAAATACAAAGTTTGAAAATTGCAAAATTTTAAAAATTTTCGCCATATTTCCATTTTTTTCATAAATAATCGCAAGTAATATCGAAGAAGTGTTACCACTAACTTGAAGTACAACATGTCACGAAAAAACAATCTCAGAATCAGCGGGATCCGATAAAGCGTTTCAGAGTTATAACCTCATAAAGTGACACTGGTCAGAATTGTAAAAATTGGCTCGGTCATTAAGTACAGGTACCTTCACACGAAGCGACGCTGCAGCGATAGCGACAACGATGTCGATCGCTGCAGCGTCGCTGTTTGGTCGCTGGAGAGCTGTCACACAGACCGCTCTCCAGCGATCAACTATGCCGAGGTCCCCTGGTAACCAGGGTAAACATCGGGTAACTAAGCGCAGGGCCGCGCTTAGTAACCCGATGTTTACCCTGGTTACCAGCGTAAAATCTAAAAAAAACAAACAGCACATACTTACATTCACGTCCCCCTGCGTCCACTTCCTGACTGACTGAGCGCCGTACAGTGAGAGCAGAGCGGTGACGTCACCGCTGTGCTGCTTTCACTTTCACTTTGCGGCGCTGAGTCAGAGGAGGAAGCAGACTGCAGGGGACGCAATGTGAGTATGTGCTGTTTGTTTTTTTTACATTTTACGCTAGTAACCAGGGTAAACATCGGGTAACTAAGCGCGGCCCTGCGCTTAGTAACCCGATGTTTACCCTGGTTACCAGTGTAAAATATCGCTGGTATCGTTGCTTTTGCTTTCAAACACAACGATACACAGCGATCGGACGACCAAATAAAGTTCTGGACTTTATTCAGCGACCAGCGACATCACAGCAGGATCCTGATCGCTGCTGCGTGTCAAACGAAACGATATCGCTAGCGAGGACGCTGCAACGTCACGGATTGCTAGCGATATCGTTATAATGTCGTTTCGTGTGAAGGTACCTTACCAAATTGGCTCTGTCACTAAGGGGTTAAGCACATGCGTTTGGTTGCGTTTTAATAGAAAAAAACAATAATACACACTGATAAGCCTCCCCCCACCATCAAGGTGATAAAGGGATCCAAACCCTAACCCTAGGGATCCTAACTAGGGTTGAGCGAAACAGATCGGCCAATTTCAAAAGTCACCGACTTTTGGCAAAGTCGGGTTTCGTTATATATATATATATATATTGAGACACATATATATATATAGGAAAAAAAAACAATCAGCACTCCCAATGTGAACATGTGCAAGCTGCAAACTGCAACACATAGATAAAAAAAAAATCACAGCAGCACATGTACATGAATCGGCCATGTGAAAACACAGACAAATACACATTTCTCAAAAATATTATTTCAGAAAAAAATTTTCAAAAATTTTTTTTTCATAAAACTTACAGTTAAAGATGAAATGGAGATTCCTAGCGCATAAATTGGCCAATTCATGTGTGCCCATCAACCACGGCAAGGTGATCTCCCCCTGATGGGTCCTACTCTACTGTACATGCCACTCTTGGGCCACCAGCCTACAACTCTGGACAAAACATGTCACTCTGGGCTAAACCTACAATTTATGGGCAGGTAGAGTTGATTACCGCCACCTGCAAGGTCAATGGGAGGAGTGCAAGATAAGTCTGTGGATGCTGCCACATCCATACAAATTTTTTATCTATGTGTTGCAGTTTGCAGCTTGCACGTGTTCACATTGGGAGTGCTGATTGGTTTTTTTTCCTCTATTTGTATGGATGTGGCAGCATCCACAGACTTATCTTGCACTCCTCCCATTGACCTTGCAGGTGGCGGTTATCAACTCTACCTGCCCATAAATTGTAGGTTTAGCCCAGAGTGACATGTTTTGTCCAGAGTTGTAGGCTGGTGGCCCAAGAGTGGTATGTACAGTAGAGTAGGTCCCATCAGGGGGAGATCACCTTGCCGTGGTTGATGGGCACACATAAATTGGCCAATTTATGCGCTAAGAATCTCCATTTCATCTTTAACTGTAAGTTTTATGAAAAAAAAATTAAAAATTTTTTTATGAAAAAATATTTTTGAGAAATGTGTATTTGTCTGTGTTTTCTCATGGCCGATTCATGTACATGTGCTGCTGTGTTTTTTTTTATCTATGTGTTGCAGTTCCCAGGCTCGAGGTCATATGAGGACATCCAGCAGAGGGTGCATCACCGCGACTGAAGGTAACTACAGGTCATTGACCTACATTACCTTCATTCCCCGGGGTTTACAGGCAGGAGCACAGCTGCATTATAGCAGAGCTCCTGCCTGTAAAATATTTTAACCCCTTCAGATGGATTTACATCGTGGGACGTTACAGATCTACGGAAGGTATGTATATTGTTGGTTTATTATTTTTAATTTGTTACAGAACGAAGGTCTTCAGGTGGATTGAGAGAGCAAAAAAATATTACAACAACCTGTGTGTTTATTTCATTAAAATACTTTGCAATATTGTGTGTGTGTTTTTTTTAACCATTTCATACAATTGGATTAATAATGGATAGGTGTCATAATTGACGCCTCTCCATTATTAATCTGGCTTAATGTCACCTTACAATAGCAAGGTGGCATTAACCCTTCATTACCCCATATCCCACTGCTACACGGGAATGGGAAGAGAGTGGCCAAGTGCCAGAATTGGCGCATCTTCCAGATGTGCCTTTTCTGGGGTGGCTGGGGGCAGATGTTTATAGCCGGGGGGGGGGGGCAAATAACCATGGACCCTCTCTAGGCTATTAACATCTGCCCTCAGTCACTGGCTTTACCACTCTGGCAGAGAAAATTGCGCGGGAGCCCACGTCAATTTTTTCCGTGATTTAACCCTTAAATTTAATAGCTACAGCGCCGAAATTTTGCACATACACACTACTAACATTAGTAGTGTGGAATATGCAAAAAAAAGGGGGATATGACATGGTTTACTGTATGTAAACCATGTGTCATATCATGTCGGGTTTAGGCAGGAGAAATGAAAAGCCGGCAATTGAATTACCGGCTTTTGTGATATATCGCGCTGAAGTAAATATAGCTTTTTCTATTTATATTGGGTTTTCTAGATGATTTTGATGATTGGCAGCTGTCACACACTTCTCAGCATGCGTTTCAAAAACGCAAACGCAGGAAAAAATGCATGTAAACACGTCAAAACGCAGCGTTTTTTTACCGCATGAGAAAAACGCATACGTCTAACAAACGCAGCGTTTGCACGCGTTTACATGCGTTTTTTCAACACCTGCGTTTGCGTTTTAAACGCTGCGTTTTTAAACGCAAATGTGAAACTAGCCTAAGTCATATGCCTGAGACCTGGTGGGACAAGACTCTGCAAAGTATCACTGGTATACCCGCTGAGCCCACACATAGGTATTCACCCCCAGTCTGGCAAGGATCTCACCTCTCAATTTCACATAGTCCAGAGCATCGTCCCGACTAAGGTCCAGGTAGGTCTTCTGGGCATCTCCCATCAGGAAGGGGTCCACCACTTCAGCACACTGGGTCACCAGCAAACTCTCCTGCTCTGCAATGTGTTCGAAGATGGTGAGGAAGGACTCCATGTCATCCTTAGGACTCATCTTCCTCAGCGCTGACCGGACTTTGTAACAGACCTCAGACCGGAAAATAGTCGCTGGTGGGGCTGCCTCTCGCATAGCCACGATCTGTGGCATTAAGAGGTTATTTGTCTGCTGCTGTTGTTGATTAAATATCTCTTGCTGCCGTTGCTGCTGCTCCTTCTGGCACTATAGCTGCTGTTGGTGCTGCTCATGTTGAGTGAGGACCAACTGTGTTAGGGTCTGCGGAACGCACCGAATATATTTATTGATGTGATTGGGGCGTTCGCAACCCGGGATCCACCGTGCAGGAAATATCCTGCCGCTAAGTGAATGGCGGCACAATATGGCGGTATTAACCAGCTCTGTTAGCTTCACAGAGCGGCCGAAAATGCTAAGCTCTGTGCCCTGTTAACTCTCACAGAGACACAGGCTAACTACCCAGAAGAGAGCAGTCAGTGGTCATGCATGCACACAACACTCCTCGCCGGAGGTGCCAGCATTCTAGGGGCTTATTTCAGCCGGGTCCCTGAATATTCTCATACACAATCTCCTCGCCGGAGGTGCCAGCATTCTAGGGGCTTATTTCAGCCGGGTCCCCGAACACATTCACACATATGACCACAGTGGCGCAAAGCATGTAACTTTAGAAGATACTAGCGCATGGCCTTGCGGCCATGCGAGCCTTAAATAGCTGCAGCACGTAAAGGACCTTCCAAAAGAGGACCAATGAGAAACTGCTACAGAGCCTGTGTACCTACAGGACCTTCCTAGAAAGACCAATAGATTTGGCTGCAGTACCTGAACATGTGACCCTTGATCTCCACTGAGAGATCTTACCCTGGGCATGCTCAGTGTGTGCAAAGTAGGACTTAGTCCCAGAAAAGCCTGTTCGCAGTAGATCAGTGCAGGGTACAATAACAGAGCCTGGAGAGGAAGCAATAACTTTGCACTGAATCAGACTAAGTGAGACGCTGGGACCGACGTCTCCGCTGAGCAGGCTCCACTGCGGTCGATGGAGAATGGGAGACCGCAGCAGACACGGATCAAGATTCCCCCTGTGCAGCAGAGGAAACTCGACTCCTAACAAACTGCTTCAAAAGTTTGAAAGCTTTAGCTGTAGCTTTTCCGGCTTAATTATCAACATGCAGCATGCTTTGGGGTATGCCTCAGTTCACACTGCTCTGCATTCTCCAGCCACATGTAGTGCAGCGGTGTCGTCGCTGTGCAGTGATAAGGCAGTGACCCGGCAAAAGTTCAAAATAAAGTCTTGCTTAATTTACAGCGTACTCACAAACAGAAAAGGTAAAACGGATCCTCCGGATCACAGCCAAGAAAACAAAGGCTATCCCTGACCGGTTGCCGTATTGTACGGCACCAACGTGTATGCTGAGGGTGCCAGGCTTTTTGGCTCCGCTTGGTCCTGTGTTGCCTCACACAGGTAATGCTCTGCAGGGCTGTCTGCTCTGACTGCTTGCAGACCAAACAGACACAACCAAACCCTTTACTACAGGGCCTTTAAGTTGAATCTGTGGCCATGGGCCACATGGAAAACCCGGAGCCGGAGAGGAAACGGACCAATCCAACTACCTTCCTCTAGTCCGTTTCAAACATAAAAGCTTATGACAGTTTTATCCTAAATCTGACTTGGACAAATAGCTTGCGCAAAGCTACCCTTACTTTTATTCTGCATTGCAATCACAGCTATGCCTGCAACTGCAATGCACTCCCACGACCTCCATATGCTTCTTTTCACATCCTGAGGGACACATAGCAACCCTCACATATAACATCGGTCACTGCCTCACAAATGACATAAATTGTCTCTTTCCTCTAAGATCAGATGAGTAGATTGGCAATATTAGATTACAAATATTCCTAATGCTATTTGAGTAATGCAGTTGTAATTATTTCTTCTTCTATATAAAATATGAACTACTATTGACAATGATATCTTGGAAAATGCTGTGGCCTTTTTCTCTTTAATGGTTTAGATTTTCAGGTATTGTATAGACATAAGAATTTTTTCAAATTTGAGTATGACACTGCCAGCACTTAATCACTGTTCATTTTAAAATTCATCAATGCTGGTGATTATAATGTATAATATATATATATTAATAATCTAAGCACTTCCACCATTCATCCCATTAATAAACGGCGCATATATAATCTATTATAAAATCCAACGCTCTATAATAAATAATTTTTAATACTTTCTATACAGAAATAAAGCATAATTATTTCTTGCTTAACTTCAATTTGGGATAAGTACCATAGTGCGGTTACAGAATACAAATATCTGATGTACAGTGGTGAGCTAATATAATCAGACAATGCTGAATATACATTGATTTATCCAAAAAAATGTTGCTCATAGTAAGTACATCCAAAATTAAGACTCAATTTGAATAGTAAATTTGCTTTAATTGTCTCAAGAATTTTTTCTTTAATTCCTACAGGTGCAAACACGGAGTGCAGATGAACCAATGACAACTTTTGTGTTATGCAATGAGTGTGGACATCGTTGGAAGGTAAGATTTGCTTTGTTTAGAGTATGTTCACTAATTTGTCGTAGACTGTTCAGTCTTACCTCCCAGTTGGTGAAATTTAAAGGGGTGATAAATATTTGGCCAATAGAAATAGAAGTACCGTATATACTCGAGTATAAGCTGACCTGAGTATAAGCCCCCTAACTTTGCCACAAAAAACTTGGAAGACTTATTGACTCAAGTATAAGTCTAGGATGGGAAATGCAGCAGCTACTGGTAAATTTCAAAAAATAAAAATAGATGCTAATAAAAGTAAAATTAATTGAGACATCAGCAGGTTAAGGCTATGTGCACACATTCCGGATTTTTTGCGCATTTTTTCAGTGGTTTTCTGAGACAAAAACACTTAAAAAACACATACATTAAGCATCCCATCATTTTTAATGCATTCCGCAATTTTTGTGCACATGCTGTGTTTTTTCTGCGATAAAAACGCATCGCAGAAAAAAACACAACATGTTAATTAATTTTGAGGGTTTTTTGCGGATTTCCCACTATTTATTGCATTTTGAAGCTCCGGAAAAAAACGCAAAAAATCTGCACAAAAAAAACACGATAAAAACGCGCAAAAAAGGTATGCAGATTTCCTGCGGAAAAAGTCTGGTTTTGTTCAGGAAATTTCTGCATATAATCCTGACGTGTGCACATGGCCTAAATTTTTGAATATCCATATTGAATCAGGAGCCCCATTGTTATGATCTGGTGACCTTGGAGCTGCATGAAACCTTCTCAGGAGACGTGGAATCTATACTGACCGCAAACCCTGAACTTAACACCGCTACTAGAAGTAGCCGTGGGGTGTACCTATCACAACCTAGACACCTTGACACAGCCGGAGGACTACATACCCCTATAGATGGAAATGGGAACGCTAGCTTGCCTCAGAGCAGAACCCCAAAGGATAGGCAGCCCCCCACATATATTGACTGTGAATAGGAGAGGAACGACACACACAGGTAGAAAACAGATTTCAGCAAAAGAGGCCACTCTTAACTAAACAGGGAAAGATAGGACAGAATACTAAGCGGTCAGTATTAAAACACTTCAAAAATACCCACAGCAGAAGATACAAAAAGTTCTACAAACTAACTAAAGTCATGGAATGTACATCTGCCTCTCCTGAGAATCCAACCAGACTGTGAATACACTGACACAATCAAAGCTGGACAAAACAACAATGAATAGTACTGTATCATTAAGCACCCAGCATGGGTGCACAAAGAAACCAGACACTTATCTTGCAGATTTGGCAGTAAGGCAGAAGGAACCAGGCAAGGACTAAACCTCCAAAAACATTGGACAACTGGCAAGGACTAATGAATCCTGCAAGCCTAAATAGCCCAGTCAGAACTGCAATCAGTAGATTCACCTGACCAGAGCTGCAAACCAGGGACCACTGCACTACCATCCACAACCACCGGAGGGAGCCAAAAAGCCGAATTCACAACAGTACCCCCCCCCCTTGAGGAGGGGTCACCGAACCCTCACCAGAGCCCCCAGGCCGATCAGGACGAGCCAAATGAAAAGCATGAACCAAATCAGCAGCATGGACATCGGAGGCAAAAACCCAAGAATTATCCTCCTGGCCATAACCCTTCCATTTGACAAGATACTGAAGCCTCCACCTCGAAACACGAGAATCTAAAATCTTCTCAACCACATACTCCAACTCCCCATCAACCAACACAGGGGCCGGAGGATCAACAGAGGGAACAACAGGTACCACATATTTCCGCAATAAAGATCTATGGAAGACATTATGGATAGAAAAAGAGGCAGGAAGCGCCAAACGAAAAGACACAGGATTAATAATCTCAGAAATCTTATAAGGACCAATAAACCGAGGCTTAAACTTAGGAGAAGAAACCTTCATAGGAACATGACGGGAAGACAACCAGACCAGATCCCCAACCCGAAGCAGGGAACCAACACCCCGACGACGGTTAGCAAAACGTTGAGCCTTCTCCTGAGACAACACCAAATTGTCTACCACATGAGTCCAAATCTGCTGCAACCTGTCAACCACAGAATCTACACCAGGACAGTCAGAAGGCTCAACCTGCCCACAGGAAAAACGAGGATGAAAACCAAAATTACAAAAAAAAGGCGGAACCAAAGTAGCCGAACTAGCCCGATTATTAAGGGCAAACTCAGCCAAATGCAAAAAGGTTACCCAATCATCCTGATCAGCAGACACAAAGCATCTCAAATAAGTCTCCAAGGTCTGATTAGTTCGCTCGGTCTGGCCATTTGTCTGGGGATGAAATGCAGAGGAAAAAGATAGCTCAATGCCCAGCCTAGCACAAAAGGCCCGCCAAAACCTAGAAAGAAACTGGGAACCCCTGTCAGACACTATATTCTCTGGAATACCATGCAAACGAACCACATGCTGAAAAAACAACGAGACCAAATCTGAGGAGGACGGCAATTTAGGCAAAGGCACCAAATGAACCATCTTAGAGAACCGGTCACAAACAACCCAGATAACCGACATCTTCTGGGAGACGGGAAGATCAGAAATAAAATCCATAGAAATATGCGTCCAAGGCCTCTCAGGGACCGGCAAAGGCAAAAGCAACCCGCTAGCACGGGAACAACACGGCTTGGCCCGCGCACAAGTCCCACAGGACTGCACAAAAGAACGCACATCACGAGACAAAGAAGGCCACCAAAAGGACCTACCAACCAAGTCTCTGGTACCAAAAATACCAGGATGACCAGCCAACACAGAACAATGAACCTCAGAAATCACTCTGCTAGTCCATCTGTCAGGAACAAACAATTTCCCCACCGGACAGCGATCAGGTCTGTCAGCCTGAAATTCCTGAAGAACCCGTCGTAAATCAGGGGAAATGGCAGAAAGAATAACCCCCTCCTTCAAAATGCCGACCGGTTCAAAACCTCAGGAGAATCAGGCAAAAAACTCCTAGAAAGGGCATCAGCCTTAATATTCTTGGAACCCGGAAGATACGAGACCACAAAATCAAAACGGGAAAAAAACAAAGACCATCGAGCCTGTCTAGGATTCAGCCGCTTGGCAGACTCGAGGTAAATCAGATTCTTATGATCAGTCAGGACCACAAAACGGTGCTTAGCCCCCTCCAGCCAATGTCGCCACTCCTCAAACGCCCACTTCATAGCCAACAACTCACGATTGCCGACATCATAATTGCATTCAGCAGGCGAAAATTTACGGGAAAAGAAGGCACATGGTTTAATCAAGGAACCACTAGGATCCCTCTGAGACAAAACGGCCCCTGCGCCAATCTCAGAAGCATCAACCTCAACCTGAAACGGAAGAGAAACATCTGGTTGACACAACACAGGAGCAGAAGTAAATTGACGCTTAAGCTCTTGAAAGGCAGATACCGCTGCAGAGGACCAATTCGCCACATCAGCACCTTTCTTTGTCAAATCGGTCAAGGGTTTAACCACGCTGGAAAAGCCAGCAATAAAACGGCGATAAAAATTTGCAAAACCCCAAAATTTCTGAAGGCTCTTTACGGACGTGGGTTGAATCCAATCATGAATGGCCTGAACCTTAACTGGATCCATCTCGATAGATGAAGGAGAAAAAATAAAACCCAAAAAAGAAACCTTCTGCACCCCAAAGAGACACTTAGACCCCTTCACAAACAAAGCATTGTCACGAAGGATCTGAAACACCATCCTGACCTGCTGCACATGAGACTCCCAATCATCAGAAAAAATCTAAATATCGTCCAGATATACAATCAGGAATTTATCAATATAATTCCGGAAGATATCATGCATGAAAGATTGAAAAACAGATGGAGCATTAGAGAGCCCGAACGGCATCACAAGGTATTCAAAATGGCCTTCGGGCGTATTGAACGCAGTTTTCCATTCATCACCCTGCTTAATACGAACAAGATTATACGCCCCCGAAGGTCAATCTTTGTAAAGCAACAAGCCCCCTTAATCCTAGCAAACAAATCGGAAAGCAAAGGTAAAGGGTATTGAAACTTGACCGTGATCTTATTCAAGAGGCGATAATCAATACAGGGTCTCAGGGAGCCATCCTTCTTAGCAACAAAAAAAAATCCAGCTCCCATCGGTGAAGAAGATGGCCGAATATGCCCTTTCTCCAAAGACTCCTTAACATAACTCCGCATAGCGGTATGTTCAGGCACAGACAGATTGAAGAGTCGGCCCTTAGGAAACTTATAGCCTGGAATCAACTCAATAGCACAATCACAGGCCCTGTTTGGTGGAAGAGAACTGGACTTGGGTTCATCGAATACATCCTGAAAATCAGACAAAAACTCTGGGATTTCGGAAGAGGAAGAAGAAGAGATGGACATTAAAAGAACATCATTATGAACTAGTCACAGACATAGACTTTCAATCCAACACAGGATTGTGTACCTGCAACCACGGAAAACCCAGTACGATAGCATCATGTAAATTATGCAACACCAGAAATCGACAATCTTCCTGATGGGCTGGTGCCATACGCATGGTCACCTGTGTCCAAAACTGGGGCTTATTTTTAGCCAAAGGTGTAGCATCAATGCCCCTTAAAGGAATAAGGTTCTGCAAAGGCTGCAAGGGAAAACCACAACGCTTGGCAAACTCAAAGTCCATTAAATTCAAAGCGGCTCCTGAATCCACAAACGCCATGACAGAAAATGATGACAATGAGCAAATCAAGGACACAGATAACAGAAACTTAGGTTGTACAGTACTGATGGTAAATGAACTAGCGATCCTCTTTGTCCGCTTAGGGCAGACTGAAATAACATGAGAGGCATCGCCACAATAGTAACACAACCTATTTTGACGTCTGAATCCCTGTCGTTCTGTTCTAGACAGAATCCTATGACACTGCATTGGCTCAGGACTCTGCTCAGAGGACAATGCCACAGCGTGCACAATTCGGCGCTTCCGCAAGCGCCGATCAATCTGAATAGCCAGAGACATAGAATCGCTCAGATCGACAGGCGTGGGAAACCCCACCATAACATCTTTAACGGATTCAGAAAGACCCTTTCTGAAAATTGCTGCCAAAGCATCATCATTCCATTTAGTCAGCACTAGTGTTGAGCGATACCGTCCGATACTTGAAAGTATCGGTATCGGAAAGTATCGGCCGATACCGGTAAAGTATCGGATCTGATCCGATACCGATACCCGATACCAATACAAGTCATTGGGACTCAAGTATCGGAAGGTATCCCTGATGGTTCCCAGGGTCTGAAGGAGATTAAACTCTCCTTCAGGCCCTGGGATCCATATTAATGTGTAAAATAAAGAATTAAAACAAAAATATTGATATACTCACCTCTCCGACGCAGCCTGGACCTTACCGCTGTGAACCGGCAGCCTTCTTTGCTTAAAATGAGCGCGTTCAGCACCTTCCATGATGTCACGGCTTCTGATTGGTCGCGTGCCGCTCATGTGACCGCCACGCGACCAATCAGAAACCGTGACGTCATCCCTCAGGTCCTAAATTCCTAGAAACTTCCGATTCCGATTCCCGATACCACAAAAGTATCGGATCTCGGTATCGGAATTCCGATACCGCAGGTATCGGCCGATACCCGATACTTGCGGTATCGGAATGCTCAACACTAGTCAGCACAGACCATTTTCTAATAGACAGAATACTAAGCAGTCAGTATTAAAACACTTCAAAAATACCCACAGCAGAAAATACAAAAAGTTCCACAAACTAACTAAAGTCATGGAATGTACATCTGCCTCTCCTGAGAATCCAAGCAGACTGTGAATACACTGACACAATCAAAGCTGGACAAAACAACAATGAATAGTACTGTATCATTAAGCACCCAGCATGGGTGCACAAAGAAACCAGACACTTATCTTGCAGATTTGGCAGTAAAGGTACCTTCACATTAAGCGACGCTGCAGCGATAGCGACAACGATGCCGATCGCTGCAGCTTCGCTGTTTGATCGCTGGAGAGCTGTCACACAGACCGCTCTACAGCGACCAACGATGCCGAGGTCCCTGGGTAACCAGGGTAAACATCGGGTTACTAAGCGCAGGGCCGCGCTTAGTAACCCGATGTTTACCCTGGTTACCAGCGTAAAATGTAAAAAAAACAAACAGTACATACTTACATTCGCGTCCCCCGGCCTCCGCTTCCTGCACTGACTGAGCGCCGACCCTAACAGCAGAGCGGTGACGTCACCGCTGTGCTGTACTTTCACTTTCACTTTACAGCGCTCAGTCAGTGTGGGAAGCGGACGCCGGGGGACGCGAAGGTGAGTATGTAGTGTTTGTTTTTTTTACATTTTACACTGGTAACCAGGGTAAACATCGGGGGGTAAACATCGGGTTACTAAGCGCGGCCCTGCACTTAGTAACCCGATGTTTACCCTGGTTACCAGTGTAAAACATCGCTGGTATCGTTGCTTTTGGTGTCAAACACGACGATACACGCCGGTCTGACGACCAAATAAAGTTCTGAACTTTGTTCAATGACCAGCGATATCACAGCAGGATCCTGATCGCTGCTGCGTGTCAAACTAAACGATATCGCTAGCCAGGACGCTGCAACGTCACGGATCGCTAGCGATATCGTTTAGTGTGAAGGTACCTTAAGGCAGAAGGAACCAGGCAAGGACTAAACCTCCAAAAACAATGGACAACTGGCAAGGACTAATGAATCCTGCAAGCCTAAATAGCCCAGTCAGAACTGCAATCAGTAGATTCACCTGACCAGAGCTGCAAACCAGGGACCACTGCACTACCATCCACAACCACCGGAGGGAGCCAAAAAGCCGAATTCACAACACCCCATATAATGCTCCATACAGTTCATGATGGCCCCATAAGATGCTCCATACAAAATGAGCCCCATATAATGCTCCATAAAGTTCATGATGGGCCCCATAAGAGGCTCCATACAAAAAATATGCCCCATATAATGCTACACAAAGTTTAATAATGGCCCCATAAGATGCTCCATATTAAAATATGCCCTATATAATGCTGCATAAAAGGTTAATGATGGCCCCATAAGATGCTCCATACAAAAATATGCCCCAAATGCTGCTCCATAAAGGTTGATGGCCCCATAAGTTGATCCATAGAATAATATGCCCCATATAATGTTCCATTAAAGTTGATGCGCCCCATAAGATGCTCCATACAAAAAATATGCCCCATATAATGCTGCACAAAGGTTAATAATGGCCCCATAAGATGCTCCATATTAAAATATGCCCCATATAAAGCTGCATAAAAGGTTAATGATGGCCCCATAAGATGCTCCATTGAATAATATGTCCCATATGCTGCTGCTGCTGCGATTAAGAAAAAAAAAATGACATACTCACCTCTCGTCGCTGGGGGCTAGGTACTGGGGTCCCCGACACTTGCGATATTCACCTGTCCCCATTCCACCGCCGCATGCTGCTGTGTCTTCTGGGTCTCTGCAGTGGCTGTTCAGGCAGAGTATTTTTCCCGCAATCCCCCTGGGGGTCCTTTTAAGGTCTAAAAACATCTGAAAATGATGGAAACACAGCTCAAATGACATAGGAACATCATGGGGATTGCCCCGGGAGGCATTCCTAACTCCTAGTTCACAGCTTTGAACAATTTTTTTCGAGATTCATGCCATTTTTCCCAGTGCCACAAAAACACACTAAAATGAAACCATAACGGATTTTACTGGGAAATATGTCAAGGTACATCCTTTGCAGGTTAAAGACTTACCTGTAAGGCCAAATAATTAACCCCACTTTCCTCCCCCACTTGGGCTTAGTTCAGACGCAACATTTTTTAAGCGTTTTTCAACTTTAACATTGCTTTCAACCACTACAATGGCACTCACTGGAAAATGTCATTGTAACATTTAACAACCCTAGCTGGCCATGTGGTGTGTGACACATACGCAGACCCACTGGTGCATCAGGCGGCATTAATCTTCTTAAAGGGCCATTATTAAGCAGTGGGTCTCCTAAACTGTTGTAGCCTATGCTGTGAGTGGATGGGCTGCCAAGAATTACAACGGGCCACAAAACCCCTTTCATAAGATGTCCAGGAGGGCCTCCTGAAAAAAATGTTGCATTGAATGCAAGGCCTGCCCTGCTACCAATTCATATGCACTCCAATAAGCCTTTGAACCCACATACTGGATGGGCCCATGCAAACCAATTTCACAATATTCATTTTGTACTCCCATACTCCATTGTTTTACACATTGGCAGCAAGGCCAGCCCTGCTGTATAGTCAGTCATATGCACCCCATTACGCCTTGGAACCCACATACTGGATTGGCCCATAAAATCCACTTCACAATATGCATTTTGTACGCCTGTACTCCTTTGTATTACACATTGGCAGGAAGGCCAGCCCTGTTGCATAGTCATATGCACCCCATTACGCCTTTGAACCCACATACTGGATGGGCCCATGAAAATCCACCTCACAATATGCATTTTGTACTCCCGTACTCCTTTGTTTTACACATATGCAGAAAGGCTAGCCCTGCTGCATAGTCATATGCACCCCATTTCGCCTTTGAACCCACATACTGGATGGGCCCATGAAAATCCACCTCACAATATGCATTTTGTACTCCCATACTCCTTTGTTTTACACATATGCAGAAAGGCCAGCCCTGCTGCATAGTCATATGCACCCCATTACGCCTTTGAACCCGCAAACTGGATGGGCCCATGAAAATCCACTTCACAATATGCATTTTGTACTCCCGTTATCCTTTGTTTTACACATTGACAGAAAGGCCAGCCCTGCTGCATAGTGATATGCACCCCATTATGCCTTTGAACCCACATACTGGATGGGCTCATGAAAATCCACTTGTATTTTTTAATTGTATGATGGTTCCCTCTTTGCAGAATTATTTATAGTAGAATTTGGCAATTTTATTTGCCTTGTATTTAACACTAAGGCTCAGATACGGCTTTAAAGAAGGCTAACACTTGCAATACAATGCAATTTTATTGCAAAGTACAAAATTCAAGGAATAGTATGATTGAAAAGTGTGAGTGCGTACACTTTTGTATATGAACTTAACATACAAAGGATAATAAGTACATATAAGGATTAAATACATATAATGATTATGTATATATATATATATATATAAAGATTAACTACATACAGTATACTTACATCATCAGCAAGAGGCTTTTAAGCATCATCCATCTGGAATATCAGAGAAGCAACACCAAGACAGAGAACCCTTGGGAGATTACCTACACTGCATGGGCATCCCCAATTATGCAAGTATGTGCACACTGTATATGTACAGGTACCCCAGTTTTGGCATCTGTCTTAGTCACGTTTCTCTGGTCTTATATATTGATTTACACTATGTAGTAACTGTAGTTTCACCCAGACCTTCAAGCGGCCAGCTTTCAAGGTTGTATGAAACTGAGATAGCATAGAGTCATCAGACGAGGGGCCATTAACACCTAGAATATAAAAGCCGAAAGGATTTAGATCAAACCACCACAGGCAGAGCTTCAGTAAACCTTAATGTTTTACAATGACAAACAGCAAGCATATAGAGGCTAAAGGCCCCGTCTCACATAGCGAGATCGCTAGCGAGATCGCTGCTGAGTCACAAGTTTTGTGATGCAACAGCGACCTCCATAGCGATCTCGCTATGTGTGACACGTACCAGCGATCAGGCCCCTGCTGCGAGATCGCTGGTCGTGTCGGAATGGCCTGGACCTTTTTTTGGTCGTTGAGGCCCCGCTGACATCGCTGAATCGGTGTGTGTGACACCGATCCAGCGATGTCTTCACTGGTAACCAGGGTAAACATCGGGTTACTAAGCGCAGGGCCGCGCTTAGTAACCCGATGTTTACCCTGGTTACCAAAAAAAACAAACAGTACATACTCGCCTTTCGGTGTCCAGGTCCCTTGCCGTCTGCTTCCTGCTCTCACTGACTGCCGGCCGTACAGTGAGAAGTGAGAGCGCAGCAGTGACGTCACCGCTGTGATCTGCTCTCACTGTACGGCCGGATCTCAGTCAGAGCGGGAAGCAGACGGCAAGGGACCTGGACACCGAAAGGCGAGTATGTAGTGTTTGTTTTTTTTGGTAACCAGGGTAAACATCGGGTTACTAAGCGCGGCCCTGCGCTTAGTAACCCGATGTTTACCCTGGTTACCCGGGTGCTGCAGGGGGACTTCGGCATCGTTGAAGACAGTTTCAACGATGCCGAAGTTGTTCCCCTGATCGTTGGTCGCTGGAGAGCGGTCTGTGTGACAGCTCCCCAGCGACCACACAGCGACTTACCAACGATCACGGCCAGGTCGTATCGCTGGTCGTGATCGTTGGTAAATCGCTTAGTGAGACGGGGCCTTTAGAACGGTTTGTGAAATGAGTAAACAAACATTTCTCAAGATTGTGTCACTATGAGCATTGTCTGTCACATCTGTACATGTTTGACAAGAAATGCAGCTATGTAATTTTCTGAATGCATTCGGTATACAGTATTTTATTCTGGATTCCAAATCGCCATTTATATATTCGCTATTTGTACAATTGATGCAGCAAAAGTTATGTCTCTCAAGGAGAGAAACTAATATAGTAGACAGATAAATATTTGTAATGAACTACTGAGCCAAACTAACAGAATTGCTTTATCAAATTTATACAGAGTGTATTGTGTCCAATGTGAGCAACCAGGCAACACAAAAAGGAGCTTTTCAAGTGAGCTCTTTACAGTACACAAATGTTATGAAGTCTTTGCCAACAAGGATGTGGTTTCACCAATTGGGGGGTACCTTTTTTAAAAATATACTATTGCCATCACAGCCCCCCTTGCTCAAAATTCTGTGGCCTACAACAGTACAGAACACGTTCACCCAGGTCATGTCATCAAAGATAAGGAAGAGACATTGCAGGAAACAGAGTTAAGAAGCAGGCCCAATGTAGGGGTGTGGGTCTCTGAGACTTGTAATGAAGGGCATGAGCTGACAAACAATTCACCAATGGGGGTACCTTTTTTTAAAAAATATACTATTGCCATCACAGCCCCCTTGCCCAAAATTCACCGGCCTATAATAGTGCAGAGCACATTCACCCTGGTCATTTAGTGGGAGTTAAAGAAGAGACATTGCAGGAGACAGAGTTTAGAAGTAGGCCCAATGTAGGGGTGTGGGTCTCTGAGACTTGAAATGGAAGGCATGAGCTGAAAAACAATTCCCCAATGGGGGTCCTTTTTAATAAATAAAATAGTGCCATCACAGCCCCCTTGACCAAAATTCACTGGTCTATAACAGTAGAGAGCACATTCACCCTGATCATCTGGTGGCAGTTAAAGAAGAGACATTATAGAAGACATAGTTAAGAAATAGGTGCAATGTGGGGGTGTGGGTCTCTGAGACTTGTATTGGAGGGCATGAGCTAAAAAACAATTTCCCAATTTGGGGTCTTTTTTAAATTAAAGAAATAGTGCCATCACAGCCCCTTTGCCCAAAATTCACTGGCCTATAACAGTACCGAGCACGTTCACCCTGGTAATCTAGTAGCAGTTAAAGAAGAGACATTGCAGGAGACAGAGTTAAGAAGTAGCCCCAATGTAGGGGTGTGGGTCTCTGAGACTTGTAATGGTGGTCATGAGCTGACAAACAATTCCCCAATGGGGGGTCCTTTTTCTAATAAATGAAATAGTGCCATCACAGCCCCCTTTCCCAAAATTCACCGGCCTTTAACAGTACAGAGCACATTCACCCTGGTCATCTAGTGGTTCTGGATGCTGAAGATGAGGATAACGAGGAGGATAAGAACAAACAGACCAAATCTGGAAGCATATACCCATGTGTGGTTGTGAAGAGGTTCATGAAAATACACCTCCCAAAAACAGAGAATGTATTTGAGGTTATGTTTCGCTGTTTTCACTTGGTGGTGTACAGAAGTCTTTCCCAATCCTTGTTCATTTTTATAAGAGTCAGCTTGTCAGCATTTTCAGTTGACAGGCAGATGTGCTTATCTGTTATAATTCCACCAGTGGCACTAAAAACCTGCTCTGATAGAACGCTAGCAGCAGGGCAGGCCAGGACCTCCAAGGCGTAGAGAGCCTGTTCATGCCAGCTTGGATACCCAATAATTAAAAGGCAAAGAAGAATCACGGAGGACATTTGTGCGATCTTCAAGGTACTCCCTCACCATCTTCCCAAACATTGCTCTTTTTGTGACAGCACCCCTTGACTCTGTGCCATCATGATGGGAGGGTCTGAGAAAACTGTCCCAGAACTTTGCCATTGTTCCCCTGCCTAGGCTGGATTGTACTTCTGTCTCTCTCGCTTGGACTCCTTGGTTCTACAGCAAACTCTGACATCTGCTGCCAGAATTCTCACATGGAAATTTTCTAAGTAATTCCGCTACAAGGGCCCTATGGTACTACAATATTTTAGTACACCTCTCTGCTTCTGGTAGAAGAGGTTGAAAGTTTTCCTTGTAGCGTGGGTCTAGAAGTGTCACCAACCAGTAATGAGTGTCACCCAAAATTTTTATAATGCGAGAATCTCGTGAAATGCAGCGCAACTTAAAGTCAGCCATGCGTGCCAGACTGCTAACAGGCAAGACTTCCATGTCCTCACCAACAGGACGGCTGACCATGCTGTCTTCCTCCACCTCATCCTCATCCTCCTCCTCCCTGTCCTCAGGCCATCCCCGCTGAATAGATGGTATAACAGCAGTGCTTGTAATACCGTCAATAGCGCATGAAAGTAGCTCTTGTTTTTCCTCCTCCTCCTCCTCATTGCCTACCAATCCACGTTGAGAAGACATGGGGCTGGACTGAGTGTAATCCGCCTGTATGGTTCCTTGTTCCATGTCCTCATTCTCTGCCTGCAATGTATCCTCTTTATTTGTGAGCAGAGAGGTTTTCAGAATGCTGAGAAGCGGGATGGTGATGCTAATTATGGCATAATCGTCGCTCACCATCTTGGCAGTCCTCAAAATTTTGGAGGATGGTACATATGTCTGACATCCATGTTCTCTCCTGAGGTCTTATGTGTGGAGTCTGAACTGAATATCAACGGCCTTGTTGATGTTGGTAGTCAACAACTGCCCTCTTCTGCTCACAAATTCTTTCCAACATATGCAGGGTAGAGTTCCAGCGCGTGGGGATATCACACACCAGTCGGTGAGCTGGCAGATGCAAATGCTGCTGAAGCATGGCAAGGGTGGCTGAATCTGTAACTGACTTTCTAAAATGGGCAGACAGACGGCGTACTTTCACCAGCAGATCTGGCAGCTCTGGGTAGCTTTTCAGAAAACGTTGAACCACTGTCATGTCGGACGCTGTTCAGACCAGGTCGTTCGACAGATAGCGGTAATTCCGCTTTTGACCACTATGCGCTCATTGGCGTCGGCTAGATTTTATCTAGCTGGTCCAGGGTTAAATTACCTGGTGCTCAGATTGGAAGCTGGGCCATGCCCACTGCCTTTAAATAGTTCTCCTGAACATTGGGCGTCGCCGATTATAGCTTCTGTCTTGTGCATGTTATCTCGGTCTGGAGTGGTGAGCTAGTAGTTGGAGTATCGTTGCTGGTGGTGTATTTCCCTTTGTCTTATTTGCTCCTTCCTATATTTGTATTTGTTTTGCCCTTTGCATTTATAGTGTATTCCTGAGTGACTGCGGCGTTGTGCTTATTTTTCCGTTATCCTTGTCTGTGCTAACTGTGGGTATTGGAGTGTGGACTCTTCACTGGGTGGTGGGTTGTGGTTTCAGCCTAGGGTTGAAACAGGAGATAGGGCGAGGGTGGAGGCTCAGACATGCACACCATCAGTGTAAACTCTGGGTAGAGGGTCAGTCAGGATTCCCCTGGTCTGAGGGAAATCGCAGGGGCCCGGGTTATTAGCTCTATCCTACCTAGGTCTCCCGTGACATTATAATCGGCCAACATTATTTCCATGGATCCCATGATTTCCATAAACCCGCCAGTTGAGGGCGCTGTTCCTACAGGTCACTGAGTTGAGGGGGGCAGTGCAGCAACAGGGACTAGCAGTATCTAATGTGCAAGCCGTTGTTACAGATAAAGTTGCTGAGCCTAAGTTTCCTTTGCCGGGGAACGCAGTAAATTTGTTACTTTTCGTGAAGCTTGCAAACTGTATTTTCGGATGAGTCCGATCTCCTCAGGTAATGAGGCTCAGCGTGTGGGCCTGGTGTTGTCATTATTAAGCGGGGATCCCCAAGCATGGGCGTTTTCTTTGCCATCTGATTCTGCTGCATTTGACTCAGTGGAGAGTTTTTTTCCTTTCTTGGAAATATTTACGACGATCCGGATAGAATGGCTCTAGCAGAATCTAAGATACACACTATTTGCCAGGGGGAGCGAGTTGCAGAGGATTACTGTTCTGAATTTTGCCGCTGGGCCGTTTTCGTCTGGGGGAGCCTGAGACGCCGCCTGTGGGAGGAGGTTTAGGTTCACGTGAGGTTGCTGCAGGTGAGCCCACGGAACCTATGCAAATCGCAGGGGTATCACATGTTAAGAATCGTGCTCCTGTACTCAGGAAGCAGGGAGCCTGTTTTTTCTGTGGTAAAACTGGTCATTTTATTAATATCTGTCCTCTGCTGTCAAAGAAAAACGCAACGGCGGAAAAACTTCTAAGCTCAGAGGGTGTGGAGGAGTCCAATCTGAGCTTATGTATATCCTCCATGATGATTTCTCAGTGCATGCTCCCTGCCAAAGTTGTTGTCGTTGGCAGAGAGCTGCCAATCACTGCTTTTGTGGATAGTGGTTCTGCCACAAATCTCATTGATGAGGAGTTTGCGCGCACTGCTGGTTTTAGGATCGAAAAACTGCCTCATCCTATCCGCGTGGTCACCATCAATGCTGCTCCTCTCCCACAGGGGGAGATTACTGAGTTTGTGGCTGAGGTTAAACTCCACATTGGGGTTCTTCATTTCGAGCAGGTTACATGTAAGGTGCTCAAGAGTCTTCCGGCACAATTGGTTCTTGGTTTTCCATGGTTGTCTACACACAACCCGGTGATTGACTGGAAAACTCAGGACATAATTCAGTGGAGTGATTTCTGTCAGGAGAATTGCTTGGCCACATGTGTAGCTGCTGTGACTTCAAGCGTTCCTGAGTCACTTCTGGATTTTGTGGATGTGTTCTCTGAGAAGGGTTGTTCAGAGTTGCCACCACATCGCTCCTATGACTGTACTATCAGGTTTAAACCAGGGGCTAAATTGCCTAAAGCAAGGATGTTTAACATCTCCGGTCCGGAGAGACAAGCTCTAAAGGATTACATTGCTGAAAGTTTGAGCAAAGGGCACATCAGGCCTTCATCCTCACCTGTGGCAGCAGGGATCTTCTTCGTTAAGAAGAAAGATGGTGGACTACGGCCGTGTCTGGATTTCAGGGAGTTAAACCAGATTACGATTCGTGATCCATACCCTATGCCATTGATACCGGATTTGTTCAACCAGGTGGCAGGTGCTAAGTGGTTTACCAAGCTTGACCTCAGGGGGGCGTACAACCTCATAAGAGTCCGTCAAGGTGATGAGTGGAAGAGGGCTTTTAATACCCCTGAGGGTCATTTTGAAAATTTGGTGATGCCATTTGGGTTGACAAACGCACCTGCAGTGTTTCAACATTTCATAAATGATGTGTTCTCGCATGTGTTGGGGAAATTCGTTATTGTGTACCTAGATGACATCCTCATATATTCTTGCGACCGTGATACTCATTTAGATCATGTCAGGCAGGTGTTACAGCTTCTCAGAGAGAATAAGCTATATGCAAAACTGGAGAACTGTGTGTTTTCGGTACAGGAGTTGCCTTTCTTGGGCTATATTGTGTCTGCTTCTGGTTTTAAAATGGACGCCGCTAAGGTGCAAGCGGTGTTGCATTGGGAACGGCCTGATAACCTGAAAGCACTTCAGCGGTTCCTTGGGTTTTCTAACTACTATAGGAAATTTATCAAGGATTTTTCCATCATTGCTAAACCGCTAACTGACATGACTTAAAAGGGTACCAATTTCTCCATTTGGCCTGAGGCTGCTGTGTGCGCATTCGAATCTCTTAAGAACAGGTTTGTTTTGGCCCCCATTCTTGTGCTGCCAGATGTATCGAAACCTTTTGTGGTGGAAGTCGATGCGTCTGAGGTTGGTGTGGGGGCGGTGCTGTCACAAGGCTCATCCTTGAGCAGTTTGCGTCCATGCGCCTACTTTTCCAAGAAACTGTCGCCCGCCGAACGTAACTACGATATCGGCAACAGAGAGTTGTTGGCAATCAAATTGGCCTTTGAGGAATGGCGACACTTCTTGGAGGGGTTGATTCATCAGGTTACTGTTATTACCGACCATATGAATTTGCTTTATTTGGAGTCTGCCAAGCGTCTGTCTCCCAGGCAGGCTCGCTGGGCATTGTTTTTCACGTGGTTCAACTTTGTTGTCACTTACAGACCTGGTTCTAAAAACACTAAGGCGGATGCCTTGTCCAGGAGTTTTCCGGGGGGAAAGCCTCGGGAAGATCCAGTACCGATCCTCCAAAAGGGTGTTGTGGTTTCGGCTCTCACTCGAGGCTGAGGCTGAGATTGCCGAGGCCCAGGAGGAGGTACCATCTGAGCTTCCCATCAACAAAACGTTTGTACTGCTTCATCTCAGCTTAAAGGTTTTGGCGGAGCATCATGATACCGTCCTGGCTGGCCATCCAGGGGTTAGGGGTACTTTGGAGTTGGTGTCACATCAGTTTTGGTGGCCCAAGATCCGACAGGACGTGGTCTCATACGTGTCGGCTTGCACCACGTGCGCTAGGACTAAGGCGCCCCGCTCCCGTCCTGTTGGCACACTACTTCCTCTCGAGGTACCTAGTAAGCCATGGATGGAAATCTCCATGGATTTTATCACTGACTTGCCCTCCTCAGCTAGGAACACGGTCATCTTGGTGATTGTTGATCGATTCTCAAAAATGTCGCATTTTGTGTCTTTGCCTTCGTTGCCTAACTCTAAGACTCTGGCTCAGGTATTTGTGCAGGAGGTGGTCAGACTTCATGGGGTTCCGTCTGACATCGTTTCTGATAGGGGGTCTCAGTTTGTGGCAAAATTTTGGAAAGCATTTTGTTCATGGCTGGGGATCAAGTTGTCTCATTCTTCGGCGTTTCATCCTCAGTCAAATGGTCAGACCGAGCGTATGAACCAAAATTTGGAACAGTACTTACACTGCTTTGTTTTGGATAACCAGGAGGAGTGGTCGAAGTTTCTTCCTTTGGCTGAGTTTGCCATCAATAATCACCGCCAGGAGTCGTCTGGGGAGTCTCCATTTTTTTGTGTTTACTGGCTTCATCCTCAATTTTGTACTTTGAGTCAGGGGGGCTCTTCCTGCGTCCCGGAGGAAGACCAGTTAGGAGCACAATTATCATCAGTCTGGAGGAGAGTTAAACAGCGCCTGTTGAGTGTGGGTGCTAGGTACAAACGTGTGGCTGACAGTAGGCGTGTGCCAGGTCCGGACCTGAGTATGGATGACTGGGTGTGGTTATCCACAAAAAACATAAGACTCAAAATACCATCCCTTAAATTGGGTCCACGGTTTATTGGTCCATTTAGGGTCGCCGCTGTCATTAACCCAGTAGCGTACCGGTTGGAGCTTCCAACGGTGTATAAAATACACAACGTGTTCCACAGATCGTTATTAAAGAAGGTGGTGGGTTCCGTGGATGCGGTGCCCATGCCATCTCCAGTCTTGGTGGATGGTAATTTGGAATTTGAGGTCTCCAAGGTGGTTGACTCTCGTGTAGTGCGCCGCACTTTACAGTACTTGGTACACTGGCGTGGTTATGGGCCTGAGGAGAGGTCCTGGGTACCAGCCTCGGACGTTCATGCGGATCGGCTGGTCAGGTTTTTTCACCGCCACCATCCAGACAAGCCGGGTCCTATAAGCCGTGAGGGCCCTGGGGTCCCTCGTAGAAGGCGGGGTACTGTCATGTCGGACGCTGTTCAGACCAGGTCGTTCGACAGACAGCGGTAATTCCGCTTTTGACCACTATGCGCTCATTGGCGTCGGCTAGATTTTTTCTAGTTGGTCCAGGGTTAAATTACCTGGTGCTCGGATTGGAAGCTGGGCCATGCCCACTGCCTTTAAATAGTTCTCCTGAACATTGGGCGTCGCCGATTATAGCTTCTGTCTTGTGCATGTTATCTCAGTCTGGAGTGGTGAGCTAGTAGTTGGAGTATCGTTGCTGGTGGTGTATTTCCCTTTGTCTTATTTGCTCCTTCCTATATTTGTATTTGTTTTGCCCTTTGCATTTATAGTGTATTCCTGAGTGACTGCGGCGTTGTGCTTATTTTTCCGTTATCCTTGTCTGTGCTAACTGTGGGTATTGGAGTGTGGACTCTTCACTGGGTGGTGGGTTGTGGTTTCAGCCTAGGGTTGAAACAGGAGATAGGGCGAGGGTGAAGGCTCAGACATGCACACCATCAGTGTAAACTCTGGGTAGAGGGTCAGTCAGGATTTCCCTAGTCTGAGGGAAATCGCAGGGGCCCGGGTTATTAGCTCTATCCTACCTAGGTCTCCCGTGACAACCACGCGGTTAAGCACATGGGCCAAGCAAGATACGTGTGTGAGCCCACCTTGCCTCAGAGCCGCCACCAGGCTACAGCCATTGTCACACTTGACCATGCCTGGCTGTAGGTACAGCGGTGTCATCCAAATATCTGACTGCTCTTTCAGCGCTGTCCACAACTCTTCTGCATTGTGCGGTTTGTCACATATGCAGATTAGCTTCAGCACAACCTGTTGCTGTAGCGCCCCCACTGCCGCAGGGCCGGAGGGTACCCGGTACCGGGCCTGTGAGTCTCTGCTCTGGGGTTGTCATGGTGGCTAGGCCCCGGTCCGTGGCCCTGCCGAGGGGCGCACAGTGTAAGCCTATGATAGCTGATGGGTAGATGATGGAGGTGGTGATGCTGTAGTGGTGCGGTGCAGTAAATAACGAGGACACCAGGTTGCAGTCTCTTTACCTCTTTACTGAAGATCTCTGGGTCCGCAGTCCGGAGTCCAGATAGCCAGGCTGCGCAAGTCCGGCCGGTCCAATGGCACCTCCAGAGTTCTCTTAACAGATGGAAATCTGTGCCTTCCTTCTAGCGCTATGTGTTGCGGTCCTTCCCTGCTGTGCTTACGGAAGTCCCCACAACTGTTGTGTCCGTTTCTTAAGTTCCCTCACAACTCAATTAGATGATGTTCTGCTAATTCTCCATTCCTCCCTGATGTTACGGTTAGAACGGCACCCGTTTGACGGGTAGGCTCGGAGCTCTTCCGGGACCCTAGAGTCGCCCCTCTCCACAAGTTGCCCCCCAAGACTGCATAGGTGATTTAGGTGAGACAGCCCGCCTTAGACTGACTGTCCTGCCGCTGTTTAGAGTATTGCTTGAAGCTGAATATTGTAATACTCCCTCGGCGTTCCGGCCGCCGGTTGTGCGCCTCAGTAGAATGTTGCCTCGATCTTACAGCACGACCCCTACTGGTATTCTCCTTGTTGCATTGATCTCGTTTCTCACTCAGCACAATCTATCTCGCTTCCAATCCCTTCTTGGGCACCGCCGCTATACTGAGCAGGCACGGTCCCGTTACGTTCTCTCAAATTGCCAAGTCTCTGTCAGGATCCCACTCCTGGCAGAGACCCTACCGAATCTTCTCCTGCAACACCCTCTGCCACAAGGTGTTGCCTGGCTCCAACCCAATCAGCTTTCTCTCTAACTTCCTGCCTGACCCCCAGTTTTACCAGTGTGTGAGGAGTGGCCTAATGAATAGAACCCTTAGCTCCCCCTGGAGGCCCGGTGGTAAAATGTATTGGTGTCTGGGATACCTGATCAGATGAACTCCTTCAGTGCCATCAGACGTACCATAGCTCCCTTTAGTGGCGGAGCCACAGTACTGCAACGACCAGGACTCTGGGGCGCTGCACTGCCGCTTGGAAGAGGCAGTGCTGCAGTGCTTCCAGCTCTTGACTGATGTGTTGATTTCAGAGATGGAGGATGAAGAGGAGAAGGAGGTGCAGGAGCTGTAGACTCTGGGGGCATTCCTGATTGACATAGTGCCAGCAATCCTCGGCGTGGGAAGGATGTGTTCGATCCCAAGGTTCGACTGGATCCCGGCTTCCACTATGTTAACCCAGTGTGCCATCAGTGAGATGTACCGTCCCTGCCCAAAAGCACTTGTCCACATGTCCGTCGTTAGGTGGCATAGATGAGGGCACGGGTAATGTTGTGGGACACATGCTGGTGTAATGCCGGTACCGCACACCGGGAGAAATAGTGGCGACTGGGGACTGAGTACCTTGGGATGGCAATCACCATCAGATTGCTGAAAGCTTCTGTCTTAATGAGCCTAAAAGCAAACGAGCCTAAAAGTCAAAATTTCAAGCTCAAGCAGAAGATAAATGTTACCATTTAGGACTGTGGCCTGTGGGGCGTTGGCTGCGTATTTCCGCTTGTGTTCCAAAGACTGGGTTATAGACAACTGAAGGCTGTGCTGGGACAAGGATGTGGATGGGCTTGATGATAGTGCTGCTTGACTGTGGGCAACAACAGGTGCAGGGCTAGAGGCATCTTCACATGCACGGTGGACTGGGGATTGGATTTTACACAAACAGTTTAAGAAGCAGTGGTGTCACCTGCAGACAGTGTTCCTGGAGCCTGGGGTTCGGCCCACAAAGTCAGGTGCTTTGCTGCCATGTGCTTGATCATGCTGGTGGTGGTCAGGCTGTTTGTTTTGCTACCCCTGCTGATGCGGGCATGGCAGGTGCTGCAAATGGCCTGTTTGGGGTTATCAGCAGAGTCTTTATGCCTCCTTCCCCATGTGTGCTGCTGTCCTCCCTATGCTTGTCCTCTTGCCAGGTTGGGTCAGTCACTATGTCATCCAACACCTCGTCTTCCACATCCGCACCTAGCTCCTCCTCCTGAATTTCTGGCAAATGTGTCTCATCATCATCCACCTCTTGTGACACTTTTCCAACATCGTCTTTGTGTGACCGGGGCTGGTCAAAAATTTGGGCAGCTCTACATGCGATGTCATCTGTCCACACTTCAAGTTGACCAGCCGAGAGTCTGGAATCTTGAAATGGAAAACTGAACAGCTCTTCAAAGTGTCCAAGTGTGGGATCAGTTGTCTCAGGGCACTCGGCATGGTGGGAGAAAGGAGGATCAGGGTAAGGAATATCCAGGCCACACTCATGGCTACTCAGACTTGACCGTGTGGAAGACATGGTGGTGGTGGTGGTGGATAAGTGACTGGAAGCATTACCCGCTATCCAATCAACAACCATTTCACACTGCTCTGACTTCAATAGTGGTGTGCTTTGCTCCCCTGGAAACTGATACAGGAAGGTCAAGTGAGAAGATGTGGGTCTTTGTTGTGGCCCACTTTCACCTTGGCCACGGCCTCTTCCTCTGCATGCACCATCAGCATCACGTCCACTTCCCCTTTCCTTGCCCCTTGCCTTGCCCATTTAAAATGGACTACTGCACTATTTCAAAAGCTCAACACAAATGCATTTATTTGGAGCTAAATGATATCTGATCAGTATGCCTGCAAAACTACAATTTTTCAAACGCAAACACCAGGCCTCAGCCTGGCATAACAGACTGTATTCAATTTTTGGGGGCTTTTTGGTGAATTTAAACCCCCCAAAAAAGAGTAGCACAAGGCTAGCACAGAGAACTATGCTGCGTATGCTAGCTGAAATATGATTTTTCTAAACCAGATACAACAGAACTCAGCCTGACATAACAGACTGTATTAACTTTTTTTAAGGGTTTTGCATAATTAAAAAAAAAAAAAGATCAAGGCTAGCAGACAGAAATATAAAACTTATGCCTGTCAAGCTATGATTTTTCCACCACAGATACAGCAGGCCTCAGTCTAACATAACAGACTTACTCACAAGAAAGACCTGCTATTAAGTGGTCAAGAAGAAGCGAACCATATTATTAAAATCATCCATATTTATTAAAGATTTTTTTAAAAAAAAATAACTGACAAAAAACATGATCATAAAGACAGTCAACAGGAGGGGCTCCAGACAGTATGGCAATATGGTTAATCAAAGATGGTAAATATACAGCTCCGCTATGGCATAAAATAAATACCCCATAACATTATATATATATCTTAATCCATTCTATAGAGTTAATGTATGGAAAACAATTCCACCTATATAAAGATAGCCCAGAGCTGAAAAAAGACCACGCTGGCATATATCACTCATGACCAACATACCGTTATCAACAATATAGATGAAGGTACAGTAAATGACGCTGTGTATCTATCTCATCAACATCAATGGGCCTGGAAACACCATAGACCACCGTGATAATGACACACAGTCTCTGCTAAATAGCACAAAACCACCATCATATTACCTGTCAGGATGCTGCACCGGGGTGACAATGTCAGCGTGGATGCCGAGAACTGCTGCGGAGACCCTCCTCACCCCAACGTTTCGCCCTGGCTTCCGTCTGCTGCTGCTGCTTATTTACTATTTATCTAGTTGCAGTTTTCTTTTTTTTTTCTAGAAATTCACCCCCCCCCAAGAAAATATACAGTCTGTTCTGTTAGACTAATGCCTATTTCAAAATCATAGTTTGTCAAGCATACGCAGCATAGTTGTGTGTGCTAGCCTTGTGCCACTGTACTTTTTTTTTATTTATCCAAAAGTCCCCTATTTTTGCTGTCTGTGACTCTGACAAATATGTTGCCTGTATTTTTTAAATGCAAAATAGTGCTGCATATAAGTAGTGTGGTATTTCCGTGACAGGCCTCATATATCTGCATGCTCCAAGTTTGGGCGTTTTAGGCTGGTTTTCCACTCTTTTTGCCGTCTGTTACTCTACTTATATAAAGCACTATTTTGTATTTATAAAAATACAGGCCACATATTTGTCAGTGTGATATTTCCGTGACAGGCCTCATATATCTGCGTGCTCTAAGTTTGGGCATTTTAGGCCGGTTTTCAACTGTTTTTCCTGTGTATTACTCTACTTATATTCAGCACTATTTTTCATTTAAAAAATTCAGGCCACAGATTTGGCAGTGTGGTATTTCCATGACAGGCCTCATATATCTGCCTGCTCCAAGTTTGGGCACTATAGGCCGTTTTTCCACTCTTTTTGCTGTCTGTTACTCTACTTATTTACAACACTAATTTGCATTAAAAAAAATACAGCCCACATATTTGTCAGTGTGGTAGGTATTTATGTGACAGGCCTCATATATCTGCATGCTCCAAGTTTGGGCATTTTATGCCGGTTTTCAACTGTTTTTGCTGTGTGTTACTCTACTTATATACAGCACTATTTTGCATTTTAAAAAAATACAGGTCACATAATTGTCAGTGTGGTATTTCCGCGACAGGCTGTTAGGTGTCAAGTTCCCACTGCTGCACAGGGGGAATCTTGAAACATGTCTGCTGCGGTCTCCCATCCTCCTCCACCCGCAGTGGAACCTGCTCAGCGGAGACGTCGGTCCCAGCGTCTGGCTCAGCCTGACACTGTGCGTACGGTTACTGCTGACTTTCCAGGCTCTGCCTTTGTAACAGCACTGGTCAGCGGCGAGCGGGCTTTTCTGGGACTGATTTTCACATACTGAGCATGCCCACGGGAGGTCCTCTCATTGGAGGTCGGGGGTCAGACTCTCAGGTCCTGTAGCAGCTCCTATTGGTCCACCAGGAAGGTCCTGAAGAGCTGCAGCTATAAAAGGTTAGCATGGCCGTACGACCATGCGCTAGTATCAAATGTGTTTTGGCTTATGCCAGTGGATGATATACCACTCTGTTCTTATGTGGTTTGAAGCTGTTAGCATTGGGACTGTACATTCAGGCAGGCAGCTAGCGTCATTGGGGTAATTAGCCTTGGCTTAGCATCTGGTTCCTTCATGTGTGCGGTTAGCACAGAAGAGTTCCAGAGCAAGCACAACCCTAGTCAAGGTATTAGCTTTGTGTACAGCGCGACTCTGTGAGGCAACAGAGTTTGCTTCCAGTTCATGGGGTGAAGCTTAACCCATGTGTGAACTCAGACGCTATCCGCCATTACTTTGCAGCAGATATCTCTGCACTGTGGTCCCCGGAATGCGAACGCACCTTGTAACTACCTACTTATTACTCAGTGCGTCCGCCCGCCGTATCAGTATACTAGCGCCAGGGTCTGGCTAAGTAATGGCGGATGAACAGCTATTGCAGCGGTACATCCATCAGCTGAAGGGCAGGTTGGCGGCTCTCGAGAAAACAACCTCAGCTGTGGTTGTTACCGCAATAGCTGTTCAGGCTGCTAGCGTGGCTGCAGCAAGTTTTGCCACTGCCACCTCTGTTTCAACCTTACCCCACCTCTCGCTGCCAGATAAATATTCTGGTGACAGCAAATCTTGTAGGGGTTTCGTGAGCCAGTGCGGTATACACCTCGAGCTCCTGGCGGCACGTTTTCCCACAGAGCGGGCAAAGGTGGGATTCATTATTTCTCTTCTGTTGGAGTGGGCTACTCCGCTTTGGGAGCGCGACGATCATGAGGTCCAGAGTGCTCCTCCATTTTTGAACACTCTGAAACAGGTCTTTTTAGGACCTCAAGTCACCCATGATACGGTGCTCCAACTGCTGGCATTGACTCAGGTCAGCCATTTTGCCGTCCTCTTCCGGACTCTTGCATCTGAGCTGGAGTGGCCGGATAAAGCCCTCATCCCGGTATTTTGGAGGGGGCTTGCTGACCATGTGAAGGATGCTTTGGCCACTAGGGAGATTCCCACCACACTGGAGGAGCTCACAGCAGTATGAACTCGCATCGACCTTTGTTTTAATGAGCGAAGGTTGGATCGAGCCCAGTGTTGGCAGAGGTTTCGGCTGGCTTCCACCTTCGCCAAACCTCTGGAATCTCCGGTCCAGGCGTCCAAGTCACATGAGGCCTTGGAGGTGTCACGAGCCGGCAATCAGGACATCTTGCCTTCAGGTGTTCTCAGTGGTCGGGAAAATGTCAGCATCTAGTGGTAGTTGGAGGAGGTACACTAGACACGGCGACGTTTTACTCCAAGTTGTCCTTCAAGGGGCAATTATCATAGGCCCATCCACTCATACGGTAGAGCTTTGCGTGGACTCCAGGGCAGAGGTCAATTTTAAGTCATCTGCTTTTGCCCAACGACACGCAATACCCCTGGTGATGCTCGCCCAACCTGTGACCGTACGTGTGGTAAATGGGTCGACTCTACCCTCACAGATTACACATCAAACCATTCCATTCACTCTTTCCATGTCTCCATCTCATCAGGAGATTATCTCCTTACTAGTCATTCCCGAGGGAGTTGATGAGGTCCTTTTGGGGATGCCATGGCTACGTTACCACTCTCCTCATATACAGTGGTCCTCAGGTAGAATTCTGGGATGGGGTGAATCTTGCGGGGGTAGGTGTCAGAGGGAATGCGTTCAGGTTGCTACTACTGAGGTACCCGCAGATCTATCCTCTCTCCCCAAGCAATATTGGCCCTATGCGGACGTGTTCTCCAAAAAGGCGGCGGAGACCCTTCTGCCCCACCGCCCCTATGACTGTCCTATTGATATCTTGCCTGGTTCTGAGCCTCCCCAGGGTCGAGTCTATCCGTTATCTCTCCCGGAGACAGAGGCAATGTCTCAGTACATTCAAGAGAATCTGGCAAGAGGGTTCATCAGGAAGTCAGTGTCACTTGCAGGGGCTGGGTTCTTCTTCGTACAGAAGAAGAACGGGGAACTACGTCCATGCATAGATTACAGGGTTCTTAACGCCATCACCGTTAAGAATAAGTATCCTCTGCCCCTGATATCGGAGCTCTATGATAGGCTTCGGGGAGCAAGGGTATTCACAAAAGTAGATATGCGGGGTGCTTACAGCCTGATTTGCATCTGTGAGGGGGACGAATGGAAGATGGCTTTTAACACCAGGGATGGGCACTATGAATATCTGGTGATGCCCTTTGGGCTCTGTAATGCCTCAGCCGTTTTCCAAGACTTTGTAAATTATATCTTCCAGGATATACTCACTACCTCGGTCGTAGTCTATCTGGATGATATTCTCATCAACTCTCAAGATATTGACTCCCACCGGAGAGATGTTTGCAAAGTCTTCAACCTCTTATGGGCAAACTCCCTCTATGCCAAGTTGGAGAAGTGTGTGTTAGGGGTGGAGTTCCCACCTCTGCACAGGGGGAATCTCAAGCCATCTCCACTGCAGTCTCCCATTCTTCTCCAGCCACAGTGGAGCCTGCTCAGCGGAGACGTCGGTCCCAGCATCTAGCTCAGCCTGATACGGTGAGGATGATTACTGCTGCCTTTCCAGGTTCAGCCATTGTAACCTGTACTGGTCAGCGGTGAGCAGACGTCTCTGGGACTAAGTCCTGCTATTCCCCTTCTGAGCATGCCCAGGGTAAGACCTCTCATTGGAGGCCGGGTGTCACATGCTTAGGTACTGCAGCAGCTCCCACTGGTCCTGTAGGAAGGTCCTGAAGTTGCTGCAGCTATAAAAGGTTTGCATGGCCGCACGGCCATGTGCTAGTATCAACTAACTTATGTGTTCTGCGCCAGTGTGGTCATATGCATGTGGCTTCGGTGTTCAGTTGATATAAGCCCCTAGAATACCGGCCCCTCTGGGGAGGAGTTTTGTGTGAGTGGATTCAGAGCCTGGCTGAAAAAAAACCCTAGAATACCAGCACCTCTGGTGAGGAGTTTTGCGTGTGCTATTCTGACTGCATTACCACTGTTCGCTCTACTTGGTAGCTGTGTTCGTCTGTGAGGTTAACAGGGCACAGCGTTCTCTTGTCTTTAGTGACTCTGTGCAGTAACAGAGTTCACTTATACCGCCATATAGTACCGTCAGTTACTAGCAGTGGGTTTTACTCCTGCACGATGGACCCAGGGTTGCGAACGCACCGATTACTCTATAAATATATATTTGGTGCCTTCCGCCAAACCCTAAGAGTGTGTGTTTGAGCAGGAGTCCTTGCCTTTCCTTGGCTGTGTCATCTCTGCCCAGGGATTGGCTATGGATCCTGCCAAGCTACAGGCTGTGATGGACTGGCAGGAACCCCATTGTCTTAAAGCGGTGCAGCTCTTTTTGGGGTTCATTAATTATATCACCAGTTCATTCCCCACTTCTCCACTTTGATAGCTCCCTTGGTTGCCCTCACCAAGAAGGGAGCAAATCCCAAATTGTGGTCGGAGGAGGTCTCCAAGGCCTTTCTCTCCATTTAAGTCACACTTCACTAGCGCTCCCATTCTACATCGCCCCTATGTTGATAGGCCATTTATAATGGAGGTGGATGCCTCACCCGTTGGTGCTGGAGCAGTCCTCTTCCAAAAGGATGCTCAAGGTCGGAAGCATCCTTACTTCTTCTTCTCCAAGACCTTCACACCAGCGGAGAGGAATTATTCCATCGGGGACAGGGAGTTGCTAGCCATGAAGTTGGCTTCCTCAGAGTGGAGACATGTCCTGGAGGGGGCTCGTTTTCCCTTCCAAGTTTACACCGACCACAAGAATTTGGTGTACATACATATAGCCCAGCGGCTAAATTCTCGCCAGGCCAGATGGTCCCTGTTCTTCTCCAGGTTCCATTTCACCCTCCATTTTCTCTCCGGGGAGAAGGACATTTGTGCTGATGCTCTCTCCCACTCTGTGATGTCATCAGAGGAGGAGGAGGAGGAGCCTTGGCTTATTGT
This sequence comes from Ranitomeya variabilis, assembly GCF_051348905.1. Taxonomy (NCBI): domain Eukaryota; kingdom Metazoa; phylum Chordata; class Amphibia; order Anura; family Dendrobatidae; genus Ranitomeya; species Ranitomeya variabilis. The sequence continues at coordinate 310,216,781 of NC_135234.1, read as the reverse complement.
CCCTTCTGAGAGCATGAGAACTGTGGCTCCAGTGTCGCTAGAGTCTGTGTCCCCGGGCAAGACTTTTGTACCATCAAATTTGCGACCTGAGGTTCTCTCTTGGGCTCATTTGTCCAGATTGGGTGGACATTTTGGGACCAAGAGGACATCTGAGCTTCTGGTGAGGACATACTGGTGGCCGCATATGGCTCGTGACGTCAGGGATTACATTCGGGCGTATGTCTCCTGTGCCAAGAATCGGTCTCCTCAGCAATGGGTTGCTCGGCTACTTTACCCCCTGCCGTTGGCAGACAGGCCCTGGGAGATGGTCGGGATGGACTTCGTGGTGGGCTTACCTATATCCCGTAGCTGCAGTGTTATCTGGGTAGTCACCGATCATTTTTCTAAAATGGTGAACTTGGTGCCTCTTTCACGGTTACCTTCTGCACAGGCCTTGGCGGCGTTATTCATAAAACATATTTTCCATCTACATGGCATGACTGACAAAAATGTCAGTGACCAGGGTCCCCAGTTCACGTCTTGTTTTTGGAGAGAGTTCTGTCTTTTACTCAGTATTGAGCTGAATCTCTCTTCTGCATACCTTCCCGAGATGAAGGGGTTGGTAGAGAGGGCCAACCAGACTCTGGTGACATACCTGCGACATTTTGTCTCCACTAAGCAGGATGACTGGGCATCTTTGCTACCTTGGGCGGAATTTGCTTTGAGCAACGCTGTAGCCGACTCCACTGGGCAGACTCCATTTCTCCTTATTTACTGCCAGCATCCGCGTGTCCCTGTGCCCATGCCCGTGTCACCCACTGATTCCAGGGTGGCAGACTGGGCAGTGGAGGCATGTGACATTTGGGACCGCACACAGGATGCCATTCAGGCCTTCAAAGAGATAGTGAGGGTTTCTGCCGATGCACACCGGCGCAACGCTCCGACCTTCGCTCCTGGCGACTTAGTGTGGCTCTCCGCCCGTAACATCAGGCTGCGAGTTGAGTCCACTAAGTTTTCGCCTCGCTACTTTGGTCCTTTCAAGGTTCTGGAACAGGTTATCCCTGTAGTCTATTGTTTGGCTATTCCTCCGCGCCTTGGTATCACTGACACCTTTCATGTTTCCCTCTTAAAGCCCGTCTATATGTCCCGGTTTTCCGAGTCATCTGCCGGAAAATTGGGTTCATCCACGTATGAGTACGAGGTGAATTCTATCATGGGGTGCAAGGTGGTACCTGGCAAGAAATTCTCTCTGGTGGACTGGAAGGGTCACGGCCCAGAGGGCAGAACCTGGGAACCCATGGAGCACATTCTGGCTCTGCTGCTCACTGCAGCCTTTGAGCATAGTGAGGCTCAAGGAGGAGGGGCCCCTAGGGGGGTAATGTTAGGTGTCGAGTTCCCGCCGCTGCACAGGGGGAATCTCGAACCATGTCTGCTGCGGTCTCCCATTCTCCTCCACCCGCAGTGGAACCTGCTCAGCGGAGACGTCGGTCCCAGCGTCTGGCTCAGCCTGACACTGTGCGTACGGGTTACTGCTGACTTTCCAGGCTCTGCCTTTGTAACCAGCACTGGTCAGCGGCGAGCGGGCTTTTCTGGGACGAAGTCCTGATTTTCACATACTGAGCATGCCCACGGGAGGTCCTCTCATTGGAGGTCGGGGGTCAGACTCTCAGGTCCTGTAGCAGCTCCTATTGGTCCACCAGGAAGGTCCTGAAGAGCTGCAACTATAAAAGGTTTGCATGGCCGCACGGCCATACGCTAGTATCAAATGTGTTTTGGCTTATGCCAGTGGATTCTATACCACTATGTTCTTATATGGTGTGAAGCTGTTAGCATTGGGACTGTAGGCAGCTAGCATCATTGGGGGCAATTAGCCTTGGCTTAGCATCTGGTTCCTTCATGTGTGTGGTTAGCACAGAAGAGTTCCAGAGCAAGCACAACCCTAGTCAGGGTATTAGTTTTGTGTACAGCGCAACTCTGTGAGGCAACAGTGTTCGCTTCCAGTTCACAGGGTGAAGCATAACCCACGTGTGAACTCAGACTCTATCTGCCATTTCTTTGCAGCAGATATCTCTGTACGGTGGACCCCGGGCTGCGAATGCACCTTGAAGCTACCTACTTATTACTCGGTGCATTCTGCCAGCCATAACACAGGCCTCATCTATCTGCGTGCTCCAAGTTTGGGCACTTTAGGCCAGTTTGCAACTGTTTTTGCTTTGTTTTACTCTACTTATATACAGCACTATTTTGCATTTTAAAAAATACAGGCCACATAATTGTCAGTGTGGTATTTCCGTGACAGGCCTCTTATATCTGCGTGCTCAAAGTTTGGGCATTTTAGTCTGGTTTTCCACTGTTTTTGCTGTCTATTATTCTACTTATAAACAGCACTATTTTGCATTTAAAAAAATACAGGCCACATAATTGTCAGTGTGGTATTTCCGTGACAGGCCTCATCTATCTGCATGCTCCAAGTCTGGGCATTTTATGCCGGTTTTACACTGTTTTGGTGTCTGTTACTCTACTTATATACAGCACTATTTTGCATTTAAAAAAATACAGGCCACATATTTGGCAGTGTGGTATTACTGTGACAGGTTTCAAATATATGCGTTCTCCAAGTTTGGGCATTTTAGGCCTGTTTTCCACTGTTTTTGCTGTTTGTTACTCTACTTATATGCAGCACTATTTTTCATTTAAAAAATACCGGCCACATATTGGGCAGTGTGGTATTTCCGTGACAGGCCTCATATATCTGTGTGCTCCCAAGTCTGGGCATTTTAGGCTGGTTTTACACTGTTTTGGTGTCTGTTACTCTACTTATATACAGCACTATTTTGCTTAAAAAAGTAATACAGGCCACATATTTGTCAGTGTGATATTTCCGTGACAGGCCTCATCTATCTGCATGCTCAAAGTACTCTACTTACATACAGCACTATCTTGCATTTAAAAAATACAGGCCACATAATTGTCAGTGTTTTATTTCCGTGACAGGCCTCATCTATCTGTGTGCTCCAAGTTTGGGCATTTTAGGCCGGTTTTCCACTGTTTTTGCTTTCTGTTACTCTACTTATATACAGCACTATTTTGCATTTAAAAAAATACAGGCCACATATTTGGCAGTGTGGTATTTTCGTGACATCGTATATTTGCAGGCATACTGATCAGATATAATTTAGCTCCAAATAAATACATTTGTGTTGAGCTTTTGAAATAGTGCAGTAGTCCATTTAAAATGGGCAAGGCATGGGGCAAGGGATGGTGAAGTGGACATGATGCTGATGTGCATGCAGAGGATGAGGCCGTGGCCAAGGTGAAAGTGGGCCACAACAAAGACCCACATCTTCTCACTTTACCTTCCTGTCCCAGTTTCTAGGAGAGCGCAGTACACCACTATTGAAGCCAGAGCGGTGTGAAACGGTTGTTAGTTAGATAGCAGATAATGCTTCCAGTCACTTAGCCACCACCACCATCATGTCTTCCACATGGTCAAGTCTGAGTAGGCGTGAGTGTGGCCCGGATATTCCTTACCTTGATCCTCCTTCCTCCCACTATGCCAAGTGCCTTGAGACAAGTGATTCCATACATGGACACTCTGAAGAACAAGATTCCGGACTCTCAGCCAGTCAACTTGGAGTGGGGATAGATGAGATTGCATGTAGAGCTGCCCAAAGCTTTGACCAGCCGCGGTCACAAGGTGATGGTGAGAAAGTGTCACAAGAGGTGGATGATGATGAGACACAATTGCCAGAAATTCAGGAGGAGGAGCGGGGTGCGGATGTGGAAGACGAGGTGTTGGATGACATAGTGACTGACCCAACCTAGCAAAAGGACATGTATAGCGCGGACAGCAGCAAACATGGGGAAGGAAGCATATCCCCTCAACAGGCAGGAAGAAGCAGTGTAATGGCCACAGACAGAAGGCATGCATCCATTCCCTATAACACCAAGTTGAGTGAAGTTGCCATTCCAACTGTTAGATCTTCCCGAGTATGGTTATATTTTAAAGACTGCTGGTAACCTAAAACAGGCCATTTTGTTATGATCCCAGTGGTAGAGGATCTCTGATATTCTGGCAAGATAGCAAAAACATAAATACTGCTCTAGGGAGGTGGAAACTGGGCTAACCGCATACCTGATCCTAACACACACAACTAGAAGCAGCCAGTGAACGTGCCTACGTTGGTTCTAGACGTCTCGAGCCAGCCGAAGAACTGACTACCCCTAGAGGGAAAATAAGACCTCACTTGCCTCCAGAGAAATTGAACCCCAAAGATATAGAAAGCCCCCAACAAATAATATCGGTGAGGCAAGAGGAAAACACAAACGTAGAGATGAACTAGATTCAGCAAAGTGAGGCCCACTAGTCTAGATAGGCAGAAAATAGATAGTGGACTATGCGGTCAGCAGAAAACCCTACAAAAACATCCACGCTGAACATTCAAGAACCCCCACACCGACTGACGGTGCGGAGGGAGAATATCAGCCCCCTAGAGCTTTCAGCGAGCCAGAAAATCAAATATTAAGCAAGCTGGACAAAAACACTGAAAAATGCAAACGATCCAAATTATACCAAACGGACTTAGCTTTTCTTGCATGAGACAGACTGAAAGGAATCCGGAGGAGACCATATAGGTCTGGATACAATGATGCCAGGCAAGAGACTGAGTCCAGAGGAGACTTAAATAGGGAACACCCGCTGCTTAACGACACAGCTGGAGCTCAGGCCTGCAACAAGACATGCCTAACACAATACCGTTAGTGACCACCAGAGGGAGCCCAGAAACACAGTTCACAACAGTACCCCCCCTTGAGGAGGGGTCACCGAAACCTCACCAAGACCCCCAGGGCGATCAGGATGAGCAGCGTGAAAGGCATGAACCAAATCAGCCGCATGAACATCAGAGGCGGCAACCCAGGAATTATCCTCCTGACCATAGCCTTTCCACTTAACTAAATACTGGAGTTTCCGTCTAGAGATACGAGAATCCAGAATCTTCTCCACCACGTACTCCAACTCGCCCTCAACCAAAACCGGGGCAGGAGGCTCAACAGCAGGAACCATAGGCACCACGTACCGCCGCAACAAGGACCTATGGAACATATTATGAATAGCAAATGACGCTGGAAGGTCCAAGCGAAAAGACACCGGGTTAAGGATTTCCAAAATCTTATAAGGACCGATAAAGCGAGGCTTGAACTTAGGAGAGGAGACTTTCAAAGGAACATGCCGAGAAGACAACCAAACCAAATCCCCAACACGAAGTCGGGGACCCACACCGCGGCGGCGGTTGGCAAAACGCTGGGCCTTTTCTTGTGACAATTTCAAATTGTCCACCACATGGTTCCAAATCCGCTGCAACCTATCCACCACAGAATCCACCCCAGGACAGTCAGAAGGTTCAATCTGGCCCGAGGAGAAACGAGGATGAAAACCAGAGTTGCAGAAAAATGGTGAAACCAAAGTGGCAGAACTAGCCCGATTATTAAGGGCAAACTCAGCCAGTGGCAAAAAGGTAACCCAGTCGTCCTGATCAGCAGAAACAAAACATCTCAAATAAGTCTCCAACGTCTGATTAGTTCACTCGGTCTGGCCATTAGTCTGAGGATGAAAAGCCGACGAAAAAGACAAATCAATACCCATCTTAGCACAAAAGGATCGCCAGAATCTGGACACAAACTGGGATCCTCTGTCAGACACAATATTCTCAGGGATGCCGTGCAAACGAACCACATTCTGAAAGAACAAAGGGACCAAATCAGAGGAGGAAGGCAACTTAGGCAAGGGCACCAAATGGACCATTTTAGAAAAACGATCGCACACCACCCAGATGACAGACATCTTCCGAGATACCGGAAGATCCGAAATGAAATCCATGGAAATGTGCGTCCAAGGCCTCTTCAGGATAGGCAAGGGCAAAAGCAACCCGCTGGCACGAGAACAGCAAGGCTTAGCCCGAGCACAAATCCCACAGGACTGCACAAAAGAACGCACATCCCGCGACAAGGAAGGCCACCAAAAGGACCTAGCCACCAAATCTCTGGTACCGAAAATCCCAGGATGTCCCGCCAACACTGAAGAATGAACCTCAGAAATAACTCTGCTGGTCCATCTGTCAGGGACAAACAGTCTCTCTGGTGGGCAACGATCAGGCCTATCAGCCTGAAATTTCTGCAGCACTCGTCGCAAATCTGGGGAAATGGCAGACAAAATCACTCCCTCTCTGAGAATACCAGCCGGCTCCGAGACTCCCGGAGAGTCAGGCACAAAACTCCTAGAAAGTGCATCAGCCTTCACGTTCTTCGAACCAGGCAGGTACGAGACCACAAAGTCAAAGCGGGAGAAAAACAATGACCAACGAGCCTGTCTAGGATTCAGGCGCTTGGCAGACTCGAGGTAAATCAGATTTTTATGATCAGTCAAGACCACCACACGATGTCTAGCTCCCTCGAGCCAATGTCGCCACTCCTCAAATGCCCACTTCATAGCCAACAACTCCCGATTACCGACATCATAGTTCCGCTCAGCAGGCGAAAATTTTCTTGAAAAGAAGGCGCATGGCTTCATCACGGAGCCATCAGAACTTTTTTGCGACAAAACAGCCCCTGCACCAATCTCAGAAGCATCAACTTCAACCTGGAAGGGAAGAGAGACATCCGGCTGGCACAAGACTGGCGCTGAAGTAAACCGACGCTTCAGCTCCCGAAAGGCCTCCACGGCCGCAGGAGACCAATTAGCAACATCAGAACCCTTCTTGGTCATATCCGTCAAAGGTTTAACCACGCTGGAAAAATTAGCGATAAAACGACGGTAAAAATTAGCAAAGCCCAAGAACTTCTGCAGGCTCTTAACAGACGTGGGCTGAGTCCAGTCATGAATGGCACGGACCTTGACTGGGTCCATCTCCACAGTAGAAGGGGAAAAAATAAAACCCCAAAAAGAAACCTTCTGTACCCCAAAGATACATTTTGAGCCCTTCACAAATAGAGCATTCTCCCGCAGAACCTGAAACACCATCCTGACCTGGTTCACATGGGACTCCCAATCATCAGAAAAAACCAAAATATCATCCAGATAAATAATCATAAATTTATCCAGATATTTCCGGAAGATGTCATGCATGAAAGACTGAAACACAGAAAGGGCATTCGATAATCCAAAAGGCATCACCAGGTACTCAAAATGACCCTCGGGCGTATTAAATGCCGTTTTCCATTCATCTCCCTGCTTTATGCGCACAAGGTTATACGCACCATGAAGATCTATCTTGGTGAACCAACTGGATCCCTTAATCCGAGCAAATAAATCAGACAACAATGGCAAAGGATACTGAAATTTAACCGTGATCTTATTCAGAAGACGATAATCTATGCAAGGTCTCAAAGACCCGTCTTTCTTGCCCACAAAAAAGAATCCTGCACCAAGAGGAGAAGAGGATGGGCGAATATGTCCCTTCTCCAAAGACTCCTTTATATAACTCCGCATCGTGGCATGCTCTGGCACAGATAAATTAAAGAGTCGTCCCTTAGGAAACTTACTACCAGGAATCAAATCTATAGCACAATCACAGTCCCTATGAGGAGGAAGGGCACTGGACCTGGCCTCATTAAATACATCCTGAAAGTCTGACAAAAACTCAGGGATCTCAGAAGGAGTAGAAGAAGCAATAGACACCAATGGAGAATCGCAATGAATCCCCTGACACCCCCAACTAGACACAGTCATAGCTTTCCAATCTAAAACTGGATTATGGGCCTGTAACCATGGCAGACCCAAAACGACAACATCATGCATTTTATGCAGTACCAGAAAACGAATCACCTCCTGATGTACAGGAGTCATGCACATGGTCACTTGCATCCAATACTGAGGTTTATTCTCTGCCAATGGCGTAGAATCAATTCCTCTAAGAGGAATAGGATTTTCCAAAGGCTCCAGGACAAAACCGCAGCGCTTGGCAAACGACAAATCCATCAGACTTAAAGCAGCACCAGAATCCACAAAAGCCATAACTGAGTAAGAAGATAATGAACAAATTAAAGTCACAGACAAAATAAACTTAGGCTGAAAAGTACCCATGGCGACAGGATTAACAATTTTTTTTAAGCGTTTAGAGCATGCTGAGATAACATGTGTTGAATCACCACAGTAGAAACACAACCCATTTTGACGTCTATGATTTTGTCGCTCGACTCTGGTCAGAATTCTGTCACATTGCATAGAATCAGGTGACCGTTCAGACAGCACCGCCAAAGGATTAACAGATTTGCGCTCCCGCAAACGTCGATCAATTTGAATGGCCAGAGCCATTGAATCATTCAGACCTGTAGGGATAGGAAACCCCACCATCACATCTTTAATGGCTTCAGAAAGACCATTTCTGAAATTTGCGGCCAGTGCACACTCATTCCATTGAGTAAGCACGGACCATTTCCGAAATTTTTGACAATATACCTCAGCTTCGTCCTGACCCTGAGAGATAGCCAGCAACATCTTTTCAGCCTGATTTTCAAGACTAGGCTCCTCATAAAGCAAACCAAGTGCCAGGAAAAACGCATCAACATTCACCAATGCAGAATCTCCTGGCGCCAGAGAGAAGGCCCAATCTTGAGGGTCGCCGCGCAAGAAGGAAATAACAATCTTAACTTGCTGAGCGGAATCACCAGAGGAACGAGGTTTCAGAGACAGAAACAATTTGCAATTATTCCTAAAATTCAGGAACTTAGATCTATCTCCAAAAAACGGCTCAGGAATAGGTATTTTTGGTTCAGACATAGGGCTATGGATAACAAAATCCTGAATGCTTTGCACCCTAGCAGCAAGCTGATCCACACTAGAAGTCAGAGTCTGGACATTCATATCTGCAGCAGAGTTCCAGCCACTCAGAGAAAAAAGGGGATGGAAGAAGCTAGGCAAACTGCAGCAACAAAAAAAACAAAAAAACTCAGAACTTCTTTTTAATCCCGCTTCTGCGATGCAATAAACATTTTCTTTTGGCCTGGCATACTGTTATGATATGATCCCAGTGGTAGAGGATCTCTGATATTCCGGCAAGATAGCAAAAACATAAATACTGCTCTAGGGAGGTGGAAACTGGGCTAACCGCATACCTGATCCTAACACACACAACTAGAAGCAGCCGGTGAACGTGCCTACGTTGGTTCTAGACGTCTCGAGCCAGCCGGAGAACTGACTACCCCTAGAGGGAAAATAAGACCTCACTTGCCTCCAGAGAAATTGAACCCCAAAGATATAGAAAGCCCCCAACAAATAGTAACGGTGAGGCAAGAGGAAAACACAAACGTAGAGATGAACTAGATTCAACAAAGTGAGGCCCACTAGTCTTGATAGGCAGAAAATAGATAGTGGACTATGCGGTCAGCAGAAAACCCTACAAAAACATCCACGCTGAACATTCAAGAACCCCCACACCGACTGACGGTGCGGAGGGAGAATATCAGCCCCCTAGAGCTTCCAGCGAGCCAGAAAATCAAATATTAAGCAAGCTGGACAAAAACACTGAAAAATGCAAACGATTCAAATTATACCAAACGGACTTAGCTTTTCTTGCATGAGACAGACTGAAAGGAATCCGGAGGAGACCATATAGGTCTGGAAACAATGATGCCAGGCAAGAGACTGAGTCCAGAGGAGACTTAAATAGGGAACACCCACTGCTTAACGACACAGCTGGAGCTCAGGCCTGCAACAAGACATGCCTAACACAATACCGTTAGTGACCACCAGAGGGAGCCCAGAAACACAGTTCACAACACCATTTGCAGCACTTGCCATGCCCGCATCAGCAGTGGTAGCAAAACAATCAGCCTGCCACCACCAGCATGATCAGGCACATGACTTTGTGTACTGAACCCCAAGCTCCAGGAACACTGTCTACAGGTGACACTACTGCTTCTTCCATTGTTTTGCATAGAATCCATCCCCAGTCCACCGTGCATGTGAAGATGCTTCTAGCCCTGCACATGTTGTTGCCCACAGTCAAGCAGCACCATCATCAAGCCCGTCTACCTCCTTGTCCCAGCACAGCCTTCAGTAGGCTATACCCCATTCTTTGGAATGCAAGCAGAAATACCCAGCCAACGCCCCACAGGTCACAGTCATAAATTGTAACATTTCTCTTCTGCTTGCGCTCGAAATGTTGCCTCTTAGACTCGTTGAGACAGCAGATTTCTGCAACCTGATTGCGGCAGCCGTCCCAAGGTACTCGGTCCCCAGTTGCCACTATTTCTCCTGGTGTGCTGTACCGGCATTACAACAGCATGTGTCCCACAACATTACCCATGTCCTCACCAATGCTGTTACAGGGAAAGTCCACTTAACCACGGACACGTGGACAAGTGCTTGTGGGCAGGGAAGATACATCTCACTGACGGCACACTGGGTTAATATAGTGGAGGCCGGGATCCAGTCGGACCTTGGGATGGAACACATCCTCCCTACGCCGAAGATTGCTGTCACTACGTCAATCAGGGTTGCCCCCACTGTCTACAGCTCCAGCTCCTCCTCCCCCTCTTCATCCTCCATCTCTGAAATCAACACATCAGTCTGAAGCTGGAAGCATTGCAGCACTGCCTCAGCCAAGCGGCAACAGGCTGTGCTGAAGCTAATCTGCATAGGTGACAAACCGCACAATGCAGAAGAGTTGTGGACAGCGCTGAAAGAGCAGTCAGATATTTGGATGAAACTGCTGAACCTACAACCAGTCATGGTCGTGTGTGACAATGGCTGGAACCTGGTGGAGGCTCTGGGGTAATTTGAGCTCACACACGTACCTTGCTTATCCCATGTTGTTAACCTCGTGGTTCAACGTTTTCTGAAAAGCTAACCAGAGCTGCCAGATCTGCTAGTGAAAGTACGCCGTCTGTCTGCCCATTTTAGAAATTCAGCTACAGCTTCAGCCGCCGTTGCCATGCTTCAGCAGCTTTTGCAGCTTCCAGCTCACCGACTGGTGTGTGATGTCCCCATGCGCTGGAACTCTGCGTTGCATATGTTGGAAAGGATTTGTGAGCAGAAGAAGGAAGTTGCTGACTACCAACATCAACAAGGTCATCGATATTCAGTTCAGACTCCACACATAAGACCTCAGGAGTGGACATGTATGTCAGACATACAGTATGTACCATCCTCAAAAACTTTGAGGACTGCACCAAAATGGTGAGCGGCGATGACGCCATAATTAGCGTCACCACCCCGCTTCTCAGCATTCTGAAAACCTCTCTGCTCACAATAAAAGAGGATGCATTGCAGGCAGAGCATGAGGATATGGAGCAAGGAACTATACAGGGGGATTACACTCAGCCCAGCCTCATGTCTTCTCAGCGTGGTTTGGTAGGCAATGAGGAGGAGGAGGAAAAACAGGAGCTACTTTGATGAGCTATAGACAGTACAAAAAGCACAGCTGTCATACCGTCTATTCAGCGGGGATGGCCCCTGGGCAGGGAGGAGGAGGAAGAGGATGAGGAGGAGGAGGACACCATGGTCAGCTGACCTGTTGGTGAGGACACGGAAGTCTTGCCTGTTAGCAGTCTGGCATGCATGGCTGATTTTATGTTGCGCTGCGTTTCACGTGACCCTCGCATTATAAAAATTTTGGGTGACACTCATTACTGGTTGGTGACACTTCTAGACCCATGCCACAATGAGAACTTTCAATTTCTTCTGCAAGAGGCAGAGAGGGGTACTAAAATGTTGCAGTACCAGAGGGCCCTTGCACCCTCCCATTGTGACGGCACAGAGGCAAGGGTTGCTGTCACAAGAAAGGCAATGTTTGGGAATGGTGAGGGCATACCTTGCAGATCGTACAAACGTCCTCCGTGATTCCTCTGTGCCTTTTAATTATTGGGTATCCAAGCTGGACATGTGGCATCAACTGGCTCTCTACGCCTTGGAGGTCCTGGCCTGCCCTGCTGCTAGCGTTCTGTTAGAGCGGGTTTCTAGTGCCGCTGGTGGAATTATAACAGATAAGCGAATCCACCTGTCAACTGAAAATGCTGACTTGCTGACTCTTATAAAAATGAACAAGGGCTGGATTGGGAAAGACCACTGTACACCACCAAGTGAAAACAGCGAAACATAACCTCATATACATTCTCTGTTTTGGGGAGGTGTATTCTCATGCACCTCTTCACAACCACACATGGGTATACGCTTCCAGATTTGGTCTGTTTGTTCTTATATTCCTCCTTATCCTCATCCTCATCATCCAGAACCACTAGATGACCGGGGTTGAACGTGCTCTGTACTGTTATAGGCCGGTGAATTTTGGGCAAAAGAGCTGTGATGGCACTATTTCATTTATTAAAAAAAGGACCCTGTCATGGTTCTCAATGGCAAGAGAACATAGTAAAGCATACAAAAAGGACTAGCTCTTGGAAGATGGGAACTCGAGCTGACTGTGAGCTAAACCTACCGCACAACTAACAGTGGCCGGGTAGCGTGCCTACGTTTTATCCCTAGACGCCCAGCGCCAGCCGGAGAACTGACTGACCCTAGCAGAGGAAAATACAGACCTGGCTTACCTCTAGAGAAATTTTTCCCAAAAGGCAGACAGTAGCCCCCACATATATTGTCGGTGATTTCAGAGGAAATTGACATACGAAGTATGAAGATAGGTTTAGCAAATTGAGGTCCGCTTACTAGATAGTAGGAAGACAGAAAAGGGAACTTCACAGTCAGCTGAAAACCCTTTCAAAACACCATCCTGAAATTACTTTAAGACTCTAATATCAACTCATGACACCAGAGTGGCAATTTCAGCTCACAAGAGCTTCCAGCCTCAGAAATAATCAATCACAGAGAACTGGAACAAAAATGCAAAACAAACTTAGGACTACAAGTCCAACTTAGCTGATAGTAGTCTAGGAGCAGGAACATGCAACAGAAAGGCTTCTGGTAACATTGTTGGCCGGCATAGAAATGACTGAGGAGCAAGGTTAAATAGAAAACTCCCACATCCTGATGGAAACAGGTGAACAGAGGAGATGAAGCACACAAGTGCAGTACCACCAGAAACCACCGGGGGAGCCCAGAAACCAAATTCACAACAGTACCCCCCCCTCAAGGAGGGGGCACCGAACCCTCACCAGAACCACCAGGGCGATCAGGATGAGCCCTATGAAAGGCACGGACCAAATCGGAGGCATGAACATCAGAGGCTGTCACCCAAGAGTTATCCTCCTGACCGTAGCCCTTCCACTTGACCAGATACTGAAGTCTCCGTCTGGAAACACGGGAGTCCAAGATCTTCTCGACAACGTACTCCAACTCACCCTCAACCAACACCGGAGCAGGAGGCTCAACGGAAGGCACAACCGGTACCTCATACCTGCGCAACAATGACCGATGGAAGACATTATGAATAGAAAAAGATGCAGGGAGGTCCAAACGAAAGGACACAGGGTTAAGAATCTCCAATATCTTGTACGGGCCGATGAACCGAGGCTTAAACTTAGGAGAAGAAACCTTCATAGGGACAAAACGAGAAGATAACCACACCAAGTCCCCAACACAAAGACGAGGACCAACACGACGACGGCGGTTGGCAAAATGCTGAGTCTTCTCCTGGGACAACTTCAAATTGTCCACCACATGCCCCCAAATCTGATGCAACCTCTCCACCACAGCATCCACTCCAGGACAATCCGAAGACTCCACCTGACCGGAAGAGAAACGAGGATGAAACCCCGAATTACAGAAGAAAGGAGAAACCAAGGTGGCAGAACTAGCCCGATTATTGAGGGCAAACTCCGCCAAGGGCAAAAAGGCAACCCAATCATCCTGATCCGCAGACACAAAATACCTCAAATAAGTCTCCAAGGTCTGATTAGTTCGCTTGGTCTGGCCATTAGTCTGAGGGTGGAAAGCAGACGAAAAAGACAAATCAATGCCCATCCTAGCACAGAACGCTCGCCAAAATCTAGACACGAATTGGGTTCCCCTGTCAGAAACGATATTCTCCGGAATACCATGCAAGCGCACCACATTTTGAAAAAACAGAGGAACCAGCTCGGATGAAGAAGGCAATTTAGGCAAGGGAACTGTCATGATCTCCATGGCCAGAGAACTAGCATAAGCCTCTATAGGAACAAGCTCTTGGAAGATGTAACTATACTGACCATGAACTAAACCTACCGCATCATCTAGAAGTAGCCAGGTAGCATGTCCTACTTTTTATCCCTATATGCCCAGCGCCGGCCGGAGAACTAATAATGCTAGCAGAGGGAAATATAAGACCTGACTCACCTCTAGAGAAATGCCCAAAAAAAAGGAGACAGAAGCCCCCCACATATATTGGCGGTGATATGAGATGAAACAACAAACGCAGCAGGAAAATAGTTTTAGCAAATTTGAGGTCCGCTTTCTAGATAGCAGAAGACAGAAAGCATACTTTCATGGTCAGTAGAAAACCCTAACAAAACACATCCAGAAATTACTTTAGGACTCTGGCATTAACTCATAATACCAGAGTGGCAATTCCTGATCAACAAGAGCTTTCCAGACACAGTAACGAAACTGCAGCTGTGAACTGGAACCAAAATACAAAAACAAAACATGGACGAATGTCCAACTTATCTAGTAGATGTCTGGGAGCAGGAACAAGCACAGAGAGGCTTCTGATAACATTGTTGACCGGCAAGCATCTAAAGGCCCCGTCTCACTAAGCGATTTACCAACGATCACGACCAGCGATACGACCTGGCCGTGATCGTTGGTAAGTCGCTGTGTGGTCGCTGGGGAGCTGTCACACAGACCGCTCTCCCCAGCGACCAACGATCAGGGGAACGACTTCGGCATCGTTGAAACTGTCATCAACGATGCCGAAGTCCCCCTGCAGCACCCGGTAACCAGGGTAAACATCGGGTTACTAAGCGCAGGGCCGCGCTTAGTAACCCGATGTTTACCCTGGTTACCAAAAAAAACAAACACTACATACTCGCCTTTCGGTGTCCAGGTCCCTTGCCGTCTGCTTCCTGCTCTGACTGAGCCGCCGTACACTGAGAGCGCAGCGGTGACGTCACTGCTGTGCTCTCACTTCTCACTGTACGGCCGGCAGTCAGTGAGAGCAGGAAGCAGACGGCAAGGGACCTGACGGACATCAGAAGGCGAGTATGTACTGTTTGTTTTTTTTTACATTTACGCTGGTAACCAGGGTAAACATCGGGTTACTAAGCGCGGCCCTGCGCTTAGTAACCCGATGTTTACCCTGGTTACCAGTGAAGACATCGCTGGATCGGTGTCACACACACCGATTCAGCAATGTCAGCGGGGCCTCAACGACCAAAAAAAGGTCCAGGCCATTCCGACACGACCAGCGATCTCGCAGCAGGGGCCTGATCGCTGGTACGTGTCACACATAGCGAGATCGCTATGGAGGTCGCTGTTGCGTCACAAAACTTGTGACTCAGCAGCGATCTCGCTAGCGATCTCGCTATGTGAGACGGGGCCTTAACAGAGAAGCCAGGTTATATAGCGACACCCAGATCTAATCAGAACAGGTGAACAGGGAAGATGATGTCACAAGTTCAATTCCACCAGTAGCCACCGGGGGAGCCCAGAATCCAAATTCACAACAGTACCCCCCCCTCAAGGAGGGGGCACCGAACCCTCACCAGAACCACCAGGGCGATCAGGATGGGCCCTATGAAAGGCACGAACCAGATCAGAGGCATGAACATCAGATGCAGTGACCCAAGAATTATCCTCCTGGCCATATCCCTTCCACTTGACCAGATACTGGAGTCTCCGTCTGGAAACACGGGAGTCTAGGATTTTTTCCACAACGTACTCCAACTCACCCTCAACCAACACCGGAGCAGGAGGCTCAACGGAAGGCACAACCGGTGCCTCATACCTGCGCAATAACGACCGATGAAAAACGTTATGAATAGAAAAGGATGCAGGGAGGTCCAAACGGAAGGAAACAGGGTTAAGAATCTCCAATATTTTATACGGACCGATGAACCGAGGCTTAAACTTAGGAGATGAGACCCTCATAGGGACAAAACGAGAAGACAACCACACCAAATCTCCAACACAAAGCCGAGGACCAACACGACGGTGACGGTTGGCAAAAAGCTGAGTCTTCTCCTGGGACAACTTTAAATTGTCCATCACCTGCCCCCAGATATGATGCAATCTCTCCACCACCGCATCCACTCCAGGACAATCCGAGGATTCCATCTGACCGGAGGAAAATCGAGGATGGAACCCCGAATTACAGAAAAACGGGGAAACCAAGGTGGCAGAGCTGGCCCGATTATTGAGGGCGAACTCCGCCAATGGCAAAAAAGCAACCCAATCATCCTGGTCAGCAGACACAAAACACCTCAGATATGTCTCCAGGGTCTGATTAGTCCGCTCGGTCTGGCCATTAGTCTGAGGGTGAAAAGCAGACGAAAAAGACAAATCTATGCCCATCCTAGCACAAAATGCCCGCCAAAATCTAGACACAAATTGGGTTCCTCTTACAGCAAGCCCAAGGCCAAAAAAAACGCATCCACATTGCGCAACGCAGGATCCCCTGGTGCCAATGCAAAAGCCCAGTCTTGAGGGTCGCCGCGGAGCAAGGAAATCACAATCCCAACCTGCTGTGCAGGGTCTCCAGCAGAACGAGATTTCAGGGACAAAAATAGCTTACAATTATTTCTAAAATTCTGAAAGCTAGATCTATTCCCTGAGAAGAATTCCGGCAAAGGAATTCTCGGCTCAGATACCGGAGCATGAATAACAAAATCTTGCAAATTTTGTACTTTCGTGGTGAGATTATTCAAACCTGCAGTTACACTCTGAAGATCCATTATTAACAGGTGAACACAAAGCCATTCAAAGATTATAAGGAGAGAGAAAAAAAAGAAAGACTGCAGCATAGACAGACTGGCAAGTGATCCAATTAAGAGCACAGAAAAAAAAAAAAAAAAAAAAAAAAAAAAAACTCTCAGCAGACTTCTTATTTCTCTCCTTTCTCAGCCAAGGATTTTAACCCTTTAGTGGCCGGTCAAACTGTCATGATCTCCATGGCCAGAGAACTAGCATAAGCCTCTATAGGAACAAGCTCTTGGAAGATGTAACTATACTGACCATGAACTAAACCTACCGCATCATCTAGAAGTAGCCAGGTAGCATGTCCTACTTTTTATCCCTATATGCCCAGCGCCGGCCGGAGAACTAATAATGCTAGCAGAGGGAAATATAAGACCTGACTCACCTCTAGAGAAATGCCCAAAAAAAAGGAGACAGAAGCCCCCCACATATATTGGCGGTGATATGAGATGAAACAACAAACGCAGCAGGAAAATAGTTTTAGCAAATTTGAGGTCCGCTTTCTAGATAGCAGAAGACAGAAAGCATACTTTCATGGTCAGTAGAAAACCCTAACAAAACACATCCAGAAATTACTTTAGGACTCTGGCATTAACTCATAATACCAGAGTGGCAATTCCTGATCAACAAGAGCTTTCCAGACACAGTAACGAAACTGCAGCTGTGAACTGGAACCAAAATACAAAAACAAAACATGGACGAATGTCCAACTTATCTAGTAGATGTCTGGGAGCAGGAACAAGCACAGAGAGGCTTCTGATAACATTGTTGACCGGCAAGCATCTAACAGAGAAGCCAGGTTATATAGCGACACCCAGATCTAATCAGAACAGGTGAACAGGGAAGATGATGTCACAAGTTCAATTCCACCAGTAGCCACCGGGGGAGCCCAGAATCCAAATTCACAACAGGGAACCAAATGGACCATCTTAGAGAAACGGTCACACACCACCCAGATGACAGACATCTTCTGAGAAACAGGGAGATCAGAAATAAAATCCATGGAGATGTGAGTCCAAGGCCTCTTCGGAATAGGCAAGGATAACAACAATCCACTAACCCGAGAACAACAAGGCTTGGCCCGAGCACAAACATCACAAGACTGCACAAAACCTCGCACATCTCGTGACAGGGAAGGCCACCAGAAGGACCTAGCCACCAAATCCCTGGTACCAAAGATTCCAGGATGACCTGCTAACGCAGAAGAATGGACCTCCGAGATGACTCTACTGGTCCAATCATCAGGAACAAACAATCTACCAGGCGGGCAACGATCAGGTCTATCCGCCTGAAACTCCTGCAAGACCCGTCGCAAATCTGGGGAAACAGCAGATAATATCACTCCATCCTTAAGGATACCTGTAGGTTCAGAATTACCAGGGGAATCAGGCTCAAAACTCCTAGAAAGGGCATCCGCCTTCACATTTTTAGAACCCGGTAGGTAAGAAACCACAAAATTAAACCGAGAGAAAAATAACGACCAGCGCGCCTGTCTAGGATTCAGGCGCCTGGCGGACTCAAGATAAATCAAATTCTTGTGGTCGGTCAATACCACCACCTGATGTCTAGCCCCCTCAAGCCAATGACGCCACTCCTCAAAAGCCCACTTCATAGCCAAGAGCTCCCGATTACCAATATCATAATTTCGCTCAGCGGGCGAAAACTTACGAGAAAAGAACGCACAAGGTCTCATCACGGAGCAGTCGGAACTTTTCTGCGACAAAACCGCCCCAGCTCCGATTTCTGAAGCGTCGACCTCAACCTGAAAAGGAAGAGTAACATCAGGCTGACGCAATACAGGGGCGGAAGAAAAGCGGCGCTTAAGCTCCCGAAAGGCCTCCACAGCAGCAGGGGACCACTCAGCAACATCAGCACCCTTCTTAGTCAAATCAGTCAACGGTTTAGCGACATCAGAAAAACCAGTTATAAATCGACGATAAAAATTAGCAAAGCCCAAAAACTTCTGAAGGCTCTTAAGAGAAGAGGGTTGCGTCCAATCACAAATAGCCTGAACCTTGACAGGGTCCATCTCAATGGAAGAGGGGGAAAAAATGTACCCCAAAAACGAAATCTTTTGAACCCCAAAAACGCACTTAGAACCCTTTACACACAAGGAATTAGAGCGCAAAACCTGAAAAACCCTCCTGACCTGTTGGACATGAGAGTCCCAGTCATCCGAAAAAATCAAAATATCATCCAGATACACAATCAAAAATTTATCCAAATATTCACGGAAAATGTCATGCATAAAGGACTGAAAGACTGAAGGGGCATTTGAAAGACCAAAAGGCATTACTAAATACTCAAAATGGCCCTCAGGCGTATTAAATGCGGTTTTCCACTCATCCCCCTGCTTAATTCGCACTAAATTATACGCCCCACGACGATCAATCTTAGAGAACCACTTGGCCCCCTTTATTCGAGCAAACAAATCAGTAAGCAGTGGCAAAGGATACTGATATTTAACCGTGATTTTATTCAAAAGCCGATAATCAATACACGGCCTCAAAGAGCCATCTTTTTTAGATACAAAGAAAAAACCGGCTCCTAAGGGAGATGACGAAGGACGAATATGTCCCTTTTCCAAGGACTCCTTAATATATTCCCGCATAGCAGCATGTTCAGGCACAGATAAATTAAATAAACGACCCTTTGGAAACTTACTGCCCGGAATCAGATCTATAGTACAATCGCACTCTCTGTGCGGAGGTAGTGAACCAATTTTAGGCTCCTCAAAAACGTCACGATAATCAGATAAAAATTCCGGAATCTCAGAGGGAATAGATGACGAAATGGAAACCAAAGGTACGTCCCCATGAGTCCCCTGACATCCCCAGCTTAACACAGACATTGCTTTCCAGTCGAGGACTGGGTTATGAGATTGCAGCCATGGCAATCCAAGCACCAACACATCATGTAGATTATACAACACAAGGAAGCGAATAATCTCCTGGTGATCCGGATTAATACGCATATTTACTTGTGTCCAGTATTGTGGTTTATTACTAGCCAATGGCGTGGAGTCAATACCCTTCAGAGGTATAGGAACTTCCAGAGGCTCTAAATCAAACCCACAGCGTTTGGCAAAGGACCAATCCATAAGACTCAAAGCGGCGCCAGAGTCGACATAGGCGTCCGCGGTAATAGACGATAAAGAGCAAATCAGGGTCACAGATAGAATAAACTTAGACTGTAAAATGCCAATTGAAACAGACTTATCAACCTTCTTAGTACGTTTAGAGCATGCTGATATAACATGAGTTGAATCACCACAATAGAAGCATAACCCATTTTTTCGCCTAAAATTCTGTCGTTCGCTTCTGGACAGAATTCTATCACATTGCATAATCTCTGGCGCCTTCTCAGTAGACACTGCCAAATGGTGCACAGGTTTGCGCTCCCGCAAACGCCGATCAATCTGAATAGCCATTGTCATGGACTCATTCAGACCTGTAGGCACAGGGAACCCCACCATAACATCCTTAATGGCATCAGAGAGACCCTCTCTGAAATTCGCCGCCAGGGCGCACTCATTCCACTGAGTAAGCACAGACCACTTACGAAATTTTTGGCAGTATATTTCAGCCTCATCCTGCCCTTGAGACAGGGCCATTAAGGCTTTTTCAGCCTGAATCTCCAAATGAGGTTCCTCATAAAGCAACCCCAAAGCCAGGAAAAACGCATCCACATTGAGCAACGCAGGATCCCCTGGTGCCAAAGCAAATGCCCAGTCCTGAGGGTCGCCCCGGAGCAAGGAAATTACAATCCTGACCTGCTGTGCAGGATCTCCAGCGGAGCGAGATCTCAGAGACAAAAATAATTTACAATTATGTTTGAAATTCTGGAAGCGAGATCTATCCCCGGAGAAAAATTCAGGTAAAGGAATTCTAGGTTCAGATATAGGAGCATGAATAACAAAATCGTGTAAACTTTGAACCTTCACAGCGAGATTATCCAAACCTGTAGCTAAACTCTGAGGATCCATATTAATCAGGTGAAATCAGAACCATTCAAGGATTAGAAGGAGAGAGAGACGAAGGCTACAGTAAGCAGAGATGCAAGTGAATCAACTAATGAGCAAACTCAGGAAAAAAAAAAAAAATTCTCTGCAGGGTTCTTTTCTCTCCTTTCTTCTGCCAATTATTTTAACCCTTGGCCGGCCAAACTGTCATGGTTCTCAATGGCAAGAGAACATAGTAAAGCATACAAAAAGGACTAGCTCTTGGAAGATGGGAACTCGAGCTGACTGTGAGCTAAACCTACCGTACAACTAACAGTGGCCGGGTAGCGTGCCTACGTTTTATCCCTAGACGCCCAGCGCCAGCCGGAGAACTGACTGACCCTAGCAGAGGAAAATACAGACCTGGCTTACCTCTAGAGAAATTTTTCCCAAAAGGCAGACAGTAGCCCCCACATATATTGTCGGTGATTTCAGAGGAAATTGACATACGAAGTATGAAGATAGGTTTAGCAAATTGAGGTCCGCTTACTAGATAGTAGGAAGACAGAAAAGGGAACTTCACAGTCAGCTGAAAACCCTTTCAAAACACCATCCTGAAATTACTTTAAGACTCTAATATCAACTCATGACACCAGAGTGGCAATTTCAGCTCACAAGAGCTTCCAGCCTCAGAAATAATCAATCACAGAGAACTGGAACAAAAATGCAAAACAAACTTAGGACTACAAGTCCAACTTAGCTGATAGTAGTCTAGGAGCAGGAACATGCAACAGAAAGGCTTCTGGTAACATTGTTGGCCGGCATAGAAATGACTGAGGAGCAAGGTTAAATAGAAAACTCCCACATCCTGATGGAAACAGGTGAACAGAGGAGATGAAGCACACAAGTGCAGTACCACCAGAAACCACCGGGGGAGCCCAGAAACCAAATTCACAACAGGACCCCCACTGGGGAATTGTTTTTCAGCTCATGCCCTCCAATACAAGTCACAGAGACCCACACCCCTACATTGGGCCTACTTCTTAACTCTGTCTCCTGCAATGTTTCTTCTTTAACTGCCACTAGATGACCAGGGTGAATGTACTCTGTACTGTTATAGGCTGGTGAATTTTGGGCGAGGGGGCTGTGATTACACTATTTCATTTATTAAAAAAAGGACCCCCCATCGGGGCATTTTTTTTCAGCTCATGACCTCAATTACAAGTCTCAGAGACCCACACCCCTACATTAGGCCTAGTTCTTAACTTGGTCTCCTGCAATGTCCCTTCCTTACCGGCCACAGAATTTTGAGCAAGGGGGGTTGTCATGGCAATAGTATATTTTTTAAAAAGGTACCACCCTTTGATGAAACCACATACTTGTTGGCAAAGACTTCATAACATTTGTGTACCGCAAAAAGCTCACTTGAAAAGCTCCTTTTTTGTTGCCTGGTTGCTCACATTGGACACAATAAACTTCATATAAGTTTAATAAAGCAATGCTGTTAGTTTTGCTCAGTAGTTCATTACAAATATTTCTTTGTCCACTATATTAGTTTCTCTCCTTGAGAGCCATAACTTTTGCTGCATCAAATGTACAAATGGCAAATATACAAATGGTGATTTGGAATCCAGATTAAAATACTGTATACCAAATGCATTCAGACAATTACATAGCTGCATTTCTTGTAAAACATTTACAGATGTGACAGACAATGCTCATAGTGACACAATCTTGATAAATGTTTATTTATTCACTTCACAAACAGTTCTAAGCCTCTATATGTTTGCTGTTTGTCATTGTAAAACATTAAGGTTTACTGTAACTTTGCCTGTGGTGGTGTGATCTAAATCCTTGTAGCTCTTATATTCTAGGGGTTTATGGTCCCTCGTCTGATGACTCCATGATATCTCAGTTTCATACAACCTTGAAAGCTGACCACTTGAAGGGCTGGGTGAAACTAGAGTTACTACATAGTGTAAATCACTATATAAGACAAGAGAATCATGACTAAGACAGATGCCAAAACTGGGGTACCTGTACATCTACAATGTGCTCATACCTGCATAATTGGGGACTTCCATGCAGTGTAGGTAATCTCCCAGGGGTTCTCTGTCTTGCTGTTGCTTCTCTGATATTCCTGACGGATGATGTTTAAAAGCCTCTTGTTGATGATGTAATTATACTGTATGTACTGTAGCATGGCTAAAGGGTGTGTAGTCGACGGGAGGTATGTGCCATATAAGTGCCTTGTTGCTGTAATGTAGTCCGGAGTATTTCTTTGTTGTATATAACCATGTATATATGTGTGTTCCAGGACCTGTGGTGATGTCAGACCACATGGCTAATCATGTGATGGGTTACTGGGTGTGGTTAGCTCTATATAAGACAGGCAAATGCTTAACACAGGAGATGTGTGGAGGTGCTAACCTCCAGAGTGTGTTAAGGCACAAGGTCTGAGCCGGAATGACTGGACACTTTGTTTTTCTTTTCCTGAACTAAAGGCTATTTGTTTGCTGTTATTTTGCCATGTGGTTTATGAGGTAATAAACCCTGTGAACTTTTCCAAGAACGTGCCTCCTGAGTGTCAGCCATCGCACCTGAGTGAGTGAAATCCCTACAGTACGTAATCTTTATATATACATATTCATTATGTGTATTTAATCCTTATACAGTACTTATTAACCTTTGTATGTTAAATACATATACAAAAGTGTATGCACTCATACTATTCAAACATTCTATTCCTTGAATTTTGTACTTTGCAAAAAATTGTATTGTATTGCAAGTATTGGTCGTCTTTAAAGCTGTATCTGAAACTTAGTGTTAAAAACATGGCAAATAAAATTGCTAAATTCTCCTGTAAATAATTCTGCAAAGATGGAACCATCACACCATTAAAAAATACAAATGGATTTTCATGGGCCCATCCAGTATGTGGGTTCAAAGGCGTAATGGGGTGCATATGACTATGCAGCAGTGCTGGCCTAGCTGCCAATGTGTAAAACAAAGGAGTACGGGAGTACAAAATGCATATTGTGAAGTGGAATCTCATGGGCACATCCAGTTTGTGTGTTCAAAAGCGTAATGTGGTACATATGACTATGCAGAAGGGCTGGCCTTCCTGCCAATGTGTAAAACAAAGGAGTACAGGAGTACAAAATGCATATTGTGAAGTGGATTTTCATGGGCCATCCAGTATGTGGGTTCAAAGGTGTATTGGGGTGCATATGACTATGCAGCAGGGCTGGCCTTGCTGCCAATGTGCAAAACAAAGGAGTATGGGAGTACAAAATGCATATTGTGAAATGGATTTACATGGGCCCATCCAGTATGTGGGTTCAAAGGCTTATTGGGGAGTATATGAATTGGTAGCAGGGCAGGCCTTGCATTCAATCCAACATTTTTTTTATGAGCGCCTCCTGGACATCTTATGAAATGGGTTTTTTGGTGCATTGTAATTTTTGGCAGCCCATCCACTCACAGCATAGGCTACAACAGTTTAGGAGACCCACTGTTTAAATATGGCCATTTAAGAAGATTAATACCGCCTGATGCACCAGTAAAAATAGGCTGTGTGATTTTAAGAGTCCCGCCTTCATAAATGAAACAAGATGGGTCTGCGTATGTGCCACACACCACATAGTCAGCTAGGGTTGTTAAATGTTACAATGACATTTCCCAGTGAATGCTTTTGTAGTGGTTGAAAGCAATGTTAAAGTTGAAAAACGCTTCAAAAACGCTGCACCTGAACTAAGCCCAAGTGGGGGAGGAAATTTTCTGTCTGGGGTTAATTATTTGGCCTTACAGGCAAGTGATTAAGCTGCAAAGTATGTGCCTTAACATATTTCCCAGCAAAATCAGTTTTGTTTTCGTTTTAGTGTGTTTTTGGTGGCACAGGGAAAAATAGCATGAATCTCGGAAAAAATTGTTTATAGCTGTAAACTATGAGTCAGGAATGCTTCCAGGGGCGATCCCCATGATGTTCCTGTTTCATTTGAGCAGTGTTTCCATCATTTTCAGATGTTTTTAAACCTTAAAAGGACACCCGGGGGATTGCGGTAAAAATAATCTGGTCTCCCGTAGACTTACATTACATTAGGCTCGTTGCTCGGGTCGATTACCCGAGTATTCCAATTTGCTTGACCTGAGCAACGAGTACCCGAACATTTTAGTGCTCGCTCATTACTAGTGCTGTATATAAGGAGAGAGACAGCCAAAACAGTGGAAAACCGGCCTAAAATGCCCAAACTTGGAGCACGCAGATACATGAGGTCTGTCACAGAAATACCACACTGACAAATATGTGGCCTGTATTTTTTTTTTAATGCAAAATAGTGCTGTTCATAATTAGAGTAACAGACAGCAATAACAGTGGAAAACCAGCCTAAAATGCCCAAACTTTGAGCACGCAGATATATGAGGCCTGTCACGGAAATACTATTCTGACAAATATGTGGCCTGTGTGTTCTTTAAATGCAAAATAGTGCTGTTTATAAGTAGAGTAACAGACTGAAAAACAGTGGAAAACCAGCCTAAAATTCCCAAACATGGAGCAAGCAGATATATGAGGCCTGTCACGGAAATACCACATTGCTTTGTGGCCTGTATTTTTTAAATGCAAAAAAGTGCTGTATATAAGTAATGTCACAGACAGCAAAAACAGTGGAAAACCGGCCTAAAGGCCCAAAATTGGAGCACGCAGATATACAAGGCCTCTCACGGAAATACCACACTGACAAATATGTGACCTGTATTTTTTTAAGTGCAAAATAGTGCTGTATATAAGTAGAGTAAAATACTGAAAAAACAATAGAAAACCGATCTAAAATGCCCAAACTTGGAGCACGCAGATATATGAGGCCTATCACGGAAATACCACACTGACAAATATGTGGCCTGTATTTTTTAAAATGCAAAATAGTGCTGAATATAAGAGCAGCTTATCTGGCGCATCTGCATGGTACATGTAAGTTACTTAATAATTTGTACCTGTATAAAGAAGGACCTTGGGACCTATTATCATGTTTATAACACAACCACAAACAAAGAAAAGATGATACTAGGTCAAATAAAGTATCAAACTGTTACAACTTTATTGTTAAAATCATCAGACAACAGGTGAAAAGGAGATGACATACAGAGCAATATCTAAAAGACTATTGTAAATAACAGCAGGAGGCTTGTGCCCAGGAAATTCAATACAAAATACCTTAGATCACTAGTATCACTAGAATATTTCAATATTAAATCTTACTTTTAATATATATAATAGTTTCTAATGAATGTCCCAATCATATGAATAATTGTAGAGACCAAGTAATCCTCAAATATATTCCTGCAAATTGCGGGTGACCGACATCGCTAAAATATTGGTGCTAACAAAGTTTTTGCACCCATCAGATCCCGAACCACACCATCATAACGATCATGGCTAAATGATTAATAAATACATAGTACAATACAAGATCGCTATTTACCCACCGCAATGCAGACCGGATCTCCTGGGACGTTGAGTTTTGTGTGGTGAGCATGCATACAGGCCATGGAGGTTAAGTGCATTGCTTGTTGTTTCTTTTCCAACAATTGTACCTGCTGATTCCAGGTCTTTCTGTAACTCTTCACAGGTAGTCTTTGGCTCTTGGACAATTCTTATAATAATTATTTTATCTCCTCTGTCTGAAATCTTGCGGGAAGCATTTGGTAATAGCTGGTTTATGGTGAAATGATGTTCTTTCCACTTCCACATTATTGCCCCAATAATGCTCACTGGAATCTTCAGTAGTTTAGAAACTTTGTTAATGCCATCAGTATTTTTTGCAAAAATAAGGTTGCGAAGGTCTTGAGACAGCTCACTGGTTTTAGCCATCATGAGATACTTCTTGTGTGGCACCATAGTAATGAGGCACCTTTTTATACTTCATGAGTTGAAACAACTGATATTATTTTTCACTAAGTGGCAGGATTGCTTTCTAATTACTGATAGATTTCAGCTGGTGTTATGACTTTCCATGAATTTTTGCACCTCTCTTGCTACCAACATTTGATGAGAATTTCATGTCAATAGGACGATTAGAAATATATTTGCTTAGAAAATTGGTGACGTGGTCAATACTTATTTCACTATTTCTTAATTTATAGGTAGAATATAGTAGATAAGCAAGGACTTAAGTGACTATACAAAAACACAGTCGCAAGTCTTATTTTTTTTAAGAATTTAAGGGAGACACATGTACGCAGTTAACTGATATGATCTACCATTAACCTATAAAGAAGATGTGTAGCATCAGAAGTGTGCATTATATTGTTTTTCAGCAGATTAGGCTAGTTTCACACTAGCGTTTACCTGATCTGCGGCGGGCTGCGGACTTCCTCCGTGAAGCGCCACCCCCCGCCGCACCTCCGCCGCTAGCTCCGCCTACTTCTGCATGCGGCCTGTGTACCTATATTTAACAATAGGTACGCAGGTCGTGCCGCGGTATGCGGATGGTGCCGCATGCGTCGTTTTGACGATGCGGCGACCAGCGTAGACGCAGCCATGTAGCATTTTTTTTCCGCATCGTTAAAACGACGCATGCAGCACCATCCGCATACTGCGGCACGACCTGCATACCTAATGTTAAATATAAGTACACAGGCCACATGCAGAAGTAGGCGGAGCTAGCAGCAGAGGTGCGGCGGGGACGGGGCTTCACGGAGGAAGTCCGCAGCCCGCCGCAGATCAGGTAAACGCTAGTGTGAAACTAGCCTCAGACACAAAGTTTGGTAATTTATCACAGCTGGTGAAGAACCTCTTTTTCAATTAAAAACATAGCACTGTACAGCTATCTTCAGGTTCTGACATCACAATGTGATGTTTATACAATTATTCTTTAGAATATTATTATTCTCAAATTAGGTTTTAAATGTATAGTATTAAAACCTTTGTCTTTATCTTATAGTTTTGTTGATCTGTGGCTCCTGATGACAGCAATGAATGATCTTCCCTGCTCTGTAAATATCCCTGGATCAACATTGTTTTCTCCAAAGTGTTGTGCTTTCACTAGAATGCTTAATTTTTAGCTTGTAATCATCAAATCTTTTGTCCACATTTTATACAGTTTTCATAGAGAAGAGTGATATAACATTTGTAGAGTATTATGACTTGTTGTATTAATCACTACAAAATGTCATTTTATGAAAATGGTGACATATGTGGTGGTATTACTACTGTCACATGTATCAAATTCTTCATTTTTCGTACTTATGTATGTTTTCCAAAGATGTCCATACTCTTCTCCAAGATATGTCACAATACAATATTTCTGAGAACGGGTATTTTTGTAGGCTGAAAAGCAGCATTACATCTTCATCTGTGTCTGCAGACATAGTAATCAATGCAAACTATTAATTCCTTAACATCTTTGATAATAAAGTTGGATACAACTATTGAATGACTTGTAAATTGCTTTTTTTTCTTTTGCTATCTGTCAGCTGATCACGGAATAGATAAAACAACAAACTATAGTTAATAAATCAAAATCAAAGTGTCTGTAATTACATTTTATTGTATGGTACTGTAAAAGTGCACCTCGGCACATTAAATCCAATATTATGACAAATGCACGAAATGTGGTCTTAGATCTTCTTTTTAAACAAATACTAATTATAGAAAGCCCACACAAAGGAAAACAAAACTTTATCCAATTTACAAAATAAAGGCATTGAGCAAAATTGTTCCTAATTAAAAAATAACTATCTGAGGAAAAACTTCCCAATCACAGTGCAGCTATTATATTTCAAGAGCACTATAAGAAATGAGAAGTAAGCTGTAATCACTAAAGATGAGTATAACGGGCTGGACGGAAGACTAGAGTGGACCCTCTGGACCGTGGGGAGACCTACCCCTGGGCGAGCGGACCTAGAGTGGAACCGACCCCTATACAGGGACCATCAGGAGCAGGCCCAGAGGTCACTTACCCACGGTGGAGTACCAAGAGGGACGGCTCCAAGAAGGAAGAAGGAAGACTGCCGATGCTGGAGAGGAAGTACTGGCGGGAGGCCCAGGAAGACAGATGATGAGCAGGAAGACTGGAAGCCGGAGCGGAGAGAGACTGAGGGAAAAAACAAAAGATAAAATAAGACACGGGGGAAGGGAAGGAACGGGAACTGGAAGGGAGCTGAGAACAAACAGAGGGACAAGTCGAAGAACCTAACGGAGAAAGTACACAGTACTGAAGCGGAAGGGGCCAGATGCAAAAGCAAAGGCTAATGACAATCAGGCACAGGGGAACAGGAGAACCTGCCTCTTATAGCAGGGGCAGGAGCAGGATTGGTTGCTGAGGTACTGACCTGGATGACCTCAGGAAGGAGAAACGGAAAAGATGCACCTGCGCCCTTTGGAGAAACCAGAGCGCCTGCGCAGACCCTGCACACTCCCCAGAGAGTCAGGCACCGGAAGTGAAGGAGAGAACTTGAGATGTCCGGACCCGGAAGTAGATCGCTGGGAACGTGCAGCAGCAGGGAGAGAAGGACCGGCGCTCCCAGACCCAGAGCGGCTGGAGCACGCAGCGACAGCATCAGGTGCTGCAGCCGAGGGAAGAGAGTGGAGGCGCCCGGACCCGCAGCAGAAGAGCGGTGACGCAGAGCAGAGGCGGAAGTGGTAACAGTACCCCTCTCCTTACAACCCCCCCTACGTAAGCTGGCAAAAAATTTACATAGAATACGAGGGGCATCAATATTCTCCCGAGGTTCCCAAGATCTCTCCTCAGGACCAAAACTGTTATGGACCTGGTGGTTAGGTGCACCTGGAATGACCTGATGGTTAAACTAGAAGACAGGAAAAGCTCTGGGAAGTGGGAACTCTGCTGACCGCAAATCCTAATCCTAACACACACACTAGAAATAGCTGTGGAGCGTACCTAACTCTCCCTAGACGCCTCTTCACAGCCTAAGAGCTAACTACCCCTAAAGATAGGAAAATAAGCCTTACCTTGCCTCAGAGGAATTCCCCAAAGGTAAAGGCAGCCCCCACATATATTAACTGTGAGTTAAGAGGAAAGTCACAAACACAGGGATGAAACAGGTTTCAGCAAAGGAGGCCAGACTTACTAGATAGACTGAGGATAGGAAAGGGATCTATGCGGTCAGCACAAAAAAACTACAAAAAGCCACGCAGAGTGTGCAAAAAGACCCCCGCACCAACTCACGGTGCGGAGGTGCCACTCTGCAACCCAGAGCTTCCAGCTAGCAAGGCAATATCATGTTTAGCAAGCTGGACTAGAACTTAGCAAGCACTAAGAAACATATTCAGTACACAATGAACAACAAATGAACTAGCAGGGACTTAGCTTTCGCTAGAGTAGACAGGTCATCAGAAAGATCCGAGAGAGATCTGAACCAGTACTGATACATTGACAGCTGGCATGGAGTAACGATCTGAGTGGAGTTAAATAGAGAAGCCAGCCTAGCCGCAAACGAGGGCAGCTGAGGAAGTAACCTCAGAACCAGCAGTTCCACTCACAGCCACCAGAGGGAGTTCACGGACAGAACTCGCCGAAGTACCATTCATGACCACTGGAGGGAGTTCGAGAACGGAATTCACAACAGTACCCCCCCCTTGAGGAGGGGTCACCGAACCCTCACCAGAGCCCCCAGGCCGATCAGGACGAGCCAAATGAAAGGCACGAACCAACTCGGCCGCATGGACATCGGAGGCAAAAACCCAGGAATTATCCTCCTGACCATAGCCCTTCCATTTGACCAGGTACTGAAGTTTCCGTCTCAAAATACGAGAATCTAAAATCTTCTCCACCACATACTCCAACTCCCCCTCGACCAACACCGGAGCAGGAGGGTCAACGGAGGGAACCATAGGCGCCACATATCTCCGCAACAACGACCTATGGAACACATTATGGATGGCAAAAGAAGCTGGAAGGGCCAAACGAAACGACACAGGATTGAGAATTTCAGAAATCTTATAAGGACCAATGAAACGAGGCTTAAACTTAGGAGAAGAAACCTTCATAGGGACATGACGAGACGACAACCAAACCAAATCCCCAACACGAAGTCGGGGACCAACACAGCGACGGCGGTTAGCGAAACGTTGAGCCTTCTCCTGGGACAATGTCAAATTGTCAACTACATGAGTCCAAATATGCTGCAACCTGTCCACCACAGAATCCACACCAGGACAGTCCGAAGGCTCAACCTGCCCTGAAGAAAAACGAGGATGAAAACCAGAATTACAAAAAAAAGGCGAAACCAAAGTAGCCAAACTGGCCCGATTATTAAGGGCGAACTCAGACAATGGCAAGAAGGTCACCCAATCATCCTGATCAGCAGAAACAAAGCATCTCAGATAGGTCTCCAAAGTCTGATTAGTTCGTTCGGTTTGGCCATTTGTTTGAGGATGGAAAGCCGAAGAGAAAGACAAATCAATGCCCATCTTAGCACAAAAGGACCGCCAAAACCTTGAAACAAACTGGGAACCTCTGTCCGACATGATGTTCTCCGGAATGCCATGCAAACGAACCAACCAAAGGTAATTTAGGCAAGGGTACCAAATGGACCATCTTAGAGAAGCGATCACAAACCACCCAGATGACCGACATCCTTTGAGAGACAGGGAGATCTGAAATAAAATCCATGGAAACATGCGTCCAAGGCCTTTTCGGGACCGGCAAGGGCAAAAGTAACCCACTGGCACGAGAATAGCAGGACTTGGCCCGAGCACAAGTCCCACAGGACTGCTCAAAAGAACGCACATCCCGTGACAAGGAAGGCCACCAAAAGGACCTAGCCACCAAATCTCTGGTACCAAAAATCCCAGGATGACCAGCCAACACCGAACAATGAACCTCAGAGATAACTCTACTAGTCCATCTATCAGGGACAAACAGTTTCTCTGCTGGACAACGGTCAGGTCTATCAGCCTGAAACTCCTGCAGCGCCCGCCGCAAATCAGGTGAGATGGCAGACAGAATTACCCCCTCTTTGAGAATACCAGCCGGCTCAGGAACTCCCAAGGAATCAGGCACAAAACTCCTTGAAAGGGCATCGGCCTTCACATTCTTAGAACCCGGAAGGTATGAAACCACAAAATTGAAACGGGAGAAAAACAGCGACCATCGAGCCTGTCTAGGATTCAACCGCTTAGCAGACTCGAGAAGTCAGATTCTTGTGATCCGTTAAGACCACTACGCGATGCTTGGCTCCCTCAAGCCAATGTCGCCACTCCTCGAACGCCCACTTCATAGCCAACAACTCCCGATTGCCAACATCATAATTACGCTCAGCAGGCGAAAACTTTCTAGAAAAGAAAGCACATGGCTTCATCACAGAGCCATCAGAAGGTCTTTGAGACAAAACAGCCCCTGCTCCAATCTCAGCATCAACCTCGACCTGAAAAGGGAGCGAAACATCTGGCTGACACAACACAGGGGCCGAAGAGAAACGACGTTTCAACTCCCGAAAAGCCTCAACGGCCGCAGAGGACCAATTCACCACATCAGCTCCTTTCTTGGTCAAATTAGTCAATGGTTTAACAACACTAGAAAAATTAGCGATAAAACGACGGTAAAAATTAGCAAAGCCCAAGAACTTCTGCAGGCTCTTAACAGATGTGGGCTGAGTCCAATCATAAATGGCCTGAACTTTAACAGGATCCATCTCGATAGTAGAAGGGGAAAAAATGAAGCCCAAAAAGGAAACCTTCTGAACTCCGAAGAGACATTTAGACCCCTTCACAAACAAAGAATTAGCATGAAGAACCTGGAACACCATTCTGACCTGCTTCACATGAGACTCCCAATCATCCGAAAAGACCAAAATATCATCCAAATATACAATAATGAATCTATCCAAATACTTTCGGAAGATGTCATGCATAAAGGACTGAAACACAGATGGAGCATTAGAAAGCCCGAATGGCATCACCAGGTACTCAAAATGGCCCTCGGGCGTATTAAATGCTGTTTTCCATTCATCGCCTTGTTTAATACGCACAAGATTATTCGCCCCTCGAAGATCTATCTTGGTGAACCAACTAGCCCCCTTAATCCGAGCAAACAAATCAGACAGTAGAGGCAAAGGGTACTGAAATTTGACCGTGATTTTATTGAGAAGGCGGTAATCTATACAAGGTCTCAGAGAACCATCCTTCTTGGCCACAAAAAAGAACCCTGCTCCCAACGGTGACGACGACGGGCGAATATGCCCTTTCTCCAAGGACTCCTTTATATAACTCCGCATAGCGGCATGTTCCGGCACAGATAAATTGAAAAGTCGTCCCTTAGGAAATTTACTACCAGGAATCAAATTAATAGCACAATCACAATCCCTATGAGGAGGTAGGGCACTGGATTTGGGCTCATCAAATACATCTTGGTAATCCGACAAAAACTCAGGGACTTCAGAAGGAGTAGAAGGAGAAATTGACAACAACGGAACGTCACCATGTACCCCTTGACAACCCCAACTGGACACAGACATTGATTTCCAATCCAATACTGGATTATGGACCTGTAGCCATGGCAAACCCAACACGACCACATCATGCAAATTATGCAACACCAAAAAGCGAACATCTTCCTGATGTGCAGGAGCCATGCACATGGTCAACTGAGTCCAGTACTGAGGTTTATTCTTGGCCAAAGGCGTAGCATCAATTCCCCTTAATGGAATAGGATACTGCAAGGGCTCCAAGAAAAAACCACAGTGCCTGGCAAACTCCAAGTCCATCAAATTCAGGGCAGCGCCTGAGTCCACAAATGCCATAACAGAGTAGGACGACAAAGAGCAAATCAGAGTAACGGACAAAAGAAATTTAGGCTGTACAGTACCAATGGTGACAGACCTAGCAAACCGCTTAGAGCGCTTAAGACAATCAGAGATAGCATGAGTAGAGTCACCACAGTAAAAACACAGCCCATTCTGACGTCTGTGTTCTTGCCGTTCAGCTCTGGTCAAAGTCCTATCACATTGCATAGGCTCAGGCCTCTGCTCAGAGGACACCGCCAAATGGCGCACAACCTTGCGTTCACGCAAGCGCCGATCGATCTGAATGGCCAAGGACATTGATTCATTCAGACCAGCAGGCCTCGGAAACCCCACCATAACATCCTTAAGGGCTTCAGAAAGACCTTTTCTGAAAATTGCTGCAAGAGCACATTCATTCCATTGAGTAAGCACAGACCACTTTCTAAACTTCTGGCAATATACCTCCGCTTCATCCTGACCTTGACACAAAGCCAGCAGGATTTTCTCTGCCTGATCCACAGAGTTAGGTTTGTCATAAAGCAATCCAAGCGCCAGAAAAAACGCAACTACATTTAGCAATGCAGGATCTCCTGGCGCAAGGGAGAATGCCCAGTCTTGTGGGTCGCCACGTAACAAAGAAATAATGATTTTTACTTGCTGAATGGGGTCACCAGAGGAGCGGGGTTTCAAAGCAAGAAACAGTTTACAATTATTTTTGAAATTCAGAAATTTAGATCTATCTCCAAAAAACAAATCAGGAATTGGAATTCTAGGCTCTTACATAGGATTCTGAACTACATAATCTTGAATGCTTTGTACCCTCGCAGTGAGGTGATCAACACAAGAGGACAGACCTTGAATGTCCATATCTACACCTGAGTCCTGAACCACCCAGAGGTTAAGGGGAAAAGAAAGACAAAACACACTGCAGAGAAAAAAAAATGGTCTCAGAACTTCTCTTATCCCTCTATTGAGATGCATTAACACTTTTTGGCCAGCTGTACTGTTATGGACCTGGTGGTTAGGTGCACCTGGAATGACCTGATGGTTAAACTAGAAGACAGGACAAGCTCTGGGAAGTGGGAACTCTGCTGACCGCAAATCCTAATCCTAAAACACACACTAGAAATAGCTGTGGAGCGTACCTAACTCTCCCTAGACGCCTCTTCACAGCCTAAGAGCTAACTACCCCTAAATATAGGAAAATAAGCCTTACCTTGCCTCAGAGAAATTCCCCAAAGGTAAAGGCAGCCCCCCACATATATTAACTGTGAGTTAAGAGGAAAGTCACAAACACAGGGATGAAACAGGTTTCAGCAAAGGAGGCCAGACTTACTAGATAGACTGAGGATAGGAAAGGGATCTATGCGGTCAGCACAAAAAAACTACAAAAAGCCACGCAGAGTGTGCAAATAGACCCCCGCACTGACTCACGGTGCGGAGGTGCCACTCTGCCACCCAGAGCTTCCAGCTAGCAAGGCAATATCATGTTTAGCAAGCTAGACTAGAACTTAGCAAGCACTAAGAAACATATTCAGTACACAATGAACAACAAATGAACTAGCAGGGACTTAAGGCCCCGTCTCACATAGCAAGATCGCTAGCGAGATCGCTGCTGAGTCACAAGTTTTGTGACGCAACAGCGACCTCAGTAGTGATCTCGCTATGTGTGACACGTACCAGCGATCAGGCCCCTGCTGCGAGATCGCTGGTCTTGTCGGAATGGCCTGGACCTTTTTTTGGTCGTTGAGGTCCCGCTGACATCGCTGAATCGGTGTGTGTGACACCGATCCAGCGATGTCTTCACTGGTAACCAGGGTAAACATCGGGTTACTAAGCGCAGGGCCGCGCTTAGTAACCCGATGTTTACCCTGGTTACCAGCGTAAATGTAAAAAAAAACAAACAGTACATACTCACCATCTGTTGCCCGTCAGGTCCCTTGGCGTCTGCTTCCTGCCCTGACTGCCGCCGTAAAGTGAGAGCACAGCAGTGACGTCACCACTGCGCTCTGCTCTCACTGTACGGCGGCACACAGTCAGAGCGG
Source organism: Ranitomeya variabilis (assembly GCF_051348905.1). NCBI lineage: Eukaryota > Metazoa > Chordata > Amphibia > Anura > Dendrobatidae > Ranitomeya > Ranitomeya variabilis. Next base: position 310,181,233 of record NC_135234.1, on the reverse strand, counting down.
GAAGCGGACGCCAAGGGACCTGACGGGCAACAGATGGTGAGTATGTACTGTTTGTTTTTTTTGGTAACCAGGGTAAACATCGGGTTACTAAGCGCGGCCCTGCGCTTAGTAACCCGATGTTTACCCTGGTTACCCGGGTGCTGCAGGGGGACTTCGGCATCGTTGAAGACAGTTTCAACGATGCCGAAGTCGTTCCCCTGATCGTTGGTCGCTGGAGAGAGCTGTCTGTGTGACAGCTCCCCAGCGACCACACAGCGACACAACAGCGATGCTGCAGCGATCAGCATTGTTGTCTGTATCGCTGCAGCGTCGCTGTGTGAGACGGGGCCTTTAGCTTTCGCTAGAGTAGACAGGTCATCAGAAAGATCTGAGAGAGATCTGAACCAGTACTGATACATTGACAGCTGGCATGGAGTAACGATCTGAGTGGAGTTAAATAGAGAAGCCAGCCTAGCCGCAAACGAGGGAAGCTGAGGAAGCAACCTCAGAACCAGCAGTTCCACTCACAGCCACCAGAGGGAGTCCACGGACAGAACTCGCCGAAGTACCATTCATGACCACAGGAGGGAGTTCGAGAACGGAATTCACAACACAAAACCCTTCCAATCAACCAAGAAAAAATCTTTACCACGAACTTTCTTAACAGCCAAAATATCCTTTACCTCAAAGACGTTGTCAGTGCTAACTGGTTGAGAAGACATGCAAGATGAAGGATGAAAGCGGTTAAAGACTGTAGGTTTGAGAAGAGAGACATGAAAGCTATTGGGAATACGGAGCGAGGCAGGCAATCTCAGCTTGTAAGCGACATCGTTGACTCAATGCAGAATCTCGAAAGGACATATAAATCATGGACCAAGTTTGTCGGATGGGATCTTGAGTCTGATGAATCTCGAAGAAAGCCAGACCTTGTCACCAGGCAAGAAAGAAGGTGGATCTAAACGCCTCTTGTCTGCTTGCCTTTTCATTCTTAAAGATGCCTTGTCGAGCGTCTTCTTGACTTCACTCCAGATTGTGGAAAACTCGCAAGCTAGAGAATCGGCTGCTGGAACACCGGAGGTAGGGGAGACTGGTAGAGGCACACCAGGATGTTGTCCGAATACAACGAAGAAAGGAGTTCTCGCAGAGGCTTCACTGGAATGGTTATTGTAGGCAAACTCTGCCCAAGGGAGAAGATTAACCCAGTCATTATGATGAGCATTAGTGAAGTGTCGCAGATAGGCGGCTAGAGTCTGGTTGGTCCGTTCAGCTTTACCGTTAGTCTGAGGGTGATATGCGGAAGAAAAGTCTAGAGACACCCTTAGGAGTTTGCACAGAGCTCTCCAAAAGCGAGAAGTAAATTGTACACCTCTGTCAGACACAATGTGTAGAGGGAAACCATGCAGTTTGAAGATGTTCTGGATAAAAATGTCCGCCAACTCAGGAGCAGAGGGTAAACCGGAGAGCGGAATAAAGTGAGCCATCTTCGAGAACCTGTCCACCACTACAAGAATGACTGTACATCTGGAAGAGCTGGGTAAGTCGGTAATGAAATCCATGGCAATATGTTGCCAAGCAGCAGATGGAACAGGAAGAGGGAGCAGATTTCCAAATGGTAGTTGTCTAGGTACCTTGTTCCTGGCACAAGAGGGACAAGAATCAATAAATTCTTTGATGTCTTGATGTAAGGTAGGCCCCCAGTAGTACCGAGAGATGAGAAGGAAAGTCTTTTTGGAACCAGCATGCCCCGCCAATTTAGAAGAATGACCCCAAGATAACACTCTTCTTGTGTCGCCGTCCGAGACTAGGGTCTTACCCGGTGGAGGGTGAATCAACTGTAAGGGAGCTACAGTTATGACCCTTGAAGGATCAATGATGTGTGTAGGCTCTTCCTCAATATCAGACGGCTGAAAAGACCTTGACAGAGCGTCTGCTTTAATGTTCTTAAAGCCAGGACGAAAGCGCAGCTCAAATTCGAAACGGGCAAAAAATAGGGACCATCTGGCTTGTCGGGGATTTAATCTTTGCGCAGCTTGCAGATACGCGAGATTCTTATGATCAGAATAGATTACAAACAGATGTACAGATCCTTCAAGTAGATACCTCCATTCCTCCAAAGCCAATTTGATGGCTAACAACTCTCGATCCCCAATGGTATAGTTCTGTTCAGAAGACGAAAAGGCTTTAGAGTAGAAACCGCAGGGAGCCATCCGACCTACGGAAGTCTTTTAGGAGAGTACAGCTCCGACACCCGTGGAAGAGGCATCTACCTCCAAAATAAAGGGCTTGTTTACCTCCGGGTGATGCAAAACAGGAGCGGAGGAAAAAGACTCTTTAAGCAAAACAAAGGACTTCTCAGCCTCCGGAGTCCACACCTTAGAGCAGGAGCTTTTTCGAGTGAGAGCAGTAAGAGGATTGATTACCAAAGAAAAATGCGGAATGAATTGCCTGTTGTAGTTGGCGAATCCAATAAACCGTTGGATGGCTTTTACTCCGCAGGGTTGTGACCAATTGAGAATGGCATTCACCTTCTCGGGATCCATCTTGAGACCAGAATCCGAAATGATGTATCGAAGAAATGGCAAGGAGGTTTGCTCGAAGACGCATTTCTCATACTTGGCATACAGATGGTTATCCCGCAGACGTTGCAGAACTTTGCGAACACTCCTTCGATGTGATGGAAGATCTGGAGAAAATACAAGAATGTCATCCAAATAAACTACTACACATATGTAGAGAAGGTCTCGGAAAATGTAGTTGACGAATTCTTGGAAAACCGTGGGAGCATTGCAGAGGCCGAAGGGCATGCCCAAATATTCGTAATGTCCATCCCGGGTGTTAAAGGCGGTCTTCCACTCGTCACCGGAGCGAATTCGGACTAAATTGTAAGCTCCTCGCAAGTCAAGCTTAGTAAAAATACGAACTCCACGAAGACGGTCAAAGAGTTCAAGTATTAGAGGCAGAGGATACCTATTCTTGACTGTAATGTTGTTTAATCCATGATAGTCAATACACGGTCGTAGAGATCCGTCTTTTTTCCTTGCAAACAAAAACCCTGCTCCTGCAGGGGAGGAAGATTTTTGGATAAATCCTTTAGCCAGATTCTCTTGAATATAAGTAGTAGAGCGTCGGGTGGTTTCGTCAAACTCAATTTGACAGGTGGACCCGCCCCTATCAAAGTGTATCAAAGTGTGTAACCCCACCCCTCCCTGGCAGGCAGCTGTCCCTCCTTGTCTGGCTCTCCCCTTTTGATATAGTTTAATATTATTATCACAGTATTTGATGCAGTGAATATTATCCCAGTAATTGTTTTATATTAGATGTTTATATGCTGTATTAAGATTACTCTTATTTGATAATCCGATGTTAGGGAGAATGAGCCTGTGTATCTATAGTATTATTGGATAGTGGCATTCTCATTTATATGTGTTTTATAATGGGCACATTATGTATGTGGCCATATTACAACACCCGCAAGTATGAAGCGTGGTGTTTTATATGTTTATAAAAAGCAAAGACACGGTATTGTAAAAATGTAAAAGATTTTATTGTAAAATAAACACATCTCAAGGCATTTCAATGCTGTAAAATTCTTGCAGAGTATAAAAGCAATCACATTAAATAGTCCAGGGATCATACAGCAACACACTTCATACAAAATAAATAGCATCACTTGAATATACATCATTACACTTCTTACAAAATAAATATAGTGTTACAACAGTAATTGTTTACAAGTCATGTACGTCATTTATCCAGTACATTCTTTACATCATGAGCCACATGGTTTGTAGCATCGGTAGAGACCTTTTTTTAGGTAGCAGAGTTCCGCGTGTGGTACCTAATGACGGGGAATGTAAAGATTGGATTGTACGCGGCATCGGAGCTAGCTTCTGCGGCGTAGATACAGCGTGTGTCTCGCTGCTGGAAATTTTTAATTCATCTAAAAGCTTCCTAGTAGTGGGATTACCAACAACTGTAGACGGTATATTTAGCTCGGCCATAGCCTGCATAAATGCTTCCCAATCCGGCGGTAAATTTCTGCCGGTCAGAGCATGACTCTGCGTAGTACTACGTACCAAATCCAGTACGTTAGACCCCGGTATTACGGATCCTTTGAAAATAAATTCAGCTTTATTATTCCAGTCTGTAACATTTTTATTCTGTTGTAACCTGTTTAGTAAAAATTCAGCATTCTTTTTATATCTTTGGTTTATATGGCTGACAATTTCTGCGATCTCTTGATTTTTATCAGAGTCGGTATTTGACAATTGTTGCTGACCAGGATCAGGAGTGCTAACGAGATTTAAAGCCGTTACTTCTTTTGAGCTGTGCCGTGTATGCACCAAGTAGCGCTGTAGCATGGTGCTATACATTTTAATTTTCACATCATCGGGAATGTCACGACGTTGTAAAATGTCGCTAATTTCACCATCAAGGCGGCGAATAACGCTGTCGCATATGTTAGCTGTAGCGCCAGGTCTTAGTTTGTCTAGCTCCTGTTTGGGGACTAGATACATTTTCTCTGTATGCTCCATTATCTTCCTGCGAGCAGGCTTGTTATTATAGGGATTGCAAAAGCTAAAAGAGGGCCGATAAACTCGCCGGCCTGCTTTAGTAGCCGCTTCTTTTTCTTTATGGGCTGAGATCTGTCGCTCAGGGTTCTTATAGCTTTACGCCACTTCTTTAATATGCCTTTTTGACGCTCTTTCAGCGGAATCCTGCCTTTTAAGATGTTTAAAGCAATCTTGCCTATGGCTGTAATTAAATCATTGCTTGCATTGCGCAAAATAGACTTTCGGACAGCCGGGGTTGCCTTCACCAGAGTTTTTAAGAGAGCCCAGTTACGCCGGAGTCTCTCAGACATCTTTACAGCACAACACACACAGCGTAGAATGTCTGATACCTGGGTAAAATTCACTTTTTAGAAGTGTTTTTCTTTTGAACATAAACAGCAGGCAACGATGGTGGAAACAAGCCGGTCCTTAAGCGAAGTTCCTCAGGGGTATTAGCTCTCAAATCTACAAGCAAATACCCATAAGGTTCCCGCGTGGCATCCTCAAAAGCTTCTAGGAAAAAACGTGTTTTTCCGGGATACATCTGGCGAGCTAGAGTTAAAATTTGTAATTTATCTCGGGGGTAGTGTTGAGCATTCCGATACCGCAAGTATCGGGTATCGGCCGATACTTGCGAGTATCGGAATTCCGATACCGAGATCCGATACTTTCGTGGTATCGGGAATCGGAATTGGAAGTTTCCAGTGTATGGTTCCCAGGGTCTGAAGGAGAGGAAACTCTCCTTCAGGCCCTGGGATCCATATAAATGTGTAAAATAAAGAATTAAAATAAAAAATATTGATATACTCACCTGTCCGGAGGCCCCTGGACTTTACCGCCGTAACCGGGAGCCTTCTTTGCTTAAAATGCGCGCGTTTAATGGTTTCCGTGACGTCACGGCTTCTGATTGGTCGCGTGCCGCCCAATCACAACAAGCCGTGATGTAATTTTCAGGTCCTGATGCCTAATTCTAGGCATTCAGGATTTGAAAATTATGTCACGGCTTGTGATTCGTCGCGTCGCGGTCACATGGGCGGCACGCGACCAATCAGAAGCCGTGACGTAATTTTAAAATGCGCGCGTTTACTGCCTCCCGTGACGTCACGGCTTGTGATTGGTCGCGTCGCCCATGTGACCGCGACGCGACCAATTACAAGCCGTGACGTAATTTTCAGGTCCTGATGCCTAATTCTAGGCATTCAGGACCTGAAAATTACATCACGGCTTGTTGTGATTGGTCGCGTCGCGGTCACATGGGCGGCACGCGACCAATCAGAAGCCGTGACGTCACGGAAACCATTAAACGCGCGCATTTTAAGCAAAGAAGGCTCCCAGTTACGGCGGTAAAGTCCAGGCTGCGTCGGAGAGGTGAGTATATCAATATTTTTTATTTTAATTCTTTATTTTACACATTAATATGGTTCTCAGGGCCTGAAGGAGAGTTTCCTCTCCTTCAGACCCTGGGAACCATCAGGGATACCGTCCGATACTTGAGTCCCATTGACTTGTATTGGTATCGGGTATCGGTATCGGATTAGATCCGATACTTTGCCGGTATCGGCCGATACTTTCCGATACCGATACTTTCAAGTATCGGACGGTATCGCTCAACACTACTCGGGGGTTATTAAAAAGCAACATGTATTTTGTGTTTAAATTTATCGTACGGCTTTTCTTACCCTGGCAAAATATGTTTTGTACCAGGTAGAAAATGCTGAGATTTCTGTGGTGCACATACTTGGTAAAGGCTTTTTCTATCTCACAATTTTCACTAGCACTCTCCATTAGATCATCAACAATAGCCAAATTCACCTTCTACGGTGGGAATAATTCATCATCTACGAATGTATTCGGCAGACCCTCCACAAATCTGGCGTGGGGAAAAGAGAGAGAGATTTCATCATATAGTTTTTGCCAACACGAATAAAACCAAACAATATTGTCAGGTTTCTGAGAAAAATTAGTTTCAATATTATACAGCAGTTGTTTTACAAAATAGCTCTTTCCAGAATTAGACGGTCCTGCTAGAATGCATGAGAATGGGTGTTGCAAGCGTGTATCCATCAGCACAATACTCTGCTAATACCCAAAAGGCAGGGTTGTGAAACCGTCAATTAGTCGCCGCTTTGTATAAACGCACTTTTGTGTTTTGCGTAACGGCCTCGTTTCAATCTCCCAGTACTTTTTATTTCTTACAATGGACGGCTGTTGTACGACAATACGTTTCTGTGTATCTGTGCCAGAATTGCTCGGGTAGTCCAGAACTAGATCTTTTAGACTGTTGAAATTAATAGATTGAGAGTTACCAACATTTAGTGTTATACCCTTAACTTTTAAGACAGTTTTACCGGTGTTGAGTTTGTATCCGTAAGTTTTGGGGCCCGCGGATACAAATTCTGTGATGTGTGTGCCATCGGGTATTTCACTGGTCAGCTCCCCCAGGTAATCGCCTAAAGGCGGCTGCCACTCACCATCTCTCTGTACAAAAATAACAGAATCTGTGTCGTGATAAAGGCACCTCTCCTGCAGCCGGTCCAGCAGCGAATAAAGCTCTAGCCGGGCATACGCTGTTGTAAAACACGCTATAAAAATGTTTGTGTTTTTGTTGACGGTGTGGTGACCTTTTGCGTATTTACAGTTAATGGTTGCGGTGTCATCATCAAGGAAATGTAACATCGAGATGTCATAGTAAGGCAGGAACAAATACTTAAAAAGCTCATCTGGATCCCTAACAATGCTGGTACATGATAGATTAGATCTCTGAGCAAACTTCCCCCATAAAGAATTTAAGAAAAGCTTGGAGATCTGTCTCTTAAGGGTTGACAGCTATATTTTCAATGTAATTGCAGTGTAATTGCACACCTTCTTTTTCAAGAAAGGAGTCAATGTACTGCCTTTTCTTGACCTCATCAGTGCACCAGCTAGGGTAACCAGAGGCTTCCTGCTTCTCCCTCAGATGTAATTTAATGTAGGGTGCAAACAGATCATCAGTGGTTTTAGGAAAATGCCATATTTCATAGATGTGTGCGATCCGATACCCTTTTTCTATCGCCATCTCGAGCTCTATAGTGCACCAGGTGCCTGACAATGCACGCTCTTCATCAGTATGTGCACAAATATCTGCCTGGGAATTTACAGTGCATGTTTAGCATACGGGAAACATTAATTTTTTGTTGAGTTTTACCGGTAGAACTGGAAAAAATAAATCTCTCGGTGGGTAGACCTTGACTTTAGCAATGCCAAAGTATTTTTTAATGAATCCAAAATTGTCATAGATGATGTCTGGATGACCTACAGGGTATGTTTTAGTTTTGTTTACAAAGGGGTACAGACTGGTGAAATCGTAGTAATGTAAAGTCTCCCCTTCTGCCAGCTGGTGATAGAGCTTAATGGCGTTAGTTCGCCCGCCATAAAGCGCATCACGGGGGTCTAAAGGAACGGGGAATTCCATCTGGTGGAGAAATGATTGAAGGTTAGAATCATTTTTTTTTTTTCAAACATTTTTATTGGGAAGTTTTAACATTTTCTTAAAGGAAAGGGTAGACCAGGAGGGGAGGGGAGAAGGGTTGGGATTTGAAGAAGGGAAAAGAAAATTAGCCCCTATACAATAGGGGAAACAGGCACACATACAGTACTTGGTAACGTAATAAAAAATACAAACAAAATTAGTTTGGTATGACTTCTCATAAAAGAGCAGTGAAAGCTAGATTATTTCAGCTCTGGCTCACTGACAATGCGATGTAGCCTATAGTCGTTACCTAAAAAGAGTTGAGTAAAATGTAAAAACATAGATAATGTTACACATAATTCACAAGAGTTAGCATCCAAATACAAGAAGCTATAATATATACGGTAAAATATTTAGTAGAAGCTTAGTAAGCCAACTCCAAAGTTGGCCTAATAAAAGACAAAAAAAAATAGAAAACAAGGTTTGGGCCGAGTAAAGAGAAGGATACAACTATGTTTTCACAAAAATGATACTATCAAATTAATATCAAAGGCTATAACGGTTTACCAAAGAGATACAAAATTTTATAAGAAAGCCTGTTGAGTCTGGGTCATCAAAGATAACCCTCTGACCCAGTGGGCAAAAAAAGATGGTTCTATTAAATGCTAAAATATAGAATATCTGTATAAAAAAGAAAAAGAAAAAATGTCCGGAATTCTTAACGAAGTTTTGTATTAAATTGAGGAATTGGGACTAGGCGAAGACCCGGAGAAGTCCACGCCCGCAAAGTTCAGGAAGACCATTGCTTCAGCTGAGGAAGAGAAAATGTTCCATTTCGATGCGTAATAAAACCTCAGATTTGAGTAATGATGCCAATTATACCGGATTCCAGCTTGTTGCAATCTTTGAGTAGATTGATGGAACATCTTACGTTTTTGTAAAGTAATCTTGCATAAGTCTTTGTAAAATGCTAAATGGCCATAGGGAGAAGAGATGAATTTTGATTCTTTTGTTACGTTAAGCAGTGAGTCTCTCAGCCAGTTGGGATAGAAGGAAACAACCACATCTGCCGCTATGCTCGGCGGTAAAGTAGATGGTCTGCGGATTCTGAAGATTTTGTGAATCATATTTCTTCCTTGAATTTCAGGGAAAAGATGGAGAATCATAGAGGAAACGTAATCTCCCAGTTGCGCTTTTTTAATTGATTCCGGAATCCCACGAATTTTCAAATTGTTTTTCCTTTTGAAGTTCTCAAAATTAGCTAGTTCAGTCCTAAATGCAGCAACTTCAGTTTCTAAATAATCCAGTGGGTCCGAGCACCTAGAAACGCCCTCTACATCTTTTGCTGCTTCCCGATGAGTATTTTGACGGTTCGGTCTTTTTTGAGCGTGTACAGGCTTATTGGGAGCATTATTCATATCAGAATGTGAGGTGGCACTGATCTGTGAGAAAGTATCTTTGAAGAGATTTTTTATGAATTTTTCAGAGGTTTGAGCTCCTTTTAAACTCATAGAGGCCAGGAGAGCTTTAGATAAATTAACCAAAAAAGTCTCTGACAGTTGTTCATCAGAGGCCAAAATGTAGTCTATTGGTGAATGATCAGTAGCTTCAGAGCTGCTTGAGCGGCTTGAGTCCTCAGAAAAACTAAAGTCCTCGGATTGATAATTTGAGTAGGTGGTATCCTCAGGATCCAATTCACCAAAAAGATAATTATCCTCTTGGTCAGAGTAAGTTGAAGAATCAGCACATTTTACAGCATCAAAATTTTCCTCACTCTTTGACAAAATAGGCAAACCAGAGATTGAGTGAGAGGTCTCAATGTCTTCCTTTGTTTGTAGATTACTAACAGTGTCTCCGCTATCTTTGGACAACTGGTCAGGTTTCTCTCTAATGTCCGACTTAACCCTCTCCACAAAATATGAGGTGCACAAATCAATCCACTCCTGAGACCACTTTTCAATTGGTTTTGGAGCATCACCAGCCGTAAGGGGTTTACCCCCACTCCAAGAGGATTCTTTGTTTAAAGAGAGGATATTATTATTGGTATTAAGCTGGATTCCCAGCTCTGACTAAAGACTCTGCCTTATTAGGGGTGAGTAGCGGTGATTTGAGGGACCCAGTCTCCTGCACATTATCTGAATCATGAAGTTCCAGGGCTGCAGTATGTGTTAATAAAGCCTCTGGCTTATTATTGTGCCTCCTGCACTGTATCCCAGCTTCTCCACCCCTCTCGCTCCATTGTAACTCACTGTGATCTTTGTCAGCTCGATCAGCTGACATCCAAGACACGCCCCTTTCCTCCTTCGCCGGGACTAACTCTGGCGCGTCATATCTGAGGCTGATGCAATGAGTTCCGAGCGCCGGAGAGATCCCTCCGCCGTTCGGTGCATTCCGGTCCCACCGGCACTCACCGTCTTCTAGCAGCTGCATCCGGGCAATCTGTGGCTCCGTTGCAGTCCGCCGGCTCTCCCGACTCACTCCTTCCCGAGCCGCGGCTGCTGCAGGGGGAAGCACTTCTCTCCTAGGCATCCATGGAGAGTCGGCTTTGGTATCCATCCGCCGAGTCCTCGCTATGTGCTTCTCCACCGCCGTCCTGTCTCTCACCATGGCACCTGTGATTGTCCCCGGATTTTCGGTTTTCTTGCCTGTAAAAGGCTGAGTGTTCAAGTGGGTTTTCTTAGGCTGTATCTTAGGTCTCTGCTCCTCTAAGTTTTTTCCGAGGTGCAGTCTGTTAGATGCGGGACTACTTCTCCTTTGTCCCGAGGAGAGCCGTCCTCCATTAGGCATCAGTTGTTGCTTTTTCACTCCCGGTGAGGGAGATATCTTCATTGTGCCAGCGTTTTTCTTTGAGGGTCCCATTCCTGCTATGTTCCGGCAGGGTTTAAAGGCAGATATTCTAGTTTTCAGTAAGCTTTAAATAGCATTTTTAGGGGAATAGCAGGAGCTCCTAAGGAACACGTCTGCTCCTTTCCCCTGGCAAACCACGCCCCAGGTTAGAATCATTTTCAACCATTTCATTCCACTCATGTTCCCACATCACTCTTATTGTGTAGCCGCAGGCCTGTAAGTAGCGCTTTTTAGCTAAAAAGGTGTAATATAATTGGCCATAGGACGTGTTTGTGACCTTATTCGTGTCATTTTCATTATAGCACACGGGACACCCGTGGTAAAAACATCCCTGAAATTCAAATGCTATGTGTTGGCCGCTAACATAGGCATAACCATCTAGAAAATATTTCCCGACTCGTTTTTCACCGCCTCTCAATGCGTGGCGGATGTCGATGTTCTCGGATTGTGCTACATACATGAGCCATTGTATAGCCTGTGACGAGTAGCGCTTTTTTGTCTTGTGATAATTATCACCAGGCAAAATGCCGATGGTCTTTTTTGGAAGAAATTTAAACCTGTACATTGCCATACACACTGAGGCCAGAATGATGAGCTGAAAAGGATCAACACATCTGCTCACTACAATCATCTGCCTTTGACGCTTACAGTATTTTTTGACATTTTTCTGTGTCATCTGCGTAATACGCTCTCTATAGATCTCGCAGGCGTGTCTCAGAATTTCAACATCTTGTTTGCAATAAGATTTTAGCTCAGCCTTGAAGTCAAAAGTTGTATTTACCAGTGTCGCATACCACTCCAGGAACTCTACCTTCTCACCAGGTGACATGTACTCCACCCCATAATATTTTACATCAGGTATGGGGCCTACATAGTTTTGGTTTTCTCTGGTATTAAAAAAGTGTGGAAAATGTTTTTTGCCCCCTGAAAAACCCATGGCCTGTGGTAATTTACTGAGTTTCATGGGGCTAAAATTTAGAGAGTCTATGAACCTTATAGACAGATCGGGTAGCGTCACACAAAAGAGGCGGCCACCTCGGGTTATCAGCTTTACCTGTAGTTTTTCAGAAATCAGTTCCTTAACAATAAAGTATGAGTCATATCTACCACCATTGTGGGCAATAAATGTGTGATCTGAAAATTTACCGCTTGTAAAGAACTGTACAAAGTCATGTGTACAGGTATCACCCTCAAACTCCCAGGAGGGGTGACCATTTAGCGTGGTAGCATAAATGTAATTCGGAATGTGTGTGCCTGTCTCCTGCATACATTCAAAATCATAAAAGATATAACAATCCGTCTCATCCTGTGCTACATACCGCCGCATGTAACAAAGATGAGCATCGAATTTATTTATACGGCCGCGACATACAGGGCAGCGCAAACCTTTACATTTATGCTCAGTCTCGCTATTTCTGAAAACAAAACGGTTGCATTTATCACAAAATGTTTTAAGCCTGCAGAATGTTAAGTCGGCTACACCCAATTGTGCGTGATAATCTAAGCACTCACTCGATCGGCAATAAGCCCTGCAAATAGGGCACCTGGGCTGTTGCTCGCCAGCGGTTTCTACACAAACATCTCTCTGGCAGGACTTACAAAAATACTGACAGGAATGACTGCTCTTGTGATGAAACACAGAATTGCAGCGTTTGCAAAAGTAATCAGCACCGATAAAGCCCTTCATATTTTTGATGCCGTAGTAGTGGGGTGATCATGGAATAATATGAATACAGTTTTACCATTAGCTGTATTGCCGCTCTGAAAGTAGCGCCAGTCACCGTGACTATAGTACAGTACTTTAATGGTGACCCCCAAATATTTTTCAAATGCAGGAATGTCGCTAAAGCTCACTAACTGACCATCAGGGATGCCCAGTGCTGTGTGTATGTTTTTAGAGCGGCTCAGTAATTCGCCATCAGCGAGACCCGTGTCGTCCATCAGGGCGCACACACTAGCAGCCAAACACAGATTTGTCGTGTAATTGTTAAATTCATACAGCCATTGTCTCTTTTGTTTAATGATCTGACTGCTCGCTATAGAATTCAAGTGCCTTTTTTGTTTTACACCACCACGGCGGTTTTTAATGATGGTGACGACTAGCTTTAGCGAATTGGTTGCTATGCATTCAGCGTTACTTTGAAGTGTACGGGCAACGGCATTTAAAAAAGATTCGGAATTAAAATCTTCCCTGGTCTGTTTTGTAGCGAAAATAGGGTCTAGAGTATCGCCGCCTTCAAGTCTTAACTGTACAAAGTCACCAGGCTCAATGTCCCTGATTGTTGTGAACTATACTTCTTGGCTCCCTCTTCTGGTCACTAGTGATTTGGCACTTGGATTGTCTTTTACCAGGTTGGTACTCACCTGCTTCGTTAGGCCTGGGGTGTTGCTATTTAAACTTCCTGGATTCTCAGTCCAGTGCCTGGCATCGTTGTAATCAGTTCATTTCTGTTTGCTCCTGTCTTCAGGTCCTGGTTCTTTGCAAGATAAGCTAAGTCCTGCTTTCTTATTTTTTGATCATTTGCATTGTTTATATTTTTGTCCAGCTTGTACAAAATGTGATTCCTGTTATCGCTGGAAGCTCTAGGGGGCTGATATTCTCCCCCCACACCGTTAGTCGGTTTGGGGGTTCTTGGATATTCAGCGTGGATATTTTGCAGGGTTTTTGCTGACCATATAAGTCATCTTACTATATTCTGCTATTAGTCAGTGGGCCTCTCTTTGCTAAAATCTAGTTCATTCTTACGTTTGTCTTTTCTTCTTACCTCACCGTTATTATTTGTTGGGGGCTTGTATTACTTTGGGGTCTTTTCTCTGGAGGCAAGAAAGGTCTTATTTTCCCTTATAGGGTTAGTTAGTTCTCCGGCTGGCGCGAGACGTCTAGGATCAACGTAGGCACGTTCCCCGGCTACTGTTAGTGTTTGTGCTAGGATCAGGTATATGGTCAGCCTAGTTACCACGTCCCTATGAGCTGGTATTTATGTTTGCAGACTTTGCTGTAATCTCTGAGATCCTTTGCCATTGGGATCATAACACCTGATGATTCTATCCAGTAATGACTGAATGCCGTCATGAACAATATTCACACCCTCTACAAATGATTGTACACGCTCCAAATTTACAAATCTAAAATGATTTGTATGTATATGCCCGTTGAAATTGCGGAGAGGCCTATGATGATGATAGATGCGTTGTAAAAATACTGTATGATCGTTGTACAACACATCACCATCAGCGGCTGTGTCAACGTCTGAGGCTTGTGAATTTTGTGTAGATGTATGCAGGGCATCTGTAGAGTTGTCTCGGCTATGTGAATGCGGGTCTGACGCATGTGGCTGCAACTGTGGCATCTGTATTGCAGGACACATGCCGCCACGACGCCTCCTAGTGCATAGCGAGCGTCTGGCGCTGACCAACAATTTTAGAGCCCTCTTTATAACTCTAGCCCTATTATAGCTGGGTGGTGTTGATTTAGGTGATTTATGCATACCGTGGCCGACCATATTCAGTCATAATGGGCTAGCGGCAGCTGTTGTCTCGCCATCCAGCTGCAGATTCCAGAGTGCATATAGTTCGGCCTTATTAGCGTGTGTTGGGGTTTGTGTTGATAATAATTTTTCAAAAGTATCACAAAAAAACATTATGTTGGGGCCCCAGAGTTTGTAGCGTAAGTAGCGCGTGAACAGCTCCTGAAACACAGTCATTTCAGCGACCCCCCCAACAGATGGATTCATGCGTCAGATTTGTAGATGGCGCTTGAATCCTCGGCTTTTTACACAACTTAACACTCGCTGGTAAAGCCCTCTTTAACCGTTTCTTAGCATTAACAGAGTGAGATACACAAGCATGAGATGTGCTACCCAAATTAGAGGCGCCTGTTGGGGCAGCGCCAGAGGAGTTAGCAGGTACAGTTAGATATGCCGCTGGCGGCTGCATAGTGTGTGACATACGTATAATGATCGGTTCTATGGCTGATTGCTTACCATCAGCGAGCTGATCAATCTCGCGATCAAGCTCTTCACGAGTCATCATTGCTGTGGTACCCACGGCGCAGGATGTGGCTGTGGTACCCACGGCGCTGGATGTGGTTGGAGGCTCTGTAATATGCTTTGTTTTTCGCTTATGTTTTCAGGGTGCCTCTACCACTTCTGGATATAGTAGCGAGGGGTCATTCACACGGCTGATCAATGGCTGTCCAGCACTTGAATGGGGTATTTCACGCTGGACCGCAGACACAGGGTTTCCCAGGCCGTGCACCACACAGCTCGACGATACCGGGGCTGTTCTAACAGGTCCATTAGACGACTGTATTGCCATCCACACTGGTACTGCGCCATTCTCGGAGAGATGTAGCGGCTGTAGAGGTGCTGGAGGTGTTTTTCCCATGACTTTGCTTTTAGCTGCAGGAAAGATTATACATGTGTCAGATATGTGCGCGACCGCCGTGTGTCGCTGCGCATAGCTGCGGCAAAGATTATACATGTGTCAGATATGCGTCAGATATGTGTCAGATATGTGCCAGATATGTGTCAGATATGTGCCAGATATGTGTCAGATATGTGTCAGATATGTGTCAGATATGTGTGTGATCAGGATCTCATTGGAGAAGCGCGTGTATCATTGACTGTACAGAGAGTGTGCACGTATATCAAAACATACACTTACGGGCTAGCGATATGGGGTGGATGACTGCCGTGGTGGCTTCTGGAGCTTCTGTGGGATTCTCCACTAGCAGGTGTATATTCTCTTTTGTGAAAATCCTTCTAGGCTTCAGTTTACAAGCTATAAATAAAGATATAGGCCTTAGTAGTGACGAGGGGGATTTTCTCAGCGCGGTTGTGCAAAAACACGTTTTCATACGATTGCTACCTTTTCCTTTCTTGCTCGCAGGTCCTCGCGGTTTTTTAGGGGCTCTAGAAACAGGACTGTTTCTCGGTGTAGGGGTCTGATACAACAGGTCTTCAACGATCATCTGATTGTGTTCCGAGGTAGCTGGTTCTGGAATCTGGTCGACATCTGTAAAGAATGAATATATATTTACACGTCTAAATACTTAAAAGAGATTCATGTCGGCATCTGTAAAGAATTAATATATGATTACACGTCTAAATACTTAAAAGATATATACACACACACACACGCACACAGACACACAACGCACCTATAATGTCCTGGGCAAAAGCCCACGCATCAGTCTCATCAGCGATACTATACTCCGCTCCGGTTGTATCGCACTCCAGAGCAGGCACGCTGCAGATGTTAAAAATATAATCCGGGAGGTTCCTGACAAGTTCATCTTAAACAAGAAAGAATAAAAAAACAATATAAATATAATATACATAACAGCACTTACTTAGAATGGTACACTAACAGATGCATTTATATAAAGCATGAAACATACCTAATATCGTATCCTCAAGTAGGCCGGAAAAAGCCGAAAAATTTTGGGATTCCATCTAAAATAAATTATCTGTGTAAATTTTTGTACTATCTATATTAATTTCACACCACAAATATTGTTTATACAGTTAAACTATATTATACAGCGCAACTAAATTTGCGTGTGCGGCATAAATATGTTTATACTAAGCAAAAATAGGTAATAAGTACGCGCTGAATACGCTAGTTAGGATGTATTAACAGCTATTAACTACTGTATTACACAAATCATGTCATAATAAATATACGCTTAAATAATAAATATGTTTATACTAAGCAAAAATAGGTAATAAGTACGCGCTGAATACGCTAGTTAGGATGTATTAACAGCTATTAACTACTGTATTACACAAATCATGTCATAATAAATATACGCTTAAATAATAAATATGTTTATACTAAGCAAAAATAGGTAATAAGTACGCGCTGAATACGCTAGTTAGGATGTATTAACAGCTATTAACTACTGTATTACACAAATCATGTCATAATAAATATACGCTTAAATAATAAATATGTTTATACTAAGCAAAAATAGGTAATAAGTACGCGCTGAATACGCTAGTTAGGATGTATTAACAGCTATTAACTACTGTATTACACAAATCATGTCATAATAAATATACGCTTAAATAATAAATATGTTTATACTATCCAAACATAGGTGATAAGTACGCGCTGAATACGCTAGTTAGGATGTATTAACAGCTATTAACTACTGTATTACACAAATTGTTAAACAAATAACAACCTTAATTATGTTTTAGAGATGCATAGTTAAATATAATTAAGCATTTGCGAATAATAAGACAACTGTCTTATATACTTACATTTCCGAATAGCTCAGAGATTAGACTGCGTCTGACTTCTGGTGGCTGTGTGCTGTACTACAGGGCTACAGACAGCTGTATTTATTCTGTGTGTCAGAAAGCAAGCCAAGTGTTAACACCCAGAAACACACCCAGTTACGCCCCGTCACAAGCCTTCTGTTAACGCCCAGAGCACACACATGCAAGCAATTATTGCATGACATAGTACTGTACATGAATTATAATAAAAAAGATAAATATAACTAACTAGACATTGCAGCAGCAAATATATACTGTACATGAATTACAATTAAAAAGATAAATATAACTAACTAGACATTGCAGCGACAAATATATACTGTACATGAATTATAATAAAAAGATAAATATAACTAACTAGACATTGCAGCGGCAAATATATACTGTACATGAATTATAATTAAAAAGATAAATATAACTAACTAGACATTGCAGCGACAAATATATACTGTACATGAATTATAATAAAAAGATAAATATAACTAACTAGACATTGCAGCGGCAAATATATACTGTACATGTATTATAATAAAAAAAGATAAATATAACTAACTAGACATTGCAGCGACAAATATATACTGTACATGAATTATAATAAAAAAGATAAATATAACTAACTAGACACTGCAGCGACAAATATATACTGTACATGAATTATAATAAAAAAGATAAATATAACTAACTAGGAAAAGATTGGGGAGGCCAGGGAGCACCACAACTGGGCAATTGTGTTACTACAGATATTGAATATATTATAATGGGGGGTGCTACTCACTGCAAGGTTGAAAAGATAATATGCAAAAAAACAAGAAAAGAAACCATGCATAGAGAGCGCACACCCAAAGAAAATCTAATCGCAATAGCAAAATATAACAAATTTATTGAACACAGAGACAAGTGCACAGAGATAAAAGCATATTAAAAAACAACAGACACACCACTGGTCCCATAATGAATATTAATAAAGAGACGGCCCAAATGCAGATGATTAGTCACAAAGACAAAAAATACACCACCAATGTAATATTAAGATGGAAAAAGTAAAACATTGAGCATTATATGAGGAAGACCTACAATATGAAGGGTGAGATACCATATATACTATGCATATGTAAGCATAGTATAACCCCCTAATAGAATAACCAACAGATAGCAATATATAAGTATAAATAAATAAATACAGCAGGTCTGGGCGTCCCCAGACAATCATATAATAAATAAATAAAATACCCTATTGCTGTTGGAAATGCTGAGGCCACTGATACGGCTTCAATCAGCCAAGACAAAGAGGAGAGAGTGGCCAGAATAGAAAAACAAGACCACCCCTCCAAAATAGCAGTGCCAAGAAGATAAAGGTATAAGGCACCAAGATAAACAAAGAAGCAAAGGGGGGTAGGAGATAAATCACCCAGTAGGAAGTCCTGTACGTAGTCTGGGCCGTCGGTAGTCAGCAGTCAGCGATGAAAAAAAGTGATCCCGGGATCAAAGAGGTGTGGGGGAAGCCCCACGCGTATCGCTGCTAGCCGCAGCTTCGTCAGGGGAAGTACAGGGCGGTAGATCAAGGAGTCTTAAATAGCGGTAGGTTAAGTAGGAAAGATTGTCAGCAGGTGGACGAGGGACGTCCAGGTACATACCGTGGGCAGCGCCGGCATACACGCTGTGTACATACACCTGCGTAAAGGATGCATGGCCGCAGGTGAAAATGAAAGTACGCGCATGCGCACAATACCCAATTCCCAGCAATAGAACGGCGCGTGCGCACCAGACACCACCCAGAGTGAAGCCAGTATGACATAAGCCTGGCCGGATCAGTCCTCAAAGAGGAGGTAAATGCAAATGGCGCATAAACACAGCACCGCTGCAGCGCTAATAGAAGAAAACCAAGAACACAACAAATGCTGCATACTAGTATGATACCAGCTATAAGGATGGGTTAAAGGAAAAAGGGGAATAAAGGGTACCGGTAAAACCAGGCGATTCACAAACAATTTTACCTAAAGGGCAAATGAGGCTATGGTATCCCAATACTATAGTGTGGCGCAAAAATGAGCCACACAAAAGAGTGATTATTATCTGGTCCAAATAAAGAGGGCCAGGTAATAAAACATACTACACAGTGGTTCACAATGTTGTAATAATAACGTAGCAAGTGTACACGAATTGGCATGTGCGCTTAAACATCCGCATCAGAGCCAGAGTTGAGGATGGGCACGGATGACACCCAAGGCCAAAAGACCACCCGGAATTACAACCTAAATGGTAGAAAAAACGGAGTAAGAACAATACCAGCAGAATGTGATCATAAAGATAAATTCAAAAATATATAAAAGTTAGCAGGCCTGGTGTCAAGTCCATGGGGGTATATAGGCACAAAACCCAAAAAGTTTTTATATATATATATATATATATACACAGAAACTAAACATAGAAAATGTGAGAAAGTCCAAGAACGAAAAGGGACAGTGCTGTTGTATATGTTCAAGGAACCCCCATAATTTCTCCACTTCATCCAATAAGGCTCAAAGTCGGGTGCATGAATCCGATAAGGTTATCCCAGGAAGCTTGAAAATAAAAGTTCATTAAGTCCGGAGGGAGAAAGACTCCGTAAGTTGAAAATCCATCGGGATTCGATTTGGAGTAAACGCTTCTTGTGATTGCCACCTCTATTGCTGGGAAAGATTTTCTGCAGACCAAAAAATGAAATGTGAGCAGAGGAACCACCGTGCACAGTTAAAAAATGCGAAGCAATTGGAGATACCATCCTGCCTTTCTTTATATCAGATGCCGCCAGGTGTATTGTGGACAGGTGCTTCTGGGCCCTCTTTCTAAGTTCCTGGGAGGTCTGGCCTACGTACACCTTCTTGCAAGGACAGATGATAGCATAAATCACATTGACCGTACGACAATTAATGTACGACATCAATCGATACGGTTTTGAATCCAATGGATTGGTGAAATAGTCTTTGGTAGCTGGGACATGCTGGCAAACACTGCATCCCCCGCAGGGGAACGATCCCCTCAGGCGAATACCACGATTCAAATTGGTAGTGGGGCGTAAGAAATGGTTTCTAGTCAAAATGTCACCAAGGTTAGGGGCCCTCTTAGCTGTTAAGGCAGGGCGGGGGCTGACCAAAGAGGAAGTTTGTGTATCAGTAATAAGAATATCCCAATGGGATGTCAGGACCTTCCTAATCTGATTCCACTGATCATTAAAGTCCGTAATAAAACGGACACTCTTGTCCTGGTGGTGGACATTCGGGGAGATTAACAGGTCTTGGTTCATATTCTTGGCCCTCTGGTAGGCATGGGAGATAGTTTTTTTCGGGTAACCCCGCTGCCTAAATCGTAAAGTAAGGGCCCTAGATTGTGTAAAAAAATCCTCATCAAGAGTACAATTGCGTCGGGCCCTTAAGAATTGGCTGGTCGGAATACCCTTTCTAGTATGAAGAGGGTGAAAACTGTCGTACCTGAGCAAGCTGTTCGTTGCGGTGGATTTGCGGTACAGATCCGTCACCAAATGCTTGTCCTGGATATAGATTTTCAAGTCCAGAAAGGTCACTGAGTCAGAGGAAAGAGAATGTGTTAGGAAGATGTTTAAATTGTTGTTATTCAATTCCTTCAAAAAGTCAAGGCACTCCTGCTCTGTACCTGTCCATAAGAAAAAAACATCATCAATGAAGCGATGCCAATGTCGGACACATCTCTTGAAGGATTCAGAGCAGTATACGATGGTTTCCTCATACCAGCCTAAAAAAACATTTGCGTACGCCGGTGCGAAACGCGCCCCCATGGCCACACCCGATGTCTGTCGAAAAAAGGTACGGTCAAATAAAAAGTAATTATGGTGTAGAATAAAATAGAGTAAATCAATCAAAAAGGAGTCATGGAGACGATCAAAGTTGTCCTGTTTACTAAGGAAATGGCCTACTGCATGTATACCATCAAGATGGTTGATGTTTGAGTAAAGCGATTCTACATCGCAAGTTACCAAGAACATGTTATCCGGACAAACCATGTCACGGCACATGCTGATAAAATGAGCCGAATCCCTGATATAGGATGGTAACGACGTGGCCAATGGTTGCAGAAAAAAGTCTACGTAAACGTTAGCCTTTTCACAGAGACTCCCTATGCTGGACACGATGGGGCGTCCGGGAGGTGCAGTTAAGCACTTGTGCACTTTAGGGAGTAAATAAAATGTAGGGATGACCGGAAACTCAACCTGCAAGTACTGTTGTGTGCTTTTGTTAATAATGCCATAATCCACAGCCCGGTTGACCAAAGAATGGTATTTGGCCGAGAATGTCTCAGTAGGGTCGGAGGAAAGCTTAGTGTAGAACCTATCATTGTTAAGCTGTCTAGAAACTTCCGCTGTGTAAAGGTGGATAGGCCATAGAACCACGTTCCCACCTTTATCCGCCTCCTTGATGATGAACTCTTTATTATTTTTGAGGGAGGTGATCGCTCTCTTTTCACTTGGGGTGAGATTACTAGGTACCCCCAAGGAAGGGGATAAGAGCAAGATGTCCCTTTTCGCCAACTCAAAAAAAATCTTAACGGCAGGGACCAAAGAAAATGAGGGGGAAAATACAGATTTATTTTTATACGGGAAAATCCTCCTACCTGGTCCACCCTCATTTTCGTGTAGAAGGTCCAAAAGATCCCGGAATGCTTGTTCCTCCACAATGTCCAGATTGTTTGCCATGTCTGGTTTACTATGAATGACCTGCAAAACTAATTTACGACAAAAAAGAAAAAGGTCTTTGACCAAAATGAATTTGCCAAGGGCTTTAGTAGGTGAAAAAGTTAGGCCCTTCTGTAGAATGGAAATTTCAGCAGCAGATAAAGAATAGTCAGAAAGGTTAATTACCTGTAGGTGCTCGGATCTAGTAGAAGAGTCCTGATCTTCATGGGGTGTCGGGGAAGCGTTCATTTGCGACAATGTCTGTATGGCCGGCGAAAGGGGGATTTTGGTCCCTTGAAGGTGTGTGTCCTTTGCCTTAGGACCCTTGTGTTTACCCCCTCGTTGTGTCCTGTGTCCAGATCGCTTCCCCCTGACGATAAAAAATCGCTAGAGCTTGTAACCCCACAGGGGGGTCATTGGCGAGACCAGTGGTCTGATTTGGGGCCGACCTAATGGGATGCCGACTATTCCCAGAATATTTCCACTTAAATGCGGTATTGTTATCGAAATCCCAACGGTCACTTTGGAATTTTTTACATTTTTTAGCAATTACTTCAGCCTCGAATTTGTCAAGGGTATCCTTTAATTTAAGTCTATAATCAGCGACCTGAGTAGAATCATATGAGGAGAGTTTAGATTCCAATTCCCTAATCTGGGCTTTTGTAGAGGAGAGGAGCCCTTTATCGTGTTCGAGGAGTAGGGAGATCAATATGTTAGATGTTGTGAAATTGGATTTTGGGCTCCCCCGGTGGCCACTGGTGGAATTGAACTGGTGTGCATCATCCCCTCTGTTCACCTGTTTCCATCAGGATGTGGGAGTCGCTATTTAACCTTGCTCCTCTGTCACTTCCATGCCGGTCAACATTGTAATCAGAAGCCTTTCTGTGCATGTTCCTGCTGCTAGACAACTCCCAGCTAAGTTGGACTTTAGTCCTCGTTTGTTTTTGCATTTTGTTCCTGTTCACAGCTGTAGTTTCGTTTCTGTGTCTGGAAAGCTCTTGTGATCTGAAATTGCCACTCTGATGTTATGAGTTAATACTAGAGTCTTAAAGTAATTTCAGGATGGCGTTTTGATAGGGTTTTCAGCTGACCATGAAAGTGCCCTTTCTGTCTTCCTGCTATCTAGTAAGCGGACCTCAATTTTGCTAAACCTATTTTCATACTACGTTTGTCATTTCATCTAAAATCACCGCCAATATATGTGGGGGGCCTCTGTCTGCCTATCGGGGAAATTTCTCTAGAGGTGAGCCAGGACTATATTTTCCTCTGCCAGGATTAATTAGTCCTCCGGCCGGCGCTGGGCGTCTAGGGATAAAAAACGTAGGCAACGCTACCCGGCTACTGTTAGTTGTGCGGCAGGTTTAGTTCATGGTCAGTTTAGTTTCCATCCTTCCAAGAGCTAGTACTTATGTTTGCTGGGCTATGTTCTCTTGCCATTGAGAACCATAACAGTTTGACCGGACCCAAAGGGTTAAATTAATTGACAGAGAAAGGAGAGAAAAGAGAAGTCTGCTGAAGATTTTTTTTTTTTTTTTTTTTTCCCTTCCCTTCAGTTCTGAGTGTGCTTGTAATTGAATCTCTTGCAAGTCTGCCTATATTGCAGCCTTTCTCTCTCTCTCTCTCCTTCTAATCCTGGAATGGCTCTGTGTTCACCTGTTTAAAATGGATATTCAGAGTTTAGCTGCAGGTTTGAATAATCTCAC
Organism: Ranitomeya variabilis; assembly: GCF_051348905.1. Lineage (NCBI taxonomy): Eukaryota > Metazoa > Chordata > Amphibia > Anura > Dendrobatidae > Ranitomeya > Ranitomeya variabilis. The sequence continues at coordinate 310,157,732 of NC_135234.1, read as the reverse complement.
CACGAAAGTTCAAAATTTACAAGATTTTGTTGTTCATGTTCCTATATCTGAACCTAGAATTCCTTTGCCTGAATTTTTCTCGGGGAATAGATCTTGCTTTCAAAATTTCAAAAATAATTGCAAGTTGTTTTTGTCCCTGAAATCTCGCTCTGCTGGAGATCCTGCTCAGCAGGTCAGGATTGTGATTTCCTTGCTCCGGGGCGACCCTCAGGATTGGGCTTTTGCATTGGCTCCAGGGGATCCTGCGTTGCTCAATGTGGATGCGTTTTTTCTGGCCTTGGGGTTGCTTTATGAGGAACCTCAGTTAGAGCTTCAGGCGGAAAAGGCCTTGATGTCCCTATCTCAGGGGCAAGACGAAGCTGAAATATACTGCCAGAAATTCCGTAAATGGGCTGTGCTTACTCAGTGGAATGAGTGCGCCCTGGCGGCGAATTTCAGAGAGGGTCTCTCTGATGCCATTAAGGATGTTATGGTGGGGTTCCCTGTGCCTGCGGGTCTGAATGAGTCCATGACAATGGCTATCCAGATCGATAGGCGTCTGCGGGAGCGCAAACCTGTGCACCATTTGGCGGTGTCTACTGAGAAGACGCCAGAGAATATGCAATGTGATAGAATTCTGTCCAGAAGTGAACGGCAGAATTTAAGACGAAAAAATGGGTTGTGCTTCTATTGCGGTGATTCAACTCATGTTATATCAGCATGCTCTAAGCGTACTAAGAAGCTTGATAAGTCTGTTTCAATTGGCACTTTACAGTCTAAGTTTATTCTATCTGTGACCCTGATTTGTTCTTTATCATCTATTACCGCGGATGCCTATGTCGACTCTGGCGCCGCTTTGAGTCTTATGGATTGGTCCTTTGCCAAACGCTGTGGGTATGATTTGGAGCCTCTTGAAACTCCTATACCCCTGAAGGGGATTGACTCCACCCCATTGGCTAGTAATAAACCACAATACTGGACACAAGTAACTATGCGGATTAATCCGGATCATCAGGAGATTATTCGCTTTCTTGTGCTGTATAACCTACATGATGTGTTGGTGCTTGGATTGCCATGGCTGCAATCTCATAACCCAGTCCTTGACTGGAAAGCTATGTCTGTGTTAAGCTGGGGATGTAAGGGGACGCATGGGGACGTACCTGTGGTTTCCATTTCATCATCTATTCCCTCTGAGATTCCTGAATTCTTGACTGAATATCGTGACGTTTTTGAAGAACCTAAGCTTGGTTCATTACCTCCGCACCGGGAGTGCGATTGTGCCATAGATTTGATTCCGGGTAGTAAATACCCTAAGGGTCGTTTATTTAATCTGTCTGTGCCTGAACATGCTGCTATGCGAGAATATATAAAGGAGTCCTTGGAAAAGGGACATATTCGTCCTTCGTCATCTCCCTTAGGAGCCGGTTTTTTCTTTGTGGCTAAGAAAGATGGCTCTTTGAGGCCGTGTATTGATTATCGGCTTTTGAATAAAATCACGGTTAAATATCAATATCCGTTGCCACTGCTGACTGATTTGTTTGTTCGCATAAAGGGGGCCAAGTGGTTCTCTAAGATAGATCTCCGTGGGGCGTATAATTTGGTGCGAATTAAGCAGGGGGATGAGTGGAAGACCGCATTTAATACGCCCGAGGGCCACTTTGAGTATTTGGTGATGCCTTTTGGTCTTTCAAATGCCCCTTCAGTCTTTCAGTCCTTTATGCATGACATTTTCCGTGATTATTTGGATAAATTTATGATTGTGTATCTGGATGATATCTTGATTTTTTCGGATGACTGGGACTCTCATGTCCAGCAGGTCAGGAGGGTTTTTCAGGTTTTGCGGTCTAATTCCTTGTGTGTGAAGGGTTCTAAGTGCGTTTTTGGGGTTCAAAAGATTTCCTTTTTGGGATATATTTTTTCCCCCTCTTCCATCGAGATGGATCCTGTCAAGGTTCAGGCTATTTGTGATTGGACGCAACCTTCTTCTCTTAAGAGTCTTCAGAAATTTTTGGGCTTTGCTAACTTTTATCGTCGATTTATTGCTGGTTTTTCTGATGTTGTTAAACCATTGACTGATTTGACTAAGAAGGGTGCTGATGTTGCTGATTGGTCCCCTGCTGCTGTGGAGGCCTTTCGGGAGCTTAAGCGCCGCTTTTCTTCCGCCCCTGTGTTGCGTCAGCCTGATGTTGCTCTTCCTTTTCAGGTTGAGGTCGACGCTTCTGAAATCGGAGCTGGGGCGGTTTTGTCGCAGAGAAGTTCCGATTGTTCCGTGATGAGACCTTGTGCCTTTTTCTCGCGTAAATTTTCGCCCGCCGAGCGGAATTATGATGTTGGGAATCGGGAGCTTTTGGCCATGAAGTGGGCTTTTGAGGAGTGGCGTCATTGGCTTGAGGGGGCTAGACATCAGGTGGTGGTATTGACTGACCACAAAAATCTAATTTATCTTGAGTCCGCCAGACGCCTGAATCCTAGACAGGCGCGCTGGTCGTTGTTTTTCTCTCGGTTTAATTTTGTGGTGTCCTACCTGCCGGGTTCTAAGAATGTTAAGGCGGATGCCCTTTCTAGGAGTTTTGAGCCTGACTCCCCTGGTAACTCTGAACCTACAGGTATCCTTAAGGATGGAGTGATATTGTCTGCCGTTTCTCCAGACCTGCGGCGGGCCTTGCAGGAGTTTCAGGCGGATAGACCTGATCGTTGCCCACCTGGTAGACTGTTTGTTCCTGATGATTGGACCAGTAAAGTCATTTCTGAGGTTCATTCTTCTGCGTTGACAGGTCATCCTGGAATCTTTGGTACCAGGGATTTGGTGGCAAGGTCCTTCTGGTGGCCTTCCCTGTCTCGAGATGTGCGAGGCTTTGTGCAGTCTTGTGACGTTTGTGCTCGGGCCAAGCCTTGTTGTTCTCGGGCTAGTGGATTGTTGTTGCCCTTGCCTATCCCGAAGAGGCCCTGGACGCACATCTCGATGGATTTTATTTCGGATCTTCCTGTTTCTCAGAAGATTTCTGTCATCTGGGTGGTGTGTGACCGTTTCTCTAAGATGGTCCATTTGGTTCCCCTGCCTAAGTTGCCTTCTTCTTCCGAGTTGGTTCCTCTGTTTTTTCAAAATGTGGTCCGTTTGCATGGTATTCCGGAGAATATCGTTTCTGACAGAGGGACCCAATTCGTGTCTAGATTTTGGCGAGCATTCTGTGCTAGGATGGGCATAGATTTGTCTTTCTCGTCTGCTTTCCATCCTCAGACTAATGGCCAGACCGAGCGGACGAATCAGACCTTGGAGACATATTTGAGGTGTTTTGTGTCTGCAGATCAGGATGATTGGGTTGCTTTTTTGCCTTTAGCGGAGTTTGCCCTCAATAATCGGGCCAGCTCTGCCACCTTGGTGTCTCCTTTTTTCTGTAATTCGGGGTTTCATCCTCGATTTTCTTCTGGTCAGGTGGAATCTTCGGATTGTCCTGGAGTGGATGCTGTGGTGGAGAGGTTGCATCAGATTTGGGGGCAGGTAGTGGACAATTTGAAGTTGTCCCAGGAGAAGACTCAGCTTTTTGCCAACCGCCGGCGTCGGGTTGGTCCTCGGCTTTGTGTTGGGGACTTGGTGTGGTTGTCTTCTCGTTTTGTCCCTATGAGGGTTTCTTCTCCTAAGTTTAAGCCTCGGTTCATCGGCCCGTACAAGATATTGGAGATTCTTAACCCTGTGTCCTTCCGTTTGGACCTCCCTGCATCTTTTTCTATTCATAATGTTTTTCATCGGTCATTGTTGTGCAGGTATGAGGTACCGGTTGTGCCTTCCGTTGAGCCTCCTGCTCCGGTGTTGGTTGAGGGCGTGTTGGAGTACGTTGTGGAAAAAATCTTGGACTCCCGGGTTTCCAGACGGAAACTCCAGTATCTGGTCAAATGGAAGGGATACGGTCAGGAGGATAATTCTTGGGTGACTGCCTCTGATGTTCATGCCTCCGATCTGGTCCGTGCCTTTCATAGGGCTCATCCTGATCGCCCTGGTGGTTCTGGTGAGGGTTCGGTGCCCCCTCCTTGAGGGGGGGGTACTGTTGTGAAATTGGATTTTGGGCTCCCCCGGTGGCCACTGGTGGAATTGAACTGGTGTGCATCATCCCCTCTGTTCACCTGTTTCCATCAGGATGTGGGAGTCGCTATTTAACCTTGCTCCTCTGTCACTTCCATGCCGGTCAACATTGTAATCAGAAGCCTTTCTGTGCATGTTCCTGCTGCTAGACAACTCCCAGCTAAGTTGGACTTTAGTCCTCGTTTGTTTTTGCATTTTGTTCCTGTTCACAGCTGTAGTTTCGTTTCTGTGTCTGGAAAGCTCTTGTGATCTGAAATTGCCACTCTGATGTTATGAGTTAATACTAGAGTCTTAAAGTAATTTCAGGATGGCGTTTTGATAGGGTTTTCAGCTGACCATGAAAGTGCCCTTTCTGTCTTCCTGCTATCTAGTAAGCGGACCTCAATTTTGCTAAACCTATTTTCATACTACGTTTGTCATTTCATCTAAAATCACCGCCAATATATGTGGGGGGCCTCTGTCTGCCTATCGGGGAAATTTCTCTAGAGGTGAGCCAGGACTATATTTTCCTCTGCCAGGATTAGTTAGTCCTCCGGCCGGCGCTGGGCGTCTAGGGATAAAAAACGTAGGCAACGCTACCCGGCTACTGTTAGTTGTGCGGCAGGTTTAGTTCATGGTCAGTTTAGTTTCCATCCTTCCAAGAGCTAGTACTTATGTTTGCTGGGCTATGTTCTCTTGCCATTGAGAACCATAACAGTTAGAACACTGAATTAGTCCCCACTCCCAAGTAGATTTAAAGGATGATGATGGCTCCCAGGCCGGGAATATTGTGACCCTCAGGCCCCGTGGGATAATGGTGGTCCTAGCGTACTCCTCAAGGCTCCGTATATTCCACCATAAACGGATGCCTGATTTATGGGCTGAGGTTAAGTCATGTGTCAATTTAGAAAAATCAGACCCAGCAACCGGGGTATCTTGAGTTTGAAAAATGTTGGAGGAGCAGGCCTGCCAAGAAGCCTCGCGGGTTTCCCAATCTATGTAGAATAAACTCGGATCCAGGCACCTGCTGAACAATGGATAAACCTAAACCGCTAATGATAGAAAAAAACACAATACAACACATTAAGAACAAGTGTAAGCAGATGTCTCTAGGGAAGCCGAATAAGGCCTACCTTTTATCATAGCCCAAATTTTTAATAAATTGTGTGCTACCCCGTAGAAAATCTTCAAAAAGAAGAAACAAGTACAACATGTAGGAAAAGATTGGGGAGGCCAGGGAGCACCACAACTGGGCAATTGTGTTACTACAGATATATAATGGGGGGTGCTACTCACTGCAAGGTTGAAAAGATAATATGCAAAAAATATAACTAACTAGACATTGCAGCGACAAATATATACTGTACATGAATTATAATAAAAAAGATAAATATAACTAACTAGACACTGCAGCGACAAATATATGCTGTACATGAATTATAATATCGGGGAGCAAATAAATCAGTTAGCACTTACCTTTTCAAATAACAGCTATTCAGACTCGCAGAAAAGGTGTCTTCTGTGCCAAAGCTGTAGCAGTCTGACTTGTATTTAAAGAGAAAACAAACAACGTGTCTGTGTCCAGCTCTTCAGCGTTTTCAACCAGGCAGTATCGGATTACACTAATGACTTGCAGCTGCTGTGTTAAAAACTAAATAACTTATCTAGGACTCAAATATATTATCTAGGTCTGGGATAGTCGGATTAAAACAGGGAATTTTATACAGTTGAATTTCTGAAAGAAGGAGGCTGCTGATTATCGAGACACAATCATTTTATTCAATCATGGGTTCTAATACCTGGGATCACATATTAGAAAAACAATATTTTACAGCTAGAGAGTCCGGTTCATTCGGCGGAATTGACAAATTATTTAGAGTGACGAGAGACCGCGGAATAAAGAAATCTGATGTGACTGAGTGGCTGAATAGACAAGACGCATACACGCTGCATAAGCCTATTAGAAAACGTTTTTTGTCAAATAAAATTTATGTCTCGAACATTGATGAGCAGTGGCAGGCGGATCTCGTAAGTTTAATTGACTATTCAAGGGAAAATGATAATGTCAAATACATCCTGACGGTGATTGATACTCTATCGAGATACGCGTGGTGTGTGGCTTTATCAAACAAAACGGGCGCTAGTGTGGCCAGATCATTCGAATTAATATTTCAAAATCATAAGCGCATACCGAAGAAATTGCAGACGGATCGCGGCAAAGAATTTATAAATTCGTCAGTCAAGCAACTATGTAATTTACATAATATTCACCACTTTTTTACCAACAACGATGTGAAAGCAGCTATGGTAGAGCGCTTTAATCGCACATTAAAAACCCGTATGTGGCGCTATCTTACGAAGCATAATACCTTTAGGTATATTGATATTTTACCGGATTTGGTGCATAGCTACAATCATACTTATCATTCTACCATACGTTGTAGCCCGGCTGAAGTGTCAGAGAAAAACGTGCTGCAAATCTGGCGCAATATTTACAGCTCTATTACTAATAAACCAATTAAACCGACTTTAAAGGTCGGAGATCATGTCAGAATATCGCGCTATAAGGGTACCTTCTGTAAGGGTTATGAGAAATTGTACAGCGAAGAGATTTTTTTAATTACTGGCGTCTCCAATAAATTTCATAAACCTCTTTAGAAAATTAGTGATTTAGCCGGCGACCCTGTAGAGGGGTCATTTTATAAGGAAGAACTGCAAAAAATACCTGCGGATGAGAATCGCGTCTACAGAGTGGAAAAGATTTTGAGAAAAAAACGTGTCGGGGGTGTGAGTCACTGCCTCGTCAAATGGCTGGGGTACCACGAAAAATTCAATAGTTGGATCCCGGCTTCGGAGTTGACAGATATATAGCCATGGAAGCGCGCTCGTTTTTCGTGACACTGCCCAGTAATTCCTCAATTAAAATCTACCCCGATAACACCATATCGAATTACAATACCAAGTTAGCGAGGGCCGTTCATCTTTCAGACGCTTATGAAGTGGCGTTAACGGAAATACAATACCCCCATACGTGGAACACGTTTGAGGCTTTTGAAGGGAACTTCTACACTGCCAAACACGGCGAACCGTTAGAACATTATCACATAAAATCAGGATTTTACTCGAACATTCATAAGTTGGTTGCCGCGGTCAATGCCCGAATAGAGGCGCTGAATTTATCCGCGCCTGCCTACAGAATACGGTATGATGAGCTACGCCGAGAGGTGATCCTACCCGACCAGGCCCCTATACACTTTGCTCTGGGTACTAAGCTAAAATTTATTTTCGGGCTACAGACCGTCGATGACTCCCCCGTTGCTTTAATGCCGTGGAATCGGCGCTTTTACCTCAATTCAAAGGCTGGTTTTTATTCGCTTTTTGTATACAGTGATATAATTTAGCACCAGCTTGTAGGCGACAGTTACGTTCAACTGTTGCGCACCGTAGAAGTTAGTAGCGATGATAATGATATTGTCACGGTGCGCTACACGCGGCCTGATTACATACCGCTGTGCAAACAACACTTTGACTCCATAAACATTAGTCATGTCGGACCAGGCTATGCCTGTTAAATTCAGATACGGAAAGTGTATAGTGCGATTACATTTCAGACCGCGACAGTATTGACACGATAAAATGGTGTCTGAAAGGGTGTATGGAGATCCCGCTGTTTATGCCCGCTACTATACTGCCCAGTCGGGGCACGGGCTAGAGGGATTCCGCGGGAGCGAGTACATGTATGGCTCCGGCCTGGCCGGGATATTTAAAGGATTATTTCGGCGCGCTGTACCGCTTTTCAGAAAAGGCTTAGAATTAGTAAAACTGCACATAAAGACGGCGGTCTGGAACATCGCGACGGACGCCGTCACGACCGCCTCAACGGCCCTTATGAAACGGATAAATACACAACCGCAGCAAGACGGATCTGGGTTAATTTATGTCGCTAAAAAAGCGCAAAAAAGAAAGAGGTGCGCTTGCCCGCCTTTACCGCCGGTGCTCATGAATAAAACTACCGCCAAGAGACGTCACCGTCAGAAACGAGTAAGACGCTCTGCGGACGACATCTTCTAATCAGTTATCATGGCTTTCCTGCATGACGCTTCTGTAGAGTGCGCAAAATCTGAATTGGATATTTTTGACGTTCCCCCGACACAAACAAGTATAGAGAAATCTCTATTTGTAGAAGTACAGCCGGTTGCGGCTCTGTCAGACAATGGCCCGTTGGAATTTTTCATATCTGGGAGCGGCGATTATTATTATGATCTGAACAATACTCTGTTGTACGTAAGCTGTCGCATCGTGAAGCAAGATAATACGGCTATCGCCGATGGTGCCCGGGTGGCCCTCATAAATTATCCTCTAGCCACCCTTTTTAACCAGGTCGATATTACTCTGGGAGATCGACTTATCTCACAATCGGACAATCTCTACAGCTATAGAGCGTACATAGAGACCCTTTTAAATTACAGCTCGCAGACGCTGGCATCACAATTTACAGCCGGTTTGTTCTATAAAGACACTGCGGGCCATCATAATGACCGGAGCTTGGATGGCGCAAATGCGGGGTTTATCAAAAGAGCCAATGCAGCTTCTCGCTCAAAGCCCATCGACCTCTTGGGTCCCATCTTTGGGGATATATTTAATCAGCCAAAGTTAATATTGAACGGTCTTGATCTTAAGGTTAAGTTAACAAGAAATAAGGACGCTTTCTGCCTCATGTCCGCAGAAGCCGAGCCGCTGAAGGTGCAAATCTCGCAAGCGGCTCTCTACGTGAAAAGAGTGCAGGTGTCTCCGGCTGTCCGAATCGGCCACAGCCAGGCCCTCCTATCCGCAACCGCCAAGTACGCTATTGACCCAACATGTCTGAAAGTGTACAGCATCGCCGCAGGGACACGGATAACGAACCACGAGAACCTCTTCCTAGGTCAGATACCAAAGACTGTTATATTGGGATTTGTAGATAATGAGTTGTTCAATGGGGCTTACGCAAAAAATCCGTTGCAATTCGGACACTACCATATCAATCACGCCGCTTTATATCTGGACAGTCAGCAGATACCCGCGAGACCTTATAATCCTAATTTTAATGATGGTTTAGCCATCAGAGAGTATATGGCGCTTGCCCATATATCCGGCAAGCAAAAGGCTGATTGTGCCATGGCGATAGATCGTGAAGAATTTATTGATGGATTCACTCTATTTGCTTTTGATTTATCGCCTGATCAAGAGCCTGGAGGACATTTCTCGCTCATTAAAACAGGTAACCTACGTGCTGAAGTCTGCTTTGCGCTAGCGATACCCCACACGATAAATATGATTGTTTTTGCAGTCAATCACACCATTCTGGAAATTAATAATAGGAGAGAGATCTTGTACGACTTTAATTAAGTAACGATGGACAGTCTGCAGCTTACAACGATACTGAAGGCCGATAATTATACAGCCCGCATATTCGCCGGTGTGTTTCCGTGTGATTTGCTTCCGGAAGAAAGGGTGACTCAGAGACCAGCGGCATATATCGTGAATACAGGCCCGGCGAATCAAGCTGGCCGCCACTGGGTATTAATCGTACTCTGCGATGATAAGACAGGCATATTTTTTGATAGTTATGGCTTTAGCCCTGAAAATATTATCTTCCCACGCGATTTTGTGACATTCCTGAACAAGAATTGTGACGCGTATTGTTATCAAGACGCCCAAATCCAAGATGTGTATAGTCATACATGCGGACATTACTGCGTATATATTTTGCATCATTTAGCGCTCGGATTACCATTCAAGACGCTTTTACAGCGTTTCAGTTCTGATGTACAAAGAAACGATAGAACCGTAACAGATTTTATTGCATCAACATTTTCAAATTTAATCCGTTGTTCTGTCGGAAATTATCAATTTAATAAAAAATGCACTTGCTTTCGATGATCTAAACAAATATCCAGGACAGTTATCTAGTTAGAAGATATTCAGGTGACAGCTGCTAGCAATTAGTTCTGCTGTGGTTTGCTTCTCACAATAAAGATTTTAAACCATTCTGTGTTTGCGCAGCTATCTGGACTACCAGAAGTGGAGAGACAGCTGCTGGGGCCCCCCAAACACCCGTGGGAAGCAAATGCAGACAGTTTTGCTGTGCTGATTGAGGAGCCATGTGTGTACTGATGAACACATTACATGCTGCAGACAGAAACACTGGGTCTAAAATACACTGCTCTGATTACGGGAGCAAACTCAGTTCTACACCTGTTTTACTGCTTGGGTCAACAGAAACTCGAACTCATAGACAACTAATCTCAGCTTCATAGAAACATCTAATATAAAACAATTACTGTTGTAACACTATATTTATTTTGTAAGAAGTGTAATGATGTATATTCAAGTGATGCTATTTATTTTGTACGAAGTGTGTTGCTGTATGATCCCTGGACTATTTAATGTGATTGCTTTTATACTCTGCAAGAATTTTACAGCATTGAAATGCCTTGAGATGTGTTTATTTTACAATAAAATCTTTTACATTTTTACAATACCGTGTCTTTGCTTTTTATAAACGTATAAAACACCACGCTTCATCAGGGCCGTTTCTTCAACAGGGCGGGCAGGGCGGCCACACGGGGTGCCGTGGGGCCGGGGGGCGCAGGAGAGGCCTCGGGCCCCGGTGGTCCCCTGCCCGCTGCTGCTGCTGTTTAAGGGCTGTCAGGGGCGCGGATGCCGCGCTCAGTGCTGAGCGCGGGCGCGCCCTGCCCGAACTCAGCTGCAAATCTGACAGCTGAGCGGTCAGATCATCGCCTCGCGTCGCCGCGCCCCCCCCCCCGCACCGCACATAATGGTTGCGGCCACCTCGGCGCCGCCACTCACCTCCGCTCGGCCACTCCCACACTGATAGTATTATTTTCGGTGCCGGGGGGGGGGGGGGGGGGGAGAAATTTCCTACTCTCGCCCTGTGTCATTTTTGGGCTAGAAACTGCCCTGCGCTTCATACTTGCGGGTGTTGTAATATGGCCACATACATAATGTGCCCATTATAAAACACATATAAATGAGAATGCCACTATCCAATAATACTACAGATACACAGGCTCATTCTCCCTAACATCGGATTATCAAATAAGAGTAATCTTAATACAGCATATAAACATCTAATATAAAACAATTACTGGGATAATATTCACTGCATCAAATACTGTGATAATAATATTAAACTATATCAAAAGGGGAGAGCCAGACAAGGAGGGACAGCTGCCTGCCAGGGAGGGGTGGGGTTACACACTTTGATACACTTTGATAGGGGCGGGTCCACCTGTCAAATTGAGTTTGATAAAACCACCCGACGCTCTACTACTAATATACTCTGACATAGACTTGGTCTCCGCAGCTGAGAGGGGATAAATTCTTCCTCTAGGAGGAGAACAGCCGGGGAGGAGATCAATCGGACAATCATAGGATCGATGTGGAGGAAGATTTTCAGCTTCTTTCTTGTTGAAGACGTCGGCATACGACCAATAGGAAGAAGGTAAATCAACAGGAACACTAGCGGATTGAGGAGGGAACACAGGACGCACAGACCGTAGACATCAATCATGGCAAGTAGGACCCCATCGCAGTACGTCTCCTGAACGCCAATTAAGAGTAGGCTCATGAAGTCTGAGCCATGGAAGACCAAGCAAAAAGGCGTGGGAGAGACTCGGTAGAACATAAAAGGCAATCTTTTCACGATGAAGGGCACCGATTTGTAGTTCCACTTCTTCTGTGACTAAAGAAATAGCTTCCTGCAGAGGTCTTCCGTCCACCGACGCTACCAGGCGAGGAGAGTCCAACGAGATAACTGGGATGCGAAGCCTCCGAACCGCCTCAAGACTGATAAAATTGCCTGCCGCGCCCGAATCAACATACGCGACCTCGGAGGAACGATCCTGGTTGGAAACAAGTAAAACTGAAAGAGTCAAAGGTGGAGAGGAAACAGGATCACCTAGGGAGGCCTCTCTTACCTGTCCTAGGCGGAGGAGTTTTCCGGTCTATCCGGACAACTGCGAAGCAAGTGAGCGGCACTATCACAATAAAAACAGAGACCCTGGGTATGTCTCTCCTTACGGCGCTGCTCTGCCATCCTTAATCGATCCACTTGCATGGGTTCAGGAACAGGAGAGGTAGAAGAAGTAGTGACGGGGGCACGAGGATTACTAGGCTGGCGAAAGGTGGATGCAGAAGAATTAGGTCTCCTCTCTCTAGCGGACTCACGAGACCGCTCTTGGAAGCGGAGGTCAATCCGAGTAGCGAGAGAGATAAGATCCTCCAGAGTAGTTGGAGTGTCACGTCCAGCAAGCTCGTCTTTAATCCGGCTGGACAAACCCTGCCAGAAAGCACCCACAAGGGCCTCATTGTTCCACCCAAGCTCTGATGCCAAAGTACGAAAACGAATGGCATATTGTCCGACGGATAAGGATCCCTGACGTAAATTAAAGAGGGACTCAGTAGTAGAAGCCAAACGTCCGGGCTCATCAAAAACCTTACGAAAGGTCTCAAGAAAATCCTCTAAGTGGGAGACTACGGGATCATCACGCTCCCACAAAGGATTAATCCAAGCTAAAGCCTCTCCTTCCAAATGAGACACAATAAACGCCACTCTGGCTCGATCTGAGGGGTACTGCTGGGGCAGGAGCTCAAAATGGAGACGGCATTGGTTCAGAATCCCTCTGCAAAGCTTAAGATCCCCACCGTACCTAGGAGGTTTACCCAGACGAGGAGGAGGATGAGGAGTAGACGAGGGACTGGAGTCAAGAGGAGACGCTAGTACAGAAGCAGCTGGAGCGGACTGTAAATTAAACAGACGGGCATCTATCGATGCCTTGTAACTCAGCATGCGGGACTGAGTATCTCACTGCTGAGTGAGCTCCTGTTGGAGGCTTGCCAGCTGAGCGGCATTTACAGGATCTGCAGCTTGAAGAGAGGTCAAGCGCGACTCCATAGTTTTCATGAAGGCCATTATACGCTGCTGGTTATCTCGTAAATGGGCCAATTCCTTCTGGGCCGAAAAAGGGGTACTTGCGGGGTCCATGGCCTGATTGTACTATAACGGGCTGGACGGAAGACTAGAGTGGACCCTCTGGACCGTGGGGAGACCTACTCCTGGGTGAGCGGACCTAGAGTGGAACCGACCCTATACAGGGACCGTCAGGAGCAGGCACAGAGGTCACTTACCCACGGTGGAGTACCAAGAGGGACGGCTCCAAGAAGGAAGAAGGAAGACTGCTGATGCTGGAGAGGAAGTACTGGCGGGAGGCCCAGGAAGACAGACAATGAGCAGGAAGACTGGAAGCCGGAGCGGAGAGAGACTGAGGGAAAAAACAAAAGATAAAATAAGACACGGGGGAAGGGAAGGAACGGGAACTGGAAGGGAGCTGAGAACAAACAGAGGGACAAGGCGAAGAACCTAACGGAGAAAGTACACAGTACTGAAGCGGAAGGGGCCAGACGCAAAAGCAAAGGCTAATGACAATCAGGCGCAGGGGAGGCGCCCGGACCCCGCAGCAGAAGAGCGGCGACACAGAGCAGAGGCGGAAGTGGTAACAATGAGTGAATTACTTCATTTTGTCAGCTTTGCTGAATTTCCCCCCAAAATAAGATTTGTGACAACTAAATTTGCAGAAATTGCATAATTAAAAAGCCTATAATTGTCTGGAAAAATATGTGTAGAACACTGTGAGTTCCCTTTAGAGTTAATTGAACATGTTTTGAGCTCTGTACTGCAAACACAGCCTTTTTGATGTGTTTGCAGTAGGCTACTTAATTAGGCTACCTATTTGTATAAATGGTCAAAAAAATATCCAATTAGGGGCAGATGTGTGCATTGCTATTTATAAACAGGTGGGGTAAACATTAGAGTTGAGTGAATTTTTCAATGTTGGGTTCGGATTGCGATCACTGGCGAATATTGTTTTTGCAGTATTCGCCGGACAGAGCCGAACGCAATTGGAGTCAATGGAAGTAACAATGAGCAAATATGTTCAGAAACGAGAGTCAAACATAAACTCGGCACGAATAGGGTACCAATATGGCAAATTCTTATCTGGCAATCGTTTATGAACATTTTCACTCATAAACTCTACTTTACTCTAGTAAACAGAAGAAGCCATGGCATTTTCATATGGTCAGGTGCAACAAGTATCCTTGTTTGGTAAAGTACAAGGAACTTTGCTAAATGAAGAAGTGATACCTTTTTTTATAAGCCATCCAAAAATTATTACTTTAATAGGGAGTCAAATCAGGTGTACTATTTTAAATGTGAAGAAGTAATGGCTTCTCAACCAGAAGTGAAAAATAATATCCATTTTTGGTGTCTGTAACTAATTCACTAATCACAAAATCATTACGCCATTACTAAAGCTTTTTTTAAGTCATCCAAAAATTATCCCCCTTTTTCTGGAGACAAAAGTGGTGCTTTTTTCGAATCCTGACAGTGAGTATATTTCACGCCATTAAGATTTGGCATTCTATAGTGCTTAATTTTATAATTAACCCCTTCACCCCCAAGGGTGGTTTGCACGTTAATGACCGGGCCAATTTTTACAATTCTGACCACTGTCCCTTTATGAGGTTATAACTCTGGAACGCTTCAACGGATCTTGGCGATTCTGACATTGTTTTCTCGTGACATATTGTACTTCATGATAGTGGTAACATTTCTTTGATATTACCTGCGTTTATTTGCAAAAAAAATGGAAATTTGGCGAAAATTTTGAAAATTTTGCAATTTTCCAACTTTGAATTTTTATGCCCTTAAATCACAGAGATATGTCACACAAAATACTTAATAAGTAACATTTCCCACATGTCTACTTTACATCAGCACAATTTTGGAACCAAAATTTTTTTTTGTTAGGGAGTTATAAGGGTTAAAAGTTGACCAGCAATTTCTCATTTTTACAACACCATTTTTTTTTAGGGACCACATCTCATTTGAAGTAATTTTGAGGGGTCTATATGATAGAAAATACCCAAGTGTGACACCATTCTAAAAACTGCACCCCTCAAGGTGCTCAAAACCATATTCAAGAAGTTTATTAACCCTTCTGGTGCTTCACAGGAATTTTTGGAATGTTTAAATAAAAATGAACATTTAACTTTTTTTCACAAAAAATTTACTTCAGCTCCAATTTGTTTTATTTCACCAAGGGTAACAGGAGAAAATGGACCCCAAAAGTTGTTGTACAATTTGTCCTGAGTACACCGATACCCCACTTGTGGGGGTAAACCACTGTTTGGGCGCATGACAGAGCTCGGAAGCGAAGGAGCGCCATTTGACTTTTCAATGCAAAATTCACTGGAATTGAGATGGGACGCCATGTTGCGTTTGGGGAGCCCCTGATGTGCCTAAACATTGAAACCCCCCACAAGTGACACCATTTTGGAAAGTAGACCCCCTAAGGAACTTATCTAGAGGTGTGGTGAGCACTTTGACCCACCAAGTGCTTCACAGAAGTTTATAATGCAGAACCGTAAAAATAAAATATCATATTTTTTCACAAAAATTATCTTTTCACCCCCAATTTTATATTTTCCCAAGGGTAAGAGAAGAAATTGGACCCCAAAAGTTGTTGTACAATTTGTCCTGAGTACGCTGATACCCCATATGTGGGGGTAAACCACTGTTTGGGCACATGGGAGAGCTCGGAAGGGAAGTAGCACCGTTTGACTTTTCAATGCAAAATTGACAGGAATTGAGATGGGACGCCATGTTGCGTTTGGAGAGCCACTGATGTGCCTAAACATTGAAACCCCCCACAAGTGACACCATTTTGGAAAGTAGACCCCCTAAGGAACTTATCTAGATGTGTTTTGAGCGCTTTGACCCACCAAGGGCTTCACAGAAGTTAATAATGCAGAGCCGTAAAAATAAAACAAAAATTTTTTCCCACAAAAATTATTTTTTTAGCCCCCAGTTTTGTATTTTCCTGAGGGTAGCAGGAGAAATTGGACCCCAAAGTTTGTTGTCCAATTTGTCCTGAGTGCGCTGATACCCCATATGTGGGGGGAAACCACCGTTTGGACGCATGGAAGGGCTCGGAAGTGAAGGAGCGCCATTTGGAATGCAGACTTAGATGGAATGGTCTGCAGGCGTCACATTGCGTTTGCAGAGCCCCTAATGTACCTAAACAGTAGAACCCCCCCACAAGTGACACCATGTTGGAAAGTAGACCCCCTAAGGAACTTATCTAGATGTGTGGTGAGTGCTTTGACCCACCAAGGGCTTCACAGAAGTTTATAATGCAGAGCCGTAAAAATAAAACAAAAATTTTTTCCCACAAAAATTATTTTTCAGCCCCCAGTTTTGTATTTTCCCGAGGGTAACAGGAGAAATTGGACCCCAAAAGTTGTTGTCCAATTTGTCCTGAGTGCGCTGATACCCCATATGTGGGGGGAACCACCGTTTGGATGCATGGGAGGGCTCGGAAGGGAAGGAGCGCCATTTGGAATGCAGACTTAGATGGAATGGTCTGCAGGCGTCACATTGCGTTTGCAGAGCCCCTAATGTACCTAAACAGTAGAAGCCCCGCACAAGTGACCCCATTTTGGAAACTAGACCCCCCAAGGAACTTATCTAGATGTGTTGTAAGAACTTTGAACCCCCAAGTGTTTCACTACAGTTTATAGCGCAGAGCCGTGAAAATAAAAAATCTTTTTTTTCCCACAAAAATTATTTTTTAGCCCCCAGTTTTGTATTTTCCCAGGGGTAACAGGAGAAATTGGACCCCAAAGGTTGTTGCCCTATTTGTCCTGAGTACGCTGATACCCCATATGTTGGGGTAAACCCCTGTTTGGGCACACGGGAGAGCTCGGAAGGGAAGGAGCACTGTTTTACTTTTTCAACGCAGAATTGGCTGGAATTGAGATCGGACGCCATGTCGCGTTTGGAGAGCCCCTGATGTGCCGAAACAGTGGAAACCCCCCAATTATAACTGAAACCCTAATCCAAACACACCCCTAACCCTAATCCCAACAGTAACCCTAACCACACCTCTAACCCTGACACACCCCTACCCTAATCCCAACCCTATTCCCAACCGTAAATGTAATCTAAACCCTAACCGTAACTTTAGCTCCAACCCTAACCCTAACTTTAGCCCCAACCCTAACTGTAGCCTTAACCCTAGCCCCATGTTATGACCCCAATGGCGAGGGTCTCAGAGGAACGTGGAAGTCTGCAGAATACAAAAATCCAGCTCATAGGGCAGTGGTAACTGGGTTGACCATATATCTACTCCTAACGCCAACACTAGAAGTAGCCGGGGATCATTCCTACGTTGATTCTAGATGACACGCTCCAGCCGGAGAATCTAGCTACCCCTAGTAGAGGAAAACAAAAGACCTTTCTTGCCTCCAGAGAAGGGGACCCCAAAGCTGGATAGAAGCCCCCCACAAATAATAACGGTGAGGTAAGAGGAAATGACAAACACAGAAATGAACCAGGTTTAGCACAGAGAGGCCCGCTAACTGATAGCAGAATAAAGAAAGGTAACTTATATGGTCAACAAAAACCCTATCAAAATCCACACTGGAAATTCAAGAACCCCCGAACCGTCTAACGGTCCGGGGGGAGAACACCAGCCCCCTAGAGCTTCCAGCAAAGGTCAGGATATATATTTGGAACAAGCTGGACAAAAATACAAAACCAAAACAAATAGCAAAAAGCAAAAGGCAGACTTAGCTGATATAACTGGAACCAGGATCAGTAGACAAGAGCACAGCAGACTAGCTCTGATAACTACGTTGCCAGGCATAGAACTGAAGGTCTAGGGAGCTTATATAGCAACACCCCTAACTAAAGACCCAGGTGCGGATAAAAGGGATGACAGAAAAACCAGAGTCAAAAAACTAGTAACCACTAGAGGGAGCAAAAAGCAAATTCACAACAGTACCCCCCCCCTTAGTGAGGGGTCACCGAACCCTCACCACGACCACCAGGGCGATCAGGATGAGCGGCATGAAAGGCACGAACTAAATCGGCCGCATGAACATCAGAGGCGACCACCCAGGAATTATCCTCCTGACCATAGCCCTTCCACTTGACCAGGTACTGAAGCCTCCGCCTGGAGAGGCGAGAATCCAAGATCTTCTCCACCACGTACTCCAACTCGCCCTCAACCAACAC
Organism: Ranitomeya variabilis; assembly: GCF_051348905.1. NCBI lineage: Eukaryota > Metazoa > Chordata > Amphibia > Anura > Dendrobatidae > Ranitomeya > Ranitomeya variabilis. Next base: position 310,139,553 of record NC_135234.1, on the reverse strand, counting down.
CGGAGCAGGAGGCTCAGCAGAAGGAACTACAGGCACAATGTACCGCCGCAACAAGGACCTATGAAATACATTGTGAATAGCAAACGACACAGGAAGATCCAGACGAAAAGATACAGGATTAAGGATTTCCAATATCTTGTAAGGCCCAATAAAACGAGGTTTAAATTTGGGAGAGGAGACCTTCATAGGAACAAAGCGGGAAGAAAGCCATACCAAATCCCCAACGCGTAGTCGGGGACCCACACCGCGGCGGCGGTTGGCAAAGCGCTGAGCCCTCTCCTGTGACAACTTCAAGTTGTCCACCACATGATTCCAGATCCGCTGCAACCTATCTACCACAGAATCCACCCCAGGACAGTCAGAAGGCTCCACATGACCCGAAGAAAAGCGAGGATGGAAACCAGAGTTGCAGAAAAAAGGCGAAACCAAGGTGGCGGAACTAGCCCGATTATTAAGGGCAAACTCAGCCAACGGCAAGAATGTCACCCAATCGTCCTGATCAGCAGAGACAAAACACCTCAAATAAGCCTCCAAAGTCTGATTGGTTCGCTCCGTCTGTCCATTAGTCTGAGGATGGAAAGCAGACGAAAACGACAAATCAATGCCCATCCTACTACAAAAGGATCGCCAGAACCTAGAAACGAACTGGGATCCTCTGTCTGACACAATATTCTCAGGGATGCCGTGCAAACGAACCACGTTCTGGAAAAACACAGGAACCAGATCGGAAGAGGAAGGCAGCTTAGGCAAAGGAACCAAATGGACCATCTTGGAGAAGCGATCACATATCACCCAGATAACGGACATGCCCTGAGATAGCGGAAGATCAGAAATGAAATCCATGGAGATATGTGTCCAAGGTCTCTTCGGGACAGGCAAGGGCAAGAGCAAACCGCTGGCACGAGAACAGCAAGGCTTAGCTCGAGCACAAGTCCCACAGGACTGCACAAATGACCGCACATCCCTTGACAAGGAAGGCCACCAAAAGGACCTGGCCACCAGATCTCTGGTGCCAAAAATTCCCGGGTGACCTGCCAACACCGAGGAATGAACCTCGGAAATGACTCTGCTGGTCCATTTATCCGGGACAAACAGTCTGTCAGGTGGACAAGACTCAGGCCTATCAGCCTGAAATCTCTGCAACACACGTCGCAGATCCGGAGAAATAGCTGACAAGATAACTCCATCTTTAAGAATACCAACAGGATCAGCGACTCCAGGAGCATCAGGCACAAAGCTCCTAGAAAGAGCATCGGCCTTCACATTCTTTGAACCTGGTAAATACGAGACAACAAAATCAAAGCGGGAGAAAAACAATGACCAGCGGGCCTGTCTCGGATTAAGGCGTTTAGCAGACTCGAGATACATCAGATTTTTGTGATCAGTCAAGACCACCACACGATGCTTAGCACCCTCGAGCCAATGACGCCACTCCTCAAATGCCCATTTCATGGCCAACAACTCCCGATTGCCCACATCATAATTTCGCTCGGCAGGCGAAAACTTCCTGGAGAAAAAGGCACAAGGTTTCATAACAGAGCAACCAGGGCCTCTCTGCGACAAAACGGCCCCTGCTCCAATCTCTGAAGCATCCACCTCAACCTGAAAGGGAAGTGAGACATCGGGCTGGCACAAAACAGGCGCCGAAGTAAACCGGCGCTTCAACTCCTGGAAAGCCTCCACGGCAGCAGGAGCCCAGTTAGCTACATCGGAGCCCTTCTTGGTCATATCCGTCAACGGTTTCACAATGCTAGAAAAATTAGCGATAAAACGACGGTAGAAGTTAGCGAAACCCAAGAACTTCTGAAGACTCTTAACCGATGAGGGCTGAGTCCAATCAAGAATAGCTCGGACCTTGACTGGGTCCATCTCCACAGCAGAAGGGGAAAAAATGAACCCCAAAAAGGGAACCTTCTGTACACCAAAGAGACACTTTGAGCCCTTGACAAACAAAGAATTTTCACGCAAAATTTTAAAGACCAACCTGACCTGCTCCACATGCGAATCCCAATCATCAGAAAAAACCAAAATATCATCCAGATAAACAATCAAAAATTTATCCAGATACTTCCGGAAAATGTCATGCATAAAGGACTGAAAAACTGAAGGCGCATTGGAGAGCCCAAAAGGCATCACCAAGTACTCAAAATGACCTTCGGGCGTATTGAATGCGGTTTTCCATTCATCACCTTGCTTAATGCGCACAAGGTTGTACGCACCACGAAGGTCTATCTTGGTGAACCACTTGGCACCTTTAATCCGGGCAAACAAGTCAGACAACAGCGGTAAAGGATACTGAAATTTGACAGTGATCTTATTTAAAAGCCGATAATCAATACAAGGTCTCAAAGATCCGTCCTTTTTTGCCACAAAAAAGAATCCCGCACCAAGGGGGGAAGAAGACGGACGAATATGTCCTTTCTCCAGAGACTCCTTGATATATGAACGCATAGCGGTATGTTCAGGTACCGACAGATTAAACAGTCTTCCCTTAGGAAACTTACTGCCTGGGATCAAATCTATAGCACAGTCACAGTCCCTATGAGGAGGCAGTGCACTGGACTCAGACTCACTGAAGACATCCTGATAATCAGACAAATACTCCGGAACTTCCGAAGGCGTAGAAGAAGCAATAGACACAGGCAGGGAATCCCCATGAATACCACGACAGCCCCAACTTGAGACTGACATAGCCTTCCAGTCCAGGACTGGATTATGGGTCTGTAACCATGGCAGCCCTAAAACAACCAAATCATGCATTTTATGTAAAACCAGGAAACGTATCACCTCGCGGTGTTCAGGAGTCATGCACATGATAACCTGTGTCCAATACTGCGGTTTATTTGCTGCCAATGGCGTAGCATCAATACCCCTAAGAGGAATAGGATTTTCTAATGGTTCAAGAGTAAAACCACAGTGCTTAGCAAATGACAGATCCATAAGACTCAGGGCAGCACCTGAATCTACAAACGCCATGACAGGATAAGACGACAGTGAGCAAATCAAAGTTACAGACAGAATAAATTTAGGTTGCAAATTACCAACGGTGACAGGACTAACAACCTTAGCTATACGTTTAGAGCATGCTGAGATAACATGTGTAGAATCACCACAGTAGTAGCACAAGCCATTCCGGCGTCTATGAATTTTCCGCTCATTTCTAGTCAGGATTCTATCACATTGCATTAAATCAGGTGTCCGTTCAGACAACACCATGAGGGAATTTGCGGTTTTGCGCTCCCGCAACCGCCGGTCAATTTGAATAGCCAATGCCATAGTATCATTGAGACCTGTGGGAATGGGAAAACCCACCATAACATTCTTAATGGCTTCAGATAGGCCATTTCTAAAATTAGCGGCCAGTGCACACTCGTTCCAATGTGTCAGCACGGACCATTTCCGAAATTTTTGGCAATACACTTCAGCCTCGTCCTGCCCCTGAGACATTGCCAGCAAGGCCTTTTCTGCCTGAATCTCAAGATTGGGTTCCTCATAAAGTAAACCGAGCGCCAGAAAAAACGCATCAATATCAGCCAATGCCGGATCTCCTGGCGCCAGCGAAAAAGCCCAATCCTGAGGGTCGCCCCGTAAGAACGAAATAACTATTTTTACTTGCTGAGCAGAGTCTCCAGAAGAACAGGGTCTCAGGGACAAAAACAATTTACAATTATTCACAAAATTCCTAAACTTAAACCTGTCTCCGGAAAACAGTTCAGGAATCGGTATTTTAGGTTCTGACCTAGGATTTCTGATAACATAGTCTTGTATGCCCTGCACACGAGTAGCCAGCTGGTCCACACTTGTAATCAAGGTCTGGACATTCATGTCTGCAGCAAGCATAGCCACTCTGAGGTAAAGGGGAAGAAGAAAGAAAAAAAAACTCAGAATCTTCTTTCTTATAATCCCTCTTCTGCAACGCATTAAACATTTAATACTGGCCTGGCAAACTGTTATGACCCCAATGGCGAGGGTCTCAGAGGAACGTGGAAGTCTGCAGAATACAAAAATCCAGCTCATAGGGCAGTGGTAACTGGGTTGACCATATATCTACTCCTAACGCCAACACTAGAAGTAGCCGGGGATCATTCCTACGTTGATTCTAGATGACACGCTCCAGCCGGAGAATCTAGCTACCCCTAGTAGAGGAAAACAAAAGACCTTTCTTGCCTCCAGAGAAGGGGACCCCAAAGCTGGATAGAAGCCCCCCACAAATAATAACGGTGAGGTAAGAGGAAATGACAAACACAGAAATGAACCAGGTTTAGCACAGAGAGGCCCGCTAACTGATAGCAGAATAAAGAAAGGTAACTTATATGGTCAACAAAAACCCTATCAAAATCCACACTGGAAATTCAAGAACCCCCGAACCGTCTAACGGTCCGGGGGGAGAACACCAGCCCCCTAGAGCTTCCAGCAAAGGTCAGGATATATATTTGGAACAAGCTGGACAAAAATACAAAACCAAAACAAATAGCAAAAAGCAAAAGGCAGACTTAGCTGATATAACTGGAACCAGGATCAGTAGACAAGAGCACAGCAGACTAGCTCTGATAACTACGTTGCCAGGCATAGAACTGAAGGTCTAGGGAGCTTATATAGCAACACCCCTAACTAAAGACCCAGGTGCGGATAAAAGGGATGACAGAAAAACCAGAGTCAAAAAACTAGTAACCACTAGAGGGAGCAAAAAGCAAATTCACAACAGCCCCAACCCTAGCCCCAACCCTAGCCCTAACCCTAACCCTAATGGGAAAATGGAAATAAATACATTTTTTTTATTTTTCCCTAACTAAGGGGGTGATGAAGGGGGGTTTGATTTACTTTTATAGCGAGTTTTTTAGTGGATTTTTATGATTGGCAGCCGTCACACACTGAAAGACGCTTTTTATTGCAAAAAATATTTTTTGCGTTACCACATTTTGAGAGCTATAAATTTTCCATATTTTGGTCCACAGAGTCATGTGAGGTCTTGTTTTTTGCGGGACGAGTTGACGTTTTTATTGGTAACTTTTTGGGCACGTCACATTTTTTGATCGCTTTTTATTCCGATTTTTGTGAGGCAGAATGACCAAAAACCAGCTATTCATGAATTTCTTTTGGGAGAGGCGTTTATACTGTTCCGCGTTTGGTAAAATTGATAAAGCAGTTTTATTCTTCGGGTCAGTACGATTACAGCGATACCTCATTTATATTATTTTTTTATGTTTTGGCGCTTTTATACGATAAAAACTATTTTATGGAAAAAATAATTATTTTTGCATCACTTTATTCTCAGGACTATAACTTTTTTATTTTTTTGCTGATCATGCTGTATGGCAGCTCGTTATTTGCGGGACAAGATGACGCTTTCAGCGGTACCAAGGTTATTTATATCTGTCTTTTTGATCGCGTGTTATTCCACTTTTTGTTCGGCGGTATGATAATAAAGCGTTGTTTTTTGCCTTGTTTTTTTTTTTTTTCTTACGGTGTTTACTGAAGGGGTTAACTAGTGGGCCAGTTTTATAGATCGGGTCGTTACGGATGCGGCGATACTAAATATGTGTACTTTTATTGTTTTGTTTTTTTTATTTAGATAAAGAAATGTATTTATGGGAATAATATATATATTTTTTTTTCATTATTTTGGAATATTTTTTTTTACACATTTGGAAATTTTTTTTTTTACTTTTTTACTTTGCCCCAGGGGGGGACAATACAGATCGGTGATCTGCCAGTTTGCATAGCACTCTGACAGATCACCGATCTGAGAGAAGTGCAGGCTGCTTCACAGTGCCTGCTCTGAGCAGGCTTCTGTGAAGCCACCTCCCTCCCTGCAGGACCCGGATCCGCGGCCATCTTGGATCCGGGTCTGGAGCAGGCAGGGAGGGAGGTAAGACCCTTGCAGCAACGCGATCACATCGCGTTGCTGCGGGGGGCTCAGGGAAGCCCGCAGGGAGCCCCCTCCCTGCGCGATGCTTCCCTGCACCGCCGGCACATCGCGATCATGTTTGATCGCGGTGTGCCGGGGGTTAATGTGCCGGGAGCGGTCCGTGACCGCTCCTGGCACATAGTGCCGGATGTCAGCTGCGATAGGCAGCTGACACCCGGCCGCGATCGGCCGCGCTCCCCCCGTGAGCGCGGCCGATCGCGTATGACGTACTATCCCGTCGGTGGTCATACGGGCCCACCCCACCTCGACGGGATAGTACGTCCGATGTCAGAAAGGGGTTAAAGTACCATTTCACCATTTACTTTCAGCTCTAGAGTTGTGCTTTAAATGTAAGTCTCCTGCCCCTGGTCATATACTCACACTCTGGCATCTTCACCGTGACGCCATTGTTAAAGAAATGGTTAATTTCAATTATGAATAAAATAGAAATTAATAAGTATTTTGCAAGATGTCCTGTGTTCTAGTTATCATCTGTCTACTTGTGGACAATTTCAAGGACATTCTACATAGCCCGTGATCAGCATTTCCCAGAAATTGTCAAGTACATGTTGCTGTAACGATATTTGTCTGTATTTGTCTGTATCCACCCAAAAATCCTGAATGTGGCCTGAAGTCAGAAGCTACATTACAAGCTATCAATGCAAGTCTCAAACAGAGGCTCTCAAAGACTTATACTAAAAAGTGACCTCTGCGCAGCTCCATGAAACACTGGAGCTACAGGGATATAATACACAGCCGCACTCTTGAGGGTTCCTTCAAAATATATAGTTTTTCATTATTCTCCACACAAGTTCATCACAGTGATAAATGACAGAAGAGTGAAATTTTTTGTTATCCAAGTGATTTCTTAATGTTCCAACCTGAGCCCCGTCTTTCTCAAATTTGCAAGTGTGACTAGTAGTAGAGATAAGCTGGAGATGAACTAGTACCTCGTATATAGCTGTGAGCTTCCGATGAGAAGGTAAGTACATAAGTTAATACATTGGTGGCAGGGCCTCCATCAGGGCATTACTGCAATTACTGCTCTATGGGGTCCAGTGAGCAGCAGTACACAGAGGGGCCCACAGGCCCAGGGTCCCGCTTATGTGCTTCTGCTCACCAGGCCCCATCATGCATTAAAGTGGTGCGTGCTGCAGCACACACATCAGCGCTTGGGCCCGGGAGCTTTCTCGGAGCTGTGCACTGTCGTCTTACCTTGACGGCTCCACAGCATCGGCTCCCTCCGTCTTCTGTGTACTTCCTGTCAGGTGACAGTCCATACCCGATGACGTCTTCGCATATGCGCCGACATGTACCAGATGCTGAAAGCAGAGCCACGCTCCTGGGGAATGTCTGTGAGGCAAGTATAAAAACATTTTTGTTTTCTTTATAAAATGAATCACGTCATTGGAATCACTGAAACTTGGTGGGACGATACACATGATTGGAACACAAGGCTAGAAGGATACAACTTATTTGCAAGAAACAGACGAGGAGGAGGTGTTGCATTGAATGTTAGAAAAGCGTATATCTGCACAGAGATTGAAGCTTCAGAGACCGGGAGTTCTGTGGAAACTGTTTGGGTAAGAATACAAGGACAGAACAATGGAAAGGACACCATTGTAGGCATTTAGTAATGGTCGCCTGTGCAAGCTGAAGATATGGATGAACTCTTTATGCATCAAATGGCCAAGTTCTCCAAAAATATGACATAGTGGTCATGGAAGATTTAAACTATCCAGACATTTGTTGGGAATCTCTCTCAGGCAAAACTAACAGGTCAAGCAAATTCTTATCCTCTATTGCTGATAACTTTATCTTCAAAAAGGTAGGGAAGAAAGCAAGGGAGGAAATGGTTGAAGAGGTAGGAGGTAGCGACCATGCAATTTTAGAATTTTGGATAACTAGAGGAGGAATACCTGTGAAGACTCAGACTTCAAGGTTAGATTTCAGAAAGGCAGATTTTAAGGGACTCAGAATGAGAATCAGAGGGATCTAATGGATGGATATCCTTAAGGGCAAAAATGTTAAGGAAGGATGGGAAATCTTGAAAAATTAGTTTCTCAGAGCACAATCATTAACAATTCCAAAAAGAAGGAAGAATACAAAGAATTTAAGTAAACCAGGAAGGATGAACACAGAACTTAAACACATGCTTAAAAGGAAGAAAGAAATGTTTATCAATTGGAAAGAGGGAAGCATATCTAAAGAAGAATATAATTCTGTCTGCAGAACCTGCAGGGCATGAATCAGATTATCTAAAGCTAACAATGGATTAAGGCTTGCAAGAGACGTCAAAAGCAATAAAAAAGAATTTTGGGGATATGTCAAAAGTAAGAGAAAAGTCAAAGATGCTATCGGATTTTTACAGGAGGAAAATGATGAAATAGTAAGAAAGGATGTTGAAAAGGCTGAACTTTTATATTCCTATTTTGCATCTGTTTTCTCTCAGAAAGGAATTGTAATATCAACTGATTTTCACTGTCCTATTAAAGGAATAGAAGAATCCAGGATATCCATAAACAGAAAGATAGTGAGGAAACAGTTAGCTAACATAAAAGAATACAAGTCTCTAGGTCCAGATGAATTACACCCCAGAGTACTGAAGGAGATAGCAGAAGAAATTTTTGAACTACTCTCCATAATCTTTGAAAATTCTTGGAGAACAGAAGCCATCCCAGAAGACTGGAGAAGAGCAAATGTTGTGCCTATCTTCAAAAAGGGGAAGAAGGTGGACGCAGGGAACTACAGGTCGTTGAGTCTGACTTCTATACCAGGAAAGATCTTTGAACAAATTATTAAACAACATGCATGTAAGTGCCTGGATAAGAATGAAGTTATTAATCAGAGTCAGCATGGGTTTGTAACTAATAAGTCAAGTCAGACTAACTTAATTTCCTTTTATAACAGAATTACTGACTGGTTGGATCAGGGAAATGCTGTAGATATAGTATATCTGGACTTCAGCAAAGCATTTGACAAAGTATCTTACACCATCCTTATTGAAAAAATGACTAGGTATGTGTGGTGCCCCAGGGTCCTGGTCATCACAGTGGCATTGCTTTCCCCACGGGGAGAGTGATGACATGCTTGGAGGCAATTAAGGATAACTTTCACCAAGTAAACACAAGCATGCAACATGTTCACACTCCAGGCTAAAAAGGGGAGCATTTGATCCTATTCCTATGTGACTTCCCTATACATATAGATTGTGGTTTGGAGGGAAAGTTAGTCAGATAGTGCCAGACAGCAGACTGGAGCAGTCTGAGGCAGGAAGAACGTATGAGGGGCCATGCAGCCACGAGAAAGTGCTGCAGCTCCTGGACAAAGATAATACTACCGAAAGCAGAACAGATTGCAGTGAGTGTGTAGGAGAGAGAGGCATAGGTGAGGACACCAGGGAGAGGACAGCAGCCAGCAGACTGTCTCCCTGACAAAGTGCAGACAACCGGTAGCCGGAACTCTGAGGTTGTAAGGGACTCTTAGACTTACAGCAGAGACCGGCAGGACAGCTGAATTGCAAGTTACCTGTCCGCCTCAATACCCAGGAGGCACAGTGACACATAGAGTCTGGGGCATGTTAGAGTCCCTGTAAAAAAGGCTCGAGTCACCTGTCATACAGGTTTATGTCCTATCCTATACGGGGGACAGAGAGAAGAACTGTGAGGACCTTATCAGAAGCCATAGGCAGTAAGGGACTACAATACCACCGCGCTAAAGGGAAGGCTTTAATCTCCCCCTGGAAAAGGGGACTCCCAACTTGCCTCCAAACCAGCCAGACTCTACCTATCCTGTAATCTGGTATCCTGGACTGTGGCTGCCTGAAGTCTTCAGTAAACAAGGTAAAGAGACTGCAAAACTGTGTCCTCATTCTTTACTGCACCATTCACCATCATCTTCCATCTACACCCTGGGAGCCCTGGGGATATGCTTCACCTGTGGGAAGTTATACCATCTAGCTGCCATAACATCAACCCAAAGGACCCCTTAAAGCAGCGTCTGTCCCCACTGACCGATTACCACAGGTGGCATAACGAACACAAACTTTATTCAATTTCCTTTTTGCATGGGCGCCCAGGGCCACGGACTGGGTCACCACCGTGACATACACCTGTGAACACCGGTCCCGGTACCGGGTGCCCCATGGCCCTGGCGGGCGACTCATATGGAATGGACAAGGCAACTGTTAATTTGATTCATAACTGGCTTAGTGATCGGACCCAAACAGTGGTCGTAAATGGCTGCACATCCAGTTGGAAGGTCTCAAGTGGGGTATCACAGGGCTCTGTCCTGGGCCCTGTATTGTTCAACATCTTTATCAACGATTTAGATGAAGGAATTGAGGGTAAACTGATTAAATTTGCTGATGACACAAAGCTAGGAGGGATAGCTAATACTAGAGAAGAGAAAGAGAGGATTCAAAAAGATATAAATAAACTGAAGCAGTGGGCAGCAACTAAGGCTAGTTTCACATTTGCGTTTAAATCAGCAGCGTTTAAAATGCATCCGCAAGTGGTGGAAAAAACGTATATAAACGCGTACAAACGCTGCATTTTTTAGACGCATGCGTTGTCGCATGCGGTTAAAAAAACGCCGTACGCGTTTACATGCGTTTTTTCCTGTGTTTGTGTTTTTGGTGCGCATGATGAGAAATTTCACAAGAGAAAAATCAAGATAACCAGACACCGCCAATGAGACTACAGAGGGCGTGTATTATGGGATCTCTATATATAGACCCTAGGGCTACTGAAATTTTAACAGTTTGCTACTGTATCCTGTGTCATGATGGATCTTCGCATGGAGAGCTTTTATTTCAACCTGGTTTTCAGCTTCAAGCTGTTTCTTGCCTGTGCTTTTGCTTGGGAGCAAGACAGAAATCGCGAAAGATGGAGAAGGAGACAACATAGGCGTTTTTGGAGGCACCCCATTATCGAACTACGTGAGAGCCGTGGAGCCTATCACACGCTCTATGCGGAGCTTAATGCCAACTCGGAGAAATTCCAGGAATACACACGAATGTCGCAAGACTCATTCCGGGATTTGCTTGCTCGTGTCCAAGGAGCCATACGGAGACAGGACACCCAGCTCCGTAGAGCGATTCCACCCGAGGAACGTCTGCTGGTTACATTAAGGTACGTTCAAAATCTAAATCAATGACCGTCCAAATTTAGTGTTTTCTGACATGTATTTTTTGGGTATTTTCCTTTCTTTCTTAAGCGTAACCACACCATAAAAAGAATAGATTGTAATGTTTTTTGTGTTTGTTTTTCTTCCAGATTTCTGGCCACCGGAGAGTTTATCATCCCTCCACTTCCAATACCGGCTTGGAATATCCACCCTGTCTGGAATAGTTGTGGACACCTGCCGGGCTTTGTGGAATGTACTCCAGGATGAGATTATACCCCTACCCACCGTCGACATGTGGCTTGAAATTGCGGACAAATTCTGGAGTGTGTGTGATTTCCCCAACTGTTTAGGAGCGGTGGATGGAAAGCACATTCGCATTATCAAACCAGCCAGAACAGGATCGGAGTACTTCAATTACAAAAAATATATTTCTGTTGTACTCATGGCAATAGCCGATGCGAACTGTCGCTTCATCGCCGTGGACATTGGAGCTTTTGGCCGTGGCAACAGTTCCCAGACTTTCAAGAACTCGGATATGGGCCACCGTGTGTATGGCAAAAATTTCAATTTTCCACCGCCACAACCTCTCCCCAACACTCAAGGTCTACCGATGCCATTTGTTATGGTTGGGGATGAGGCCTTTCAGATGTGTGAAAACCTACTGAAGCCCTATTCCAGTCGGGACTTGAACCACACTAGAAGGATCTTTAACTACAGACTGACCAGGGCCCGAAGAACAGTAGAGTGTACCTTTGGCATTCTGGTCGCTAAATGGCGCATTCTTGCATCAGCCATAAATCTAAAAGTGGAAACAGTCGACGAGGTGGTCAAAGCCTGTGTGGTTCTGCACAATTATATAATGGTTAAGAAGCAACCCAACATTGAACTGGATGAACCAGTTGCACACCCACTGCCCGGTTTCCAGCATCACCAGCTGCGGTCAACTGCAGCCGTTGGTCACATGCGGGACCAATTTGCTGCCTTTTTTGATTCAGATATTGGACGTGTGTCATGGCAGGACAATGTTGTGTAAATGTCCTGTTGTAATTACATCTGTACCAGTAATTTTCTACAATGATAATAATATTTCTCATTAATAAACTTTACTTTTGGTTGTGTTGACCATGTCTCCTATCTTTTTCCTCTCCAAACCAAGGCTGTCCTAAAACTGGCAGTATTTGATCTGTATTTAATATCAGTTTTTGTAATCCAAAACCAGGAGTGGGTCATAAAAGCATAGGTGCTAGTTAATATGTTAATATCATAATTTATCTCGAATTGTTCCACTCCTTGTTTTGGCTTACAAATACCGATATAAAACACTGGCCACATACTGCTAGTAATGGCAGCCAATGTTGCTTTATTGGTAAGCTTGTTGACGTCATTGCGTCATGATTCTCTTCTCCTGTTTCCATTGGACACAAACTGAAGAGACAATCACTGTGACACTATCTATACTCATCAAGTCAGGTGTCAGAAATAATGAATTCATGATAAACATATACAGGCTCATGAATTCACTATTTCTGACACCTGTGCAGGTGAGCATAGATATGTAGTGTGTGACCACCATTGTACCCTCAATTTGTGTGTAATAGATTATGTATAAAGAAGAGAAAATGGTGGTTATACAAGGCAGTTCTCTACTCAACAGGTCAGGTGTCATAACTAATGAGTTTTTTGACACCTGACCTGTTCAGTAGAGGTCTGCACTGTATTTCCACCATTTTCTCTTCAGACTGCCACACTAGCCACAGACAAAAAGAGATTATGGAGATACATGTAATATTTTTTGGGACCCTCATATCTGTATACTAAATACACACAAAGCTGCAGTCTTTTTATTTTTAACTAGTGGAGATATGATGTGGCCCAAAAAGTAAGTGTGTGGCGAAGTTTCTTGGCGCACGGTGTGTGTTGCCGGCGGCAGAAGACACAATAAACCAAACATAATTGTGGCAAATCAAACTTTTTTTATTTTTTTAACAACTCAAAAAATTATTTTTACTGCGCCGGCTTGGGGTAGAGTGATGTAAATGGGGTGTGTGAAGAACTGAGGCCTGGCTAACCGTGGACGACGCAGAGGTGGCAGGCGAAGGGGCAATGAAACTAGAAGGGTCTGGAAGTTTGGGGATGGGGCTTGACACATGAGAGGCTTGAGACGCACTGGAAGGGTGAGACAAACCTGACATTACAGACACATTGGGAGGTGAAGGGGGAGGAATGCTAAGAGTCCTCTGGTTTTTTTTTTTCTGTTGTTTTTTTTTTGGTTTGCCTGGTTGGGGGAGGTCTTGGCGGGCTCATATGGCGTGGCGTGGTGGCGGGTGACCTGTCAGGGTCCGGCTGCACTGTGTCAGAGTCCATAGTGCTCGTAGATCGTGCAGCCATGCCAGAGTCCATAGTGCTCGTAGAGCATGCAGCCATGCCAGAGTCCATAGCGCTCGTAGAGTGTGCAGCCATGCCAGAGTCCATAGCGCTCGTAGAGCATGCAGCCATGCCAGAGTCCATAGCACTCGTAGAGCGTGCAGCCATGCCAGAGTCCATAGCGCTTGTAGAGCAGAAGGCCATGCCAGGGTCCTGCTGCATCGTGGAGGTGGTGGTACGGAAGGCCATGCCAGGGTCCTGCTGCATCGTGGAGGTGGCGGTACGGAAGGCCATGCCAGGGTCCTGCTGCATCGTGGAGGTGGCGGTACAGAAGGCCATGCCAGGGTCCTGCTGCATTGTGGTGTCAGTGGAGGAGGTCCAAGCAGGAGCAGCGGATGTCATGGTGGTGGCGGTGGGATGTCCAACTGCACTCGGCATGGTGGTAGTGCTGTAGTGGTGTCCGGCTGTGGAAGGAATTGAGGTGGCCGTGCAGTGGGATGCAGCAGAGGTCGGCATTGAGGACAATTGTGACAGTGAAGGCACAGGTGGATATGCCCCCACTGTCTGCTGGAAATACCAACTCTGCTGCATAGCCTGCACGTAATCCGATTTGGTGGGCGGGTCACTTTAAGAGTTGATATTATCTGGCAAAACTGTGTCTTGGTAGAGTTCGTAGGCGTTGGCATAGTAACTGAGTCTCACTGCGCATATCAATGAGCTAATCAGCCATGTGGCAGTTGGCAGTTATTTTTAGAAATTGCCTCAGAAATCAGGCCCATTATAAACGTATGGGAAAATTTCCCTATTGAAATGCATTGAAACACTTTTTTCAAACGCAAATTGCGCCAAAACTACAAATCCGATCGACACGAAAAATACTTAGCACACCTCTTGGGGACACTGGCTTCGAAATGACACCTCACTGGAGTCTGTGAGTGAAGCGGTTCGGGCCGCATTAACTGCGGACTGAATAATAATAAGAAGAACTAGATGGGTATTTCCTGAAGGAACTACAGATAGTGCTTTGGAATGGTGCCCGGGCTGCCCCTGCAAGACTTTCACACTTGGGTGCCCCTCAGATGCTGGTGTGGTAGTTGTAGCCCCTCAGGGTTGAGGATTTGGTGGGCGGGGCCACTCTGGGTCCGATTTGGTGGGCGGGGCCACTCTGGGTCCGATTTGGTGGGCGGGGCCACTCTGGGTCCGATTTGGTGGGCCGGGCCACTCTGGGTCCGATTTGGTGGGCCGGGCCACTCTGGGTCCGATTTGGTGGGCCGGGCCACTCTGGGTCCGATTTGGTGGGCCGGGCCACTCTGCGTCCGATTTGGTGGGCCGGGCCACTCTGCGTCCGATTTGGTGGGCCGGGCCACTCTGCGTCCGATTTGGAGGGCCTGGCCACTCTGCGTCCGATTTGGTGGCCCGGGCCACTCTGCGTCCGATTTGGTGGCCCGGGCCACTCTGCGTCCGATTTGGTGGCCCGGGCCACTCTGCGTCCGATTTGGTGGCCCGGGCCACTCTGCGTCCGATTTGGTGGCCCGGGCCACTCTGCGTCCGATTTGGTGGCCCGGGCCACTCTGCGTCCGATTTGGTGGCCCGGGCCACTCTGCGTCCGATTTGGTGGCCCGGGCCACTCTGCGTCCGATTTGGTGGCCCGGGTCACTCTGCGTCCGATTTGGTGGCCCGGGTCACTCTAGGTCCGATTTGGTGGCCCGGGTCACTCTGGGACCTATTTGGTGGGCGGGGTCACTCTGGGACCTATTTAGTGGGAGGAGCCACTCTGGGTCCGATTTGGTGGGCGGGGCACCTCAGGGTCCGATTTGGTGGGCGGGGTCACTCTGGGTCCGATTTGGTGGGCGGAGCCACTCAGGGTCCGATTTAGTGGGCGGGGCACCTCGGGGTCCGATTTGGCGGGCGGCGCCACTCTGGGTCCGATTTGGCGGGCGGCGCCACTCTGGGTCCGATTTGGCGGGCGGCGCCACTCTGGGTCCGATTTGGCAGGCGGCGCCACTCTGGGTCCGATTTGGCGGGCTGCGCCACTCTGGGTCCGATTTGGCGGGCGGCGCCACTCTGGGTCCGATTTGGCGGGCGGCGCCACTCTGGGTCCGATTTGGTGGGCGGCGCCACTCGGGGTCCGATTTGGCGGGCGGCGCCACTCGGGGTCCGAATTGGTGAGCGGGGCAATAATTATAATATGACTACAGATAGTGCTTTGGAATTGTGCTGCGAGGCTCTGCGCTGTATGCTGCGGGGCTCTGCGCTGTATGCTGCGGGGCTCTGCGCTGTATGCTGCGCGGCTCTGCGCTGTATGCTGCGCGGCTCTGCTCTGTATGCTGCGCGGCTCTGCGCTGTATGCTGCGCGGCTCAGCGCTGTATGCTGCGCGGCTCCGCGCTGTATGCTGCGCGGCTCCGCGCTGTGTGCTGCCCGGCTCTGCGCTGTATGCTGCGGGGCTCTGCGCTGTATGCTGCGGGGCTCTGCGCTGTATGCTGCGCGGCTCTGCGCTGTATGCTGCGTGGCTCTGCGCTGTATAATGCGCGGCTCTGCGCTGTATACTGCGGGGCTCTGCGCTGTATGCTGCGGGGCTCTGCGCTGTATGCTGCGCGGCTCTGAGCTGTATGCTGCGCCGCTCTGCGCTGTATGCTGCGCGGCTCTGCGCTGTATGCTGCGCGGCTCCGCGCTGTATGCTGCGCGGCTCAGCGCTGTTTAATGCGTGGCTCAGCGCTGTTTAATGCGCGGCTCTGCGCTGTTTAATGCGCGGCTCTGCGCTGTATACTGCGCGGCTCTGCGCTGTATGCTGCGGGGCTCTGCGCTGTATGCTGCGGGGCTCTGCGCTGTATGCTGCGGGGCTCTGCGCTGTATGCTGCGCGGCTCTGCGCTGTCTGCTGCGCGGCTCTGCGCTGTCTGCTGCGCGGCTCTGCGCTGTATGCTGCGTGGCTCTGCGCTGTATGCTGCGCGGCTCTGCGCTGTATGCTGCGCGGCTCCGAGCTGTATAATGCGCGGCTCTGCGCTGTATACTGCGGGGCTCTGCGCTGTATACTGCGGGGCTCTGCGCTGTATGCTGCGGGGCTCTGCGCTGTATACTGTAATAATAATAAGACTACAGATAGTGCTTTGAAATTGTGCTGTGCTGTTACTTTAAGAGCTGATATTATCAGACAAAACTGTGACCTGGTGGAGTTGGCAGGCATTGGCATAGTAACTGTGTCTGACTGCGCATATCAATGAGCTAATCAGCCAGGTGGCATTTGGCAGTTAAGTTATTTTTAGAAATTGCCTCAGAAACCAGCCCATTTTAAACGTATAGGAAAATTTCCCTATTGAAATGCATTGAAACAATGCTTTCCAATGAGGGGGAAACAATTTTCAAATGCAAATTGCGCCAAAACTACAAATCCGATCGACATGAAAAATACTTAGCACACCTCCCGTGGACGCCGGCTTCGAAATGACATCTCACTGGAGTCTGTGCGTTCAGCGGATCGGGCCGCATTAACTGCGAAAAAAAGCCTAATAATAATAATAATAATAATAATAACTAGATGGGTATTTCCTGAAGGAACTACAGATAGTGCTTTGGAATGGTGCCCGGGCTGCCCCTGCAAGACTTTCACACTTGGGTGCCCCTCAGGCGGTCCGATTTGGTGGGTTGGGTCAATCTGGGTCTGATTTTGTGGGCGGGGTAAATCTAGGTCCGATTCGGTGGGCGGGGTCACTTTTGGTCCGATTCTGTGGGCGCGGCCACTCTGGGTCCGATTCGGTGGGCGGAGCCACTCTGGGTCCGATTTGGTGGGCGGGGCACCTTAGGGACCAATTTGGTGGGTGGGGTCACTCGGTCCGATTTGGTGGGCTGGGCACCTCAGGGTCTCATTTGGTGGGCTGGGCACCTCAGGGTCCGATTTGGTGGGTGGGGTCACTCTGGGTCCGATTTGGTGGAAGGGGTCACTCTGGGTTTGATTTGGTGGAAGGGGTCACTCTGGGTTCGATTTGGTGGGCGGAGCCACTCTGGGTCCGATTTGGTGGGCGGGGTCACTCTGGGTCCGATTTGGTGGGCGGGGTCACTCTGGGTCCGATTTGGTGAGCCGGGCCCCTCGGGGTCCGATTTGGTGAGCGGGGTAATCTACTATATAATTGTCTAAGGGCACTTCCGTCTTTCTGTCTCACAACACCGCTACGTCATCATCTCATGAGACCGCAATGCACTCTTGGGACCGGAGCGCGCAACAAGCATCGGGTACCGGCCACTCCAGGTGCAACAAGCATCGTGTACCGGCCGCTCTAGGAGGTGCAACAACCATCAGATACCGGCCGCTCCAGGAGGTGAGTATGTAACTTTTTTATTTTAATTCTTTTTTTTTTTTTTAACAGGGATATGCAGTATACTATGTGACTGGACAATATACTACGTGACTGGGCAGTATAACTACGTGGCTCTGCGCTGTATACTGCGTGGCTCTGCGCTGTATACTGCGTGGCTCTGCGCTGTATACTACGCGGCTCTGCGCTGTATACTACGCGGCTCTGCGCTGTATACTGCGCGGCTCTGCGCTTTGTACTGCGCGGCTCTGCGCTATATACTGCGTAGCTCTTCGCTGTATACTGCACGGCTCTGCGCTGTGTACTGCGCGGCTCTGCGCTGTGTACTGCGCGTGTCCGTGCTGTGTACTGCGTGTGTCTGCGCTGTATACTGCGCGGCTCTGCGCTGTGTACTGCGCGGCTCTGCACTGTGTACTGCACGGCTCTGCGCTGTATACTGCGGGGCTCTGCACTGTATACTGCGGGGCTCTGCGCTGTATACTGCGCGGCTCTGCGCTGTATACTGCGTGGCTCTACGCTGTGTACTGCGCGGCTCTGCGCTGTATACTGCGCGGCTCTGCGCTGTATACTGGGCGGCTCTGCGCTGTGTACTGCGCGGCTCTGCGCTGTATACTGCGCGGCTCTGCGCTGTATACTGCACGGCTCTGCGCTGTGTACTGCGCGGCTCTGCGCTGTGTACTGCGCGGCTCTGCGCTGTGTACTGCGCGGCTCTGCGCTGTGTACT
Organism: Ranitomeya variabilis; assembly: GCF_051348905.1. Lineage (NCBI taxonomy): Eukaryota > Metazoa > Chordata > Amphibia > Anura > Dendrobatidae > Ranitomeya > Ranitomeya variabilis. The sequence continues at coordinate 310,121,121 of NC_135234.1, read as the reverse complement.
GCGCGGCTCTGCGCTGTGTACTGCGCGGCTCTGCGCTTTATACTGCGCGGCTCTGCGCTGTGTACTGCGCGGCTCTGCGCTGTGCACTGCGCGGCTCTGCGCGGTATACTGCGCGGCTCTGCGCTTTATACTGCGCGGCTCTGCGCTGTGTACTGCGCGGCTCTGCGCTGTATACTGCGCGGCTCTGCGCTGTGTACTGCGCGGCTCTGGGCTGTGTACGGCGCGGCTCTGCGCTGTGTACTGCGCGGCTCTGCGCTGTGTACTGCGCGGCTCTCCGCTTTATACTGCGCGGCTCTGCGCTGTGTACTGCGCGGCTCTGCGCTTTATACTGCGCGGCTCTGCGCTTTGTACTGCGCGGCTCTGCGCTGTGTACTGCGCGGCTCTGCGCTGTGTACTGCGCGGCTCTGCGCTGTGTACTGCGCGGCTCTGCGCTGTGTACTGCGCGGCTCTGCGCTGTATACTGCGCGGCTCTGCGCTGTGTACTGCGCGGCTCTGCGCTGTGTACTGCGCGGCTCTGCGCTGTGTACTGCGCGGCTCTGCGCTGTGTACTGCGCAGCTCTGCGCTTTATACTGCGCGACTCTGCGCTTTGTACTGCGCGGCTCTGCGCTGTGTACTGCGCGGCTCTGCGCTGTGTACTGCGCGGCTCTGCGCTGTGTACTGCGCGGCTCTGCGCTGTGTACTGCGCGGCTCTGCGCTGTGTACTGCGCGGCTCTGCGCTGTGTACTGCGCGGCTCTGCGCTGTATACTGCGTGGCTCTGCGCTGTGTACTGCGCGGCTCTGCGCTGTGTACTGCGTGGCTCTGCGCTTTATACTGCGCGACTCTGCGCTTTGTACTGCGCGGCTCTGCGCTGTGTACTGCGCGGCTCTGCGCTGTGTACTGCGCGGCTCTGCGCTGTGTACTGCGCGGCTCTGCGCTTTATACTGCGCGACTCTGCGCTTTGTACTGCGCGGCTCTGCGCGGCTCTGCGCTGTGTACTGCGCGGCTCTGCGCTGTGTACTGCGCGGCTCTGCGCTGTGTACTGCGCGGCTCTGCACTGTATACTGCGTGGCTCTGCGCTGTGTACTGCGGGGCTCTGCGCTTTATACTGCGCGACTCTGCGCTTTGTACTGCGCGGCTCTGCGCTGTGTACTGCGTGGCTCTGCGCTTTATACTGCGCGACTCTGCGCTTTGTACTGCGCGGCTCTGCGCTGTGTACTGCGCGGCTCTGCGCTGTGTACTGCGCGGCTCTGCGCTTTATACTGCGCGACTCTGCGCTTTGTACTGCGCGGCTCTGCGCTGTGTACTGCGCGGCTCTGCACTGTATACTGCGTGGCTCTGCGCTGTGTACTGCGCGGCTCTGCGCTTTATACTGCGCGACTCTGCGCTTTGTACTGCGCGGCTCTGCGCTGTGTACTGCGCGGCTCTGCACTGTATACTGCGTGGCTCTGCGCTGTGTACTGCGCGGCTCTCCGCTGTGTACTGCGTGGCTCTGCGCTTTATACTGCGCGACTCTGCGCTTTGTACTGCGCGGCTCTGCGCTGTGTACTGCGCGGCTCTGCGCTGTGTACTGCACGGCTCTGCGCTGTGTACTGCGCGGCTCTGCGCTTTATACTGCGCGACTCTGCGCTTTGTACTGCGCGGCTCTGCGCTTTATACTGCGTGGCTCTGCGCTGTGTACTGAGTGGCTCTGCGCTGTGTACTGCGCGGCTCTGCGCTGTGTACTGCGCGGCTCTGCGCTTTATACTGCGCGACTCTGCGCTGTGTACTGCGCGGCTCTGCGCTGTGTACTGCGCGGCTCTGCGCTGTGTACTGCGCGGCTCTGCGCTGTGTACTGCGCGGCTCTGCGCTGTGTACTGCGCGGCTCTGCACTGTATACTGCGTGGCTGTGCAATATACTACGTGGACATGCATATTCTAGAATACCCGATGAGTTAGAATCGGGCCACAGTCTAATAATCATAAGACTAAGGATAGTGGTTTGGAATTGTGCTGTACTGTCACTTTAAGAGCTGATATTATCTGACAAAACTTGTGACCTGGTGAGCTGATGTAGACTTCATAGGCGTTGGCATAGTAACTGTGTCTGACTGCGCATATCAATGAGCTAATCAGCCAGGTGGCAGTTATTTTTAGAAATTGCCTCAGAAACCAGCCCATTATAAACGTATGGGACAATTTCCCTATTGAAACGCATTGAAAGACTTTTTTCAAACACAAATTGCGTAAAAACTACAAATCCGATCGGCACGAAAAATACTTAGCACACCTCTTGGGGACGCTGGCTTCGAAATGACACCTCACTGGAGTCTGTGAGTTTAGCGGTTCGGGCCGCATTACGTGCGGACTGAATAATAAGAATAAGAAGAAGTTTACCACGGTGGAATAACAGTATAGTGCTTTGTTCCAAAGCACTATAACTAGATGGGTATTTCCTGAAGGAACTACAGATAGTGCTTAGGAATGGTGCCCGGGCTGCCCCTGCAAGACTTTCACACTTGGGTGCCCCTCAGGCGCTGGTTTGGTAGTTGTAGCCCCTCAGGGTTGAGGCCACTCTGGGTCCGATTTGGTGGGCCGGGTCACTCTGGGTTCGATTTGGTGGGCCGGGTCACTCTGGGTCTGATTTGGTGGCCCGGGTCCGATTTGGTGGCCCGGGTCACTCTGGGTCCAATTTGGTGGCCTGGGTCACTCTGGGTCCGATTTGGTGGCCCGGGTCACTCTGGGTCCGATTTGGTGGCCTGGGTCCGATTTGGTGGCCCGGGTCACTCTGGGTCCGATTTGGTGGCCCGGGTCACTCTGGGTCCGATTTGGTTGCCCGGGTCACTCTGGGTCCGATTTGGTGGCCCGGGTCACTCTGGGTCCGATTTGGTGGCCCGGGTCACTCTGGGTCCGATTTGGTGGGCCGGGTCACTCTGGGTCCGATTTGGTGGCCCGGGTCACTCTGGGTCCGATTTGGTGGGCCGGGTCACTCTGGGTCCGATTTGGTGGCCCGGGTCACTCTCCGTCCGATTTGGTGGCCCGGGTCACTCTGGGTCTGATTTGGTGGCCCGGGTCACTCTGGGTCCGATTTGGTGGCCCGGGTCACTCTGGGTCCGATTTGGTGGCCCGGGTCACTCTGGGTCCGATTTGGTGGCCCGGGTCACTCTGGGTCCGATTTGGCGGGCGGCGCCACTCTGGGTCCGATTTGGCGGGCGGCGCCACTCTGGGTCCGATTTGGCGGGCGGCGCCACTCTGGGTCCGATTTGGCGGGCGGCGCCACTCTGGGTCCGATTTGGCGGGCGGCGCCACTCTGGGTCCGATTTGGCGGGCGGCGCCACTCTGGGTCCGATTTGGCGGGCGGCGCCACTCTGGGTCCGATTTGGCGGGCGGCGCCACTCTGGGTCCGATTTGGCGGGCGGCGCCACTCTGGGTCCGATTTGGCAGGCGGCGCCACTCTGGGTCCGATTTGGCGGGCGGCGCCACTCTGGGTCCGATTTGGCGGGCGGCGCCACTCTGGGTCCGACTTGGCGGGTGGCGCCACTCTGAGTCCGACTTGGCGGGCGGCGCCGCTCTGGGTCCGATTTGGCGGGCGGCGCCACTCTGGGTCCGACTTGGCGGGCGGCGCCACACTGGGTCCGATTTGGCGGGCGGCGCCACTCTGGGTCCGATTTGGCGGGCGGCGCCACTCTGGGTCCGATTTGGCGGGCGGCGCCACTCTGGGTCCGATTTGGCAAGAGGGGGCACTCTGGTCCGATTTGGTGGGCTGGGTCCGATTTGGTGAGCGGGGCAATAATTATAAGACTACAGATAGTGTTTTGGAATTGTGCTCTACTGTCACTTTAAGAGCGGACATTATCTGACAAAACTTGTGACCTGGTGGGCTGGTAGAGTTTATAGGCGTTGGCATAGTAACTGGGTCTCACTGCGCATATCAATGAGCTAATCAGCCAGGTGGCAGTTATTTTTACAAATTGCCTCAGAAATCAGGCCCATTATAAACGTATTGGAAAATTTCCCTATTGAAACGCATTGAGACACTTTTTTCAAACGCAAATTGCGCCAAAACTACAAATCCGATCGACACGAAAAATACTTAGCACACCTCTCAGGAACGCTGGCTTCGAAATGACACCTCACTGGAGTCTGAGAGTTTAGCGGTTCGGACCGCATTACGTGCGGACTGAATAATAAGAAGAACTAGATGGGTATTTCCTGAAGGAACTACAGATAGTGCTTTGGAATGGTGCCCGGGCTGCCCCTGCAAGACTTTCACACTTGGGTGCCCCTCAGACGCTGGTTTGGTAGTTGTAGCCCCTCAGGGTTGAGGATTTGGTGGGCGGGGCCACTCTGGGTCCGATTTGGTGGGCCGGGTCACTCTGGGTCCGATTTGGTGGGCCGGGTCACTCTGGGTCCGATTTGGTGGCCCGGGTCACTCTGGGTCCGATTTGGTGGCCCGGGTCACTCTGGGTCCGATTTGGTGGCCCGGGTCACTCTGGGTCCGATTTGGTGGCCCGGGTCACTCTGGGTCCGATTTGGTGGCCCGGGTCACTCTGGGTCCGATTTGGTGGGCCGGGTCACTCTGGGTCCGATTTGGTGGGCCGGGTCACTCTGGGTCCGATTTGGTGGGCCGGGTCACTCTGGGTTCGATTTGGTGGGCCGGGTCACTCTGGGTCCGATTTGGTGGGCCGGGTCACTCTGGGTCCGATTTGGTGGGCCGGGTCACTCTGGGTCCGATTTGGTGGGCCGGGTCACTCTGGGTCCGATTTGGTGGCCCGGGTCACTCTGGGTCCGATTTGGCGGGCGGCGCCACTCTGGGTCCGATTTGGCGGGCGGCGCCACTCTGGGTCCGATTTGGCGGGCGGCGCCACTCCGGGTCCGATTTGGCGGGCGGCGCCACTCCGGGTCCGATTTGGCGGGCGGCGCCACTCTGGGTCCGATTTGGCGGGCGGTGCCACTCTGGGTCCGATTTGACGGGCGGCGCCACTCTGGGTCCGATTTGGCGGGCGGCGCCACTCTGGGTCCGATTTGGCGGGCGGCGCCACTCTGGGTCCGGTTTGGCGGGCGGCGCCACTCTGGGTCCGATTTGGTGAGCGGGGCAATAATTATAATAAGACTACAGATAGTGCTTTGAAATTGTGCTGTGCTATCACTTTAAGAGCTGATATTATCTGGCAAAACTGTGCTGGTGAGGTCATGTACAGTTCGCAGGCGTTGGCATAGTAACTGGGCCTGACTGCGCATATCAATGAGCTAATCAGCCAGGTGGCAGGTACATTTCAAATTGCCTCAGAAACCCGGCCATTATAACCTATGGGAAAATTTCCCTATTGAAATGCATTACAATGAGGGGAAAAAACATTTTCAAACGCAAATTGCACCAAAACTACAAATCCGATCGACACGAAAAATACTTAGCACACCTCTTGGGGACGCTGGCTTCGAAATGACACCTCACTGGAGTGTGTGAGTGAAGCGGTTCGGGCCGCATTACTTGCGGACTGAATAATAATAAGAACTAGATGGGTATTTCCTGAAGAAACTACAGATAGTGCTTTGGAATGGTGCCCGGGCTGCCCCTGCAAGACCTTCACACTTGGGTGCCCCTCAGGCGCTGGTTTGGTAGTTGTAGCCCCTCAGGGTTGAGGCCACTCTGGGTCCGATTAGGTGGGCCGGGTCACTCTGGGTCCGATTTGGTGCACCGGGTCACTCTGGGTCCGATTTGGTGGCCCGGGTCACTCTGGGTCCGATTTGGTGGCCCGGGTCACTCTGGGTCCGATTTGGTGGCCCGAGTCACTCTGGGTCCGATTTGGTGGCCCGGGTCACTCTGGGCCCGATTTGGTGGCCCGGGTCACTCTGGGTCCGATTTGGTGGCCCGGGTCACTCTGGGTCCGATTTGGTGGACCGGGTCACTCTGGGTCCGATTTGGTGGGCCGGGTCACTCTGGGTCCGATTTGGTGGCCTGGGTCACTCTGGGTCCGATTTGGTGGACCGGGTCACTCTGGGTCTGATTTGGTGGACCGGGTCACTCTGGGTCCGAGTTGGTGGGCGGCGCCACTCTGGGTCCGATTTGGCGGGCGGCGCCACACTGGGTCCGATTAAGCGGGCGGTGCCACACTGGGTCCGATTTGGCGGGCGGCGCCACTCTGGGTCCGATTTGGCGGGCGGCGCCACTCTGGGTCCGATTTGGCGGGCGGCGCCACTCTGGGTCCGATTTGGCGGGCGGCGCCACTCTGGGTCCGATTTGGCGAGCGGCGCCACTCTGGGTCCGATTTGGCGGGCGGCGCCACTCTGGGTCCGATTTGGCGGGCGGCGCCACTCTGGGTCCGATTTGGCGGGCGGCGCCACACTGGGTCCGATTTGGCGGGCGGCGCCACTCTGGGTCCGATTTGGCGGGCGGCGCCACTCTGGGTCCGATTTGGCGGGCGGCGCCACTCTGGGTCCGATTTGGCGGGCGGCGCCACTCTGGGTCCAATTTGGTGAGCGGGGCAATAATTATAATAAGACTACAGATAGTGCTTTGAAATTGTGCTGTGCTATCACTTTAAGAGCTGATATTATCTGGCAAAACTGTGCTGGTGTGGTCATGTACAGTTCGCAGGCGTTGGCATAGTAACTGGGCCTGACTGCGCATATCAATGAGCTAATCAGCCAGGTGGCAGGTACATTTCAAATTGCCTCAGAAACCCGGCCATTATAACCTATGGGAAAATTTCCCTATTGAAATGCATTACAAAGAGGGGAAAAAACATTTTCAAACGCAAATTGCGCCAAAACTACAAATCCGATCGACACGAAAAATACTTAGCACACCTCTTGGGGACGCTGGCTTCGAAATGACACCTCATTGGAGTCTGTGAGTGAAGCGGTTCGGGCCGCATTACTTGCGGACTGAATAATAATAAGAACTAGATGGGTATTTCCTGGAGGAACTACAGATAGTGCTTTGGAATGGTGCCCGGGCTGCCCCTGCAAGACTTTCACACTTGGGTGCCCCTCAGGCGCTGGTTTGGTAGTTGTAGCCCTTCAGGGTTGAGGCCACTCTGGGTCCGGTTTGGTGGGCCGGGTCACTCTGGGTCCGATTTGGTGGCCCGGGTCACTCTGGGTCCGATTTGGTGGGCCGGGTCACTCTGGGTCCGATTTGGTGGGCCGGGTCACTCTGGGTCCGATTTGGCGGGCGGCGCCACTCTGGGTCCGATTTGGCGGGCGGCGCCACACTGTGTCCGAATTGGCGGGTGGCGCCACCCTGGGTCCGATTTGGCGGGCGGCGCCACCCCGGGTCCGATTTGGCGGGCGGCGCCACATCGGGTCCGATTTGGCGGGCGGCGCCACCCCGGGTTCGATTTGGCGAGCGGCGCCACCCCGGGTCCGATTTGGCGGGCGGCGCCACTCCGGGTCCGATATGGCGGGCGGCGCCACCCTGGGTCCGATTTGGTGAACGGCGCCACCCTGGGTCCGATTTGGCGGGCGGCGCCACTCCGGGTCCGTTTTGGCGGGCGGCGCCACTCCGGGTCCGATTTGGCGAGTGGCGCCACTCTGGGTCAGATTTGGCGGGCGGCGCCACTCTGGGTCAGATTTGGCGGGCGGCGCCACTCTGGGTCAGATTTGGCGGGTGGCGCCACTCTGGGTCCGATATGGCAGGCGGCACCAATCTGGGTCCGATTTGGCGGGCGGCGCAATAATTATAATAAGACTACAGATAGTGCTTTGAAATTGTGCTGTGCTATCACTTTAAGAGCTGATATTATCTGGCAAAACTGTGCTGGTGTGGTCATGTAAAGTTCGCAGGTGTTGGCATAGTAACTGGGCCTGACTGCGCATATCAATGAGCTAATCAGCCAGGTGGCAGGTACATTTCAAATTGCCTCAGAAACCCGGCCATTATAACCTATGGGAAAATTTCCCTATTGAAATGCATTACAATGAGGGGAAAAAAGATTTTTAAATGCAAATTGCGCCAAAACTACAAATCCGATCGACACGAAAAATACTTAGCACACCTCTTGGGGACGCTGGCTTCGAAATGACACCTCACTGGAGTCTGTGAGTGAAGCGGTTCGGGCCGCATTACTTGCGGACTGAATAATAATAAGAACTAGATGGGTATTTCCTGAAGGAACTACAGATAGTGCTTTGGAATGGTGCCTCGGCTGCGCCTGCAAGACTATCACACTTGGGTGCCCCTCAGGTGCTGGTTTGATAGTTGTAGCCCCTCAGGGTTGAGGATTTGGGGGGCAGGGCCACTCTGGGTCCGATTTGGGGGGCGGGGCCACTGGGTCCGATTTGGGGGGCGGGGCCACTCGTGGGTCCGATTTGGGGGGCGGGGCCACTCGGGGGTCCAATTTGGGGGGCGGGGCCACTCGGGGGTCCGATTTGGGGGGCGGGGCCACTCGGGGGTCCGATTTGGGGGGCGGGGCCACTCGGGGGTCTGATTTGGGGGGCGGGGCCACTCGGGGGTCCGATTTGGGGGGTGGGGCCACTCGGAGTCCGATTTGGGGGGCGGGGCCACTCTGGGTCCGATTTGGGGGGCGGGGCCACTCTGGGTCCGATTTGGGGGGCGGAGCCACTCGGGGGTCCGATTTGGGGGGCGGGTCCACTCGGGGGTCCGATTTGGTGGCCCGGGTCACTCTGGGTCCGATTTGGTGGCCCGGGTCACTCTGGGTCCGATTTGGTGGCCCGGGTCACTCTGGGTCCGATTTGGTGGCCCGGGTCACTCTGGGTCCGATTTGGTGGCCCGGGTCACTCTGGGTCCGATTTGGTGGGCCGGGTCACTCTGGGTCCGATTTGGCGGGCCGGGTCACTCTGGGTCCGATTTGGCGGGCCGGGTCACTCTGGGTCCGATTTGGCGGGCCGGGTCACTCTGGGTCCGATTTGGCGGGCGGGGTCACTCTGGGTCCGATTTGGCGGGCCGGGTCACTCTGGGTCCGATTTGGCGGGCGGCGCCACTCTGGGTCCGATTTGGTGGCCCGGGTCACTCTGGGTCCGATTTGGTGGCCCAGGTCACTCTGGGTCCGATTTGGTGGCCAGGGTCACTCTGGGTCCGATTTGGTGGCCCGGGTCACTCTGGGTCCGATTTGGTGGCCCGGGTCACTCTGGGTCCGATCTGGTGGGCCGGGCCACTCCAGATCCGATTTGGCGGGCGGCGCCACTCCGGGTCCGATTTGGCGGGCGGCGCCACTCCGGGTCCGATTTGGCGGGCGGCGCCACTCCGGGTCCGATTTGGCGGGCGGCGCCACTCCGGGTCCGATTTGGCGGGCGGCGCCACTCCGGGTCCGATTTGGCGGGCGGCGCCACTCCGGGTCCGATTTGGCGGGCGGCGCCACTCCGGGTCCGATTTGGCGGGCGGCGCCACTCCGGGTCCGATTTGGCGGGCGGCGCCACTCCGGGTCCGATTTGGCTGGCGGCGCCACTCCGGGTCCGATTTGGCGGGCGGCGCCACTCCGGGTCCGATTTGGCGGGCGGCGCCACACCGGGTCCGATTTGGCGGGCGGCGCCACTCCGGGTCCGATTTGGCGGGCGGCGCCACTCTGGGTCCGATTTGGCGGGCGGCGCCACTCTGGGTCCGATTTGGCGGGCGGCGCCACTCTGGGTCCGATTTGGCAGGCGGCGCCACTCTGGGTCCGATTTGGCGGGCGGCGCCACTCTGGGTCCGATTTGGCGGGCGGCGCCACTCCGGGTCCGATTTGGCGGGCGGCGCCACTCCGGGTCCGATTTGTCTGGCGGCGCCACTCCGGGTCCGATTTGGCAGGCGGCGCCACTCCGGGTCCGATTTGGTGGCCCGCGCCACTCTGGGTCCGATTTGGTGGCCGGCGCCACTCTGGGTCCGATTTGGCGGGCGGCGCCACTCTGGGTCCGATTTGGCGGGCGGCGCCACTCTGGGTCCGATTTGGCGGGCGGCGCCACTCTGGGTCCGATTTGGCGGGCGGCACCACCCTGGGTCCGATTTGGCGGGCGGCACCACCCTGGGTCCGATTTGGCGGGCGGCACCACTCCGGGTCCGATTTGGCGGGCGGCGCCACTCCGGGTCCGATTTGGCGGGTGGCGCCACTCCGGGTCCGATTTGGCGGGCGGCGCCACTCCGGGTCCGATTTGGCGGGCGGCGCCACTTTGGGTCCGATTTGGCGGGCGGCGCCACTCTGGGTCCGATTTGGCGGGCGGCGCCACTCTGGGTCCGATTCGGCGGGCGGCGCCACTCTGGGTCCGATTTGGTGGGCGGAGTCACTTCGGGTCCGATTTGGTGGGCGGGGCCACTCTGGCTCCGATTTGGTGGGCTGCGCACCTCGGGATCCGATTTTGAGGGGGGTCACTTTAAGAGTTGATATTATCTGGCAAAACTGTGTCTTGGTAGAGTTCGCAGGCGTTGGCATAGTAACTGTGTCTGCCTGTGCATATCAATGAGCTAATCAGCCAGGTGGCAGTTGGCAGTTATTTTTAGAAATTGCCTCAGCAATCAGGCCCATTATAAACGTATGGGAAGATTTCCCTATTGAAATGCATTGAAACACTTTTTTCAAACGCAAATTGCGCCAAAACTACAAATCCTATCGACACGAAAAATACTTAGCACACCTCTTGGGGACGCTGGCTTCGAAATGACACCTCACTGGAGTCTGTGAGAGAAGCGGTTCGGGCCGCATTACGTGCGGACTGAATAATAATAATAACTAGATGGGTATTTCCTGAAGGAACTACAGATAGTGCTTTGGAATGGTGCCCGGGCTGCCCCTGCAAGACTTTCACACTTGGGTGCCCCTCAGGCGCTGGTTTGGTAGTTGTAGCCCCTCAGGGTTGAGGCTTGGTGGGCCGGGTCACTCTGGGTCCCATTTGGTGGGCCGGGTCACTCTGGGTCCCATTTGGCGGGCGGCGCCACTCTGGGTCCGATTTGGCGGGCGGCGCCACTCTGGGTCCGATTTGGCGGGCGGCGCCACTCTGGGTCCGATTTGGCGGGCGGCGCCACTCTGGGTCCGATTTGGCGGGCGGCGCCACTCTGGGTCTGATTTGGCAGGCGGCGCCACTCTGGGTCCGATTTGGCGGGCGGCGCCACTCTGGGTCCGATTTGGCGGGCGGCGCCACTCTGGGTCCGATTTGGCGGGCGGCGCCACTCTGGGTCCGATTTGGCGGGCGGCGCCACTCTGGGTCCGATTTGGCGGGCGGCACCACTCTGGGTCCGATTTGGCGGGCGGCGCCACTTTGGGTCCGATTTGGCCGAACGGCGCCACTCTGGGTCTGATTTGGCGGGCGGCGCCACTCTGGGTCCGATTTGGCGGGCGGCGCCACTCTGGGTCCGATTTGGCGGGCGGCGCCACTCTGGGTCCGATTTGGCGGGCGGCACCACTCTGGGTCCGATTTGGCGGGCGGCGCCACTCTGGGTCCGATTTGGTGGGCGGCGCCACTCTGGGTCCGATTTGGCGGGCGGCGCCACTCTGGGTCCGATTTGGCGGGCGGCGCCACTCTGGGTCCGATTTGGCGGGCGGCGCCACTCTGGGTTCGATTTGGCGGGCGGCGCCACTCTGGGTCCGATTTGGCCGAACGGCGCCACTCTGGGTCCGATTTGGCCGAACGACGCCACTCTGGGTCCGATTTGGCGGGCGGCGCCACTCTGGGTCCGATTTGGCGGGCGGCGCCACTCTGGGTCCGATTTGGCGGGCGGCGCCACTCTGGGTCCGATTTGGCGGGCGGTGCCACTCTGGGTCCGATTTGGCGGGCGGCGCCACTCTGGGTCCGATTTGGCGGGCTGGGTCCGATTTGGTGAGCGGGGCAATAATTATAAGACTATAGATAGTGCTTTGAAATTGTGCTGTGCTATCACTTTAAGAGCTGATATTATCTGCCAAAACTGTCCTGCTAGGGTCATGTACAGTTCGCAGGCGTTGGCATAGTAACTGGGCCTGACTGAGCATATCAATGAGCTAATCAGCCAGGTGGCAGGTACATTTCAAATTGCCTCAGAAACCCGGCCATTATAACCTATGTGAAAATTTCCCTATTGAAAAGCATTACAATGAGGGGAAAAAACATTTTCAAACGCAAATTGCGCCAAAACTACAAATCCGATCGACACGAAAAATACTTAGCACACCTCTTGGCGACGCTGGCTTCGAAATGACACCTCACTGGAGTCTGTGAGTGAAGCGGTTCGGGCCGCATTACGTGCGGACTGAATAATAATAAGAACTAGATGGGTATTTCCTGAAGGAACTACAGATAGTGCTTTGGAATGGTGCCCGGGCTGCCCCTGCAAGACTTTGACACTTGGGTGCCCCTCAGGCGGTCCGATTTGGTGGGTTGGGTCAATCTGGGTCTGATTTTGTGGGCGGGGTAAATCTAGGTCCGATTCGGTGGGCGGGGTCACTTTTGGTCCGATTCTGTGGGCGCGGCCACTCTGGGTCCGATTCGGTGGGCGGAGCCACTCTGGGTCCGATTTGGTGGGCGGGGCACCTTAGGGACCAATTTGGTGGGTGGGGTCACTCGGTCCGATTTGGTGGGCTGGGCACCTCAGGGTCTGATTTGGTGGGCTGGGCACCTCGGTCCGATTTGGTGGGTGGGGTCACTCTGGGTCCGATTTGGTGGGCGGGGTCACTCTGGGCCTGATTTGGTGGAAGGGGTCACTCTGGGTCCGATTTGGTGGAAGGGGTCACTCTGGGTCTGATTTGGTGGAAGGGGTCACTCTGGGTCCGATTTGGTGGGCGGAGCCACTCTGGGTCCGATTTGGTGGGCGGGGTCACTCTGGGACTGATTTAGGGGGCGGGGTCACTCTGGGTCTGATTTGGTGAGCCGGGCCCCTCGGGGTCCGATTTGGTGAGCGGGGTAATCTACTATATAATTGTCTAAGGGCACTTCCGTCTTTCTGTCTCACAACACCGCTACGTCATCATCTCGTGAGACCGCAATGCACTCTTGGGACCGGAGCGCGCAACAAGCATCGGGTACCGGCCACTCCAGGTGCAACAAGCATCGTGTACCGGCCGCTCTAGGAGGTGCAACAACCATCAGATACCGGCCGCTCCAGGAGGTGAGTATGTAACTTTTTTATTTTAATTCTTTTTTTTTTTTTAACAGGGATATGCAGTATACTATGTGACTGGACAATATACTACGTGACTGGGCAGTATAACTACGTGGCTCTGTGCTGTATACTGCGTGGCTCTGCGCTGTATACTGCGTGGCTCTGCGCTGTATACTACGCGGCTCTGCGCTGTATACTACGCGGCTCTGCGCTGTATACTGCGTGGCTCTGCGCTGTGTACTGCGCGGCTCTGCGCTGTGTACTGCACGGCTCTGCGCTGTGTACTGCGCGGCTCTGCACTGTGTACTGCGCGTTCTGCGCTGTATACTGCGCGGCTCTGCGCTGTATACTGCGCGGCTCTGCGCTTTGTACTGCGCGGCTCTGCGCTGTATACTGCGGGGCTCTGCACTGTATACTGCGCGGCTCTGCGCTGCATACTGCGTGGCTCTACGCTGTGTACTGCGCGGCTCTGCGCTGTTTACTGCGGGGCTCTGCACAGTATACTACGCGGCTCTGCGCTGTATACTGCGCGGCTCTGCGCTGCATACTGCGCGGCTCTGCGCTGCATACTGCGTGGCTCTACGCTGTGTACTGCGCGGCTCTGCGCTGTATACTGCGCGGCTCTGCGCTGTATACTGGGTGGCTCTGCGCTGTGTACTGCGCGGCTCTGTGCTGTGTACTGCGCGGCTCTGCACTGTGTACTGCGCGGCTCTGCACTGTGTACTGCGCAGCTCTGCGCTGTGTACTGCGCGGCTCTGCGCTGTGTACTGCGCGGCTCTGCGCTTTATACTGCGCGGCTCTGCGCTCTGTACTGCGCGGCTCTGCGCTGTGTACTGTGCGGCTCTCCGCTGTGTACTGCGCGGCTCTGCGCTGTGTACTGCGCGGCTCTGCGCTGTGTACTGCGCGGCTCTGCGCTGTGTACTGCTCGGCTCTGCGCTGTGTACTGCGCGGCTCTCCGCTGTGTACTGCGCGGCTCTGCGCTGTGTACTGCGCGGCTCTGTGCTGTGTACTGCGCGGCTCTGCGCTGTGTACTGCTCGGCTCTGCGCTGTGTACTGCGTGGCTCTCCGCTTTATACTGCGCGGCTCTGCGCTGTGTACTGCGCGGCTCTGCGCTGTGTACTGCGCGGCTCTGCGCTGCGTACTGCGCGGCTCTGCGCTGTGTATTGCGCAGCTCTGCGCTATGTACTGCTCGGCTCTGCACTGTGTACTGCGCGGCTCTCCGCTTTATACTGCGCGGCTCTGCGCTGTGTACTGCGCGGCTCTGCGCTGTGTACTGCGTGGCTCTTTGCTGTGTACTGCGCGGTTCTGCGCTGTGTACTGCTCGGCTCTGCGCTGTGTACTACGCGGCTCTGTGCTGTGTACTGCGCGGCTCTGCGCTGTGTACTGCGCGGCTCTGCGCTGTGTACTGCGCGGCTCTGCGCTGTGTACTGCTCGGCTCTGCGCTGTGTACTACGCGGCTCTGTGCTGTGTACTGCGCGGCTCTGCGCTGTGTACTGCGCGGCTCTGCGCTGTGTACTGCGCGGCTCTGCGCTGTGTACTGCTCGGCTCTGCGCTGTGTACTGCGTGGCTCTGCGCTGTGTACTGCGCGGCTCTGTGCTGTGTACTGCGCGGCTCTGCGCTGTGTACTACGCGGCTCTCCGCTTTATACTGCGCGGCTCTGCGCTGTGTACTGCGCGGCTCTGCGCTGTGTACTGCGCGGCTCTGCGCTGTGTACTGCGCGGCTCTGCGCTTTATACTGCACGGTTTTGCGCTGTGTACTGCATGGCTCTGCGCTGTGTACTGCGTGGCTCTGCGCTGTGTACTGCGCGGCTCTGCGCTGTGTACTGCGCGGCTCTGCGCTGTGTACTGCACGGCTCTGCGCTTTATACTGCACGGCTCTGCGCTGTGTACTGCACGGCTCTGCGCTGTGTACTGCGCGGCTCTGCGCTGTGTACTGCACGGCTCTGCGCTTTATACTGCACGGCTCTGCGCTTTATACTGCGCGGCTCTGCGCTTTATACTGCGCGGCTCTGCGCTGTGTACTGCGCGGCTCTGCGCTTTATACTGCGCGGCTCTGCGCTGTGTACTGCGCGGCTCTGCGCTGTGTACTGCGTGGCTCTGCGCTGTGTACTGCGTGGCTCTGCGCTGTGTACTGCGTGGCTCTGCGCTGTGTACTGCGTGGCTCTGCGCTTTGTACTGTGTGGCTGTGCAATATACTACGTGGACATACATATTCTAGAATACCCGATGAGTTAGAATCGGGCCACAGTCTAATAATTATAAGACTACAGATAGTGGTTTGGAATTGTGCTGTACTGTCACTTTAAGAGCTGATATTATCTGACAAAACTGTGGCCTGGTAGGCGTTGGCATAGTAACTGTGTCTGACTGCGCATATCAATGAGCTAATCGGCCAGGTGGCAGTTATTTTTAGAAATTGCCTCAGAAACCAGCCCATTAGAAACGTATAGGAAAATTTCTCTATTGAAACGCATTGAAAGACTTTTTTCAAACACAAATTGCGCAAAAACTACAAATCCGATCGGCACGAAAAATACTTAGCACACCTCTTGGGGACGCTGGCTTCGAAATGACACCTCACTGGAGTCTGTGAGTTTAGCGGTTCGGGCCGCATTACGTGCGGACTGAATAATAAGAATAAGAAGAAGTTTACCACGGTGGAATAACAGTATAGTGCTTTGTTCCAAAGCACTATAATAATAATAAGAAGTTTAATAAGAAGTTTACCACGGTGGAATAATAATAATAACTAGATGGGTATTTCCTGAAGGAACTACAGATAGTGCTTTGGAATGGTGCCCGGGCTGCCCCTGCAAGACTTTCACACTTGGGTGCCCCTCAGGCGCTGGTTTGGTAGTTGTAGCCCCTCAGGGTTGAGGCTTGGTGGGCCGGGTCACTCTGGGTCCGATTTGGTGGGCCGGGTCACTCTGGGTCCGATTTGGTGGGCCGGGTCACTCTGGGTCCGATTTGGTGGGCCGGGTCACTCTGGGTCCCATTTGGTGGGCCGGGTCACTCTGGGTCCCATTTGGTGGGCCGGGTCACTCTGGGTCCCATTTGGTGGCCCGGGTCACTCTGGGTCCCATTTGGTGGCCCGGGTCACTCTGGGTCCCGATTTGGTGGCCCGGGTCACTCTGGGCCCGATTTGGTGGCCCGGGTCACTCTGGGCCCGATTTGGTCAACCCGGGTCACTCTGGGCCCGATTTGGTGGCCCGGGTCACTCTGGGGCCGATTTGGTGGCCCGGGTCACTCTGGGGCCGATTTGGTGGCCTGGGTCACTCTGGGGCCGATTTGGTGGCCCGGGTCACTCTGGGGCCGATTTGGTGGCCCGGGTCACTCTGGGGCCGATTTGGTGGCCCGGGTCACTCTGGGGCCGATTTGGTGGCCCGGGTCACTCTGGGTCCGATTTGGTGGCCCGGGTCACTCTGGGTCCGATTTGGTGGCCCGGGTCACTCTGGGTCCGATTTGGTGGCCCGGGTCACTCTGGGTCCGATTTGGTGGCCCGGGTCACTCTGGGTCCGATTTGGTGGCCCGGGTCACTCTGGGTCCGATTTGGTGGCCCGGGTCACTCTGGGTCCGATTTGGTGGCCCGGGTCACTCTGGGTCCGATTTGGTGGCCCGGGTCACTCTGGGTCCGATTTGGTGGCCCGGGTCACTCTGGGGCCGATTTGGTGGCCCGGGTCACTCTGGGTCCGATTTGGTGGCCCGGGTCACTCTGGGTCCGATTTGGCGGGCGGCGCCACTCTGGGTCCGATTTGGCGGGCGGCGCCACTCTGGGTCCGATTTGGCGGGCGGCGCCACTCTGGGTCCGATTTGGCGGGCGGCGCCACTCTGGGTCCGATTTGGCGGGCGGCGCCACTCTGGGTCCGATTTGGCGGGCGGCGCCACTCTGGGTCCGATTTGGCGGGCGGCGCCACTCTGGGTCCGATTTGGCGGGCGGCGCCACTCTGGGTCCGATTTGGCGGGCGGCGCCACTCTGGGTCCGATTTGGCGGGCGGCGCCACTCTGGGTCCGATTTGGCGGGCGGCGCCACTCTGGGTCCGATTTGGCGGGCGGCGCCACTCCGGGTCCGATTTGGCGGGCGGCGCCACTCCGGGTCCGATTTGGCGGGCGGCGCCACTCCGGGTCCGATTTGGCGGGCGGCGCCACTCCGGGTCCGATTTAGCGGGCGGCGCCACTCCGGGTCCGATTTGGCGGGCGGCGCCACTCCAAGTGCGATTTGGCGGGCGGCGCCACTCCGGGTCCGATTTGGCGGGCGGCGCCACTCCGGGTCCGATTTGGCGGGCGGTGCCACTCCGGGTCCGATTTGGTGGGCGGCGCCACTCCGGGTCCGATTTGGCGGGCGGCGCCACCCCGGGTCCGATTTGGCGGGCGGCGCCACCCCGGGTCCGATTTGGCGGGCGGCGTCACCCCGGGTTCCGATTTGGTGGGCGGCGTCATTCCGGGTCCGATTTGGCGGGCGGCGCCACTCCGGGTCCGATTTGGCGGGCGGAGTTACTCTGGGTCCGATTTGGCGGGCGGCGCCACTCCGGGTGCGATTTGGTGGGCGGGCCACTCTGGGTCCGATTTGGCGGGCGGCGCCACTCCGGGTCCGATTTGGCGGGCGGCGCCACTCCGGGTCCGATTTGGCGGGCGGCGCCACTCCGGGTCCGATTTGGCGGGCGGCGCCACTCCGGGTCCGATTTGGTGGGCGGCGCCACTCCGGGTCCGATTTGGCGGGCGGCGCCACTCCGGGTCCGATTTGGCGGGCGGCGCCACTCCGGGTCCGATTTGGCGGGCGGTGCCACTCCGGGTCCGATTTGGCGGGCGGAGTCACTCCGGGTCTGATTTGGCGGGCGGAGTCACTCCGGGTCCGATTTGGCGGGCGGCGCCACTCCGGGTCCGATTTGGTGGGCGAGGCCACTCTGGGTCCGATTTGTTGGGCGAGGCCACTCGGGGTCCAATTTGGTGGGCTGCGCACCTCGGGATCCGATTGGTGGGTGGGTCACTTTAAGAGTTGATATTATCTGGCAAAACTGTCATGGTAGAGTTCGTAGGCGTTGGCATAGTAACTGAGTCTGACTGCGCATATCAATGAGCCAATCAGCCAGGTGGCAGTTGGCAGTTATTTTTAGAAATTGCCTCAGAAATCAGGGCCATTATAAACGTATGGTAAAATTTCCGTATTGAAATGCATTGAAACACTTTTTTCAAACGCAAATTGCGCCAAAACTACAAATCCGATCGACACGAAAAATACTTAGCACACCTCTTGGGGACGCTGGCTTCGAAATGACACCTCACTGGAGTCTGTGAGTGAAGCGGTTCGGGCCGCATTACGTGCGGACTGAATAATAAGAATAAGAAGAAGTTTACCACGGTGGAATAACAGTATAGTGCTTTGTTCCAAAGCACTATAACTAGATGGGTATTTCCTGAAGGAACTACAGATAGTGCTTTGGAATGGTGCCCGGGCTGCCCCTGCAAGACTTTCACACTTGGGTGCCCCTCAGGCGGTCCGATTTGGTGGGTTGGGTCAATCTGGGTCTGATTTTGTGGGCGGGGTAAATCTAGGTCCGATTCGGTGGGCGGGGTCACTTTTGGTCCGATTCTGTGGGCGCTGCCACTCTGGGTCCGATTCGGTGGGCGGAGCCACTCTGGGTCCGATTTGGTGGGCGGGGCACCTTAGGGACCAATTTGGTGGGTGGGGTCACTCGGTCCGATTTGGTGGGCTGGGCACCTCAGGGTCTGATTTGGTGGGCTGGGCACCTCAGGGTCCGATTTGGTGGGTGGGGTCACTCTGGGTCCGATTTGGTGGGCGGGGTCACTCTGGGCCCGATTTGGTGGAAGGGGTCACTCTGGGTCCGATTTGGTGGAAGGGGTCACTCTGGGTCTGATTTGGTGGAAGGGGTCACTCTGGGTCCGATTTGGTGGGCGGAGCCACTCTGGGTCCGATTTGGTGGGCGGGGTCACTCTGGGTCTGATTTAGGGGGCGGGGTCACTCTGGGTCCGATTTGGTGGGCCGGGCCCCTCGGGGTCCGATTTGGTGGGCCGGGCCTCTCGGGTTCCGAATTGGTGAGCGGGGTAATCTACTATCTAATTATCTAAGGGCACTTCCGTCTTTCTGTCTCACAACACCGCTACGTCATCATCTCGTGAGACCGCAATGCACTCTTGGGACCGGAGCGCGCAACAAGCATCGGGTACCGGCCACTCCAGGTGCAACAAGCATCGTGTACCGGCCGCTCTAGGAGGTGCAACAACCATCAGATACCGGCCGCTCCAGGAGGTGAGTATGTAACTTTTTTATTTTAATTCTTTTTTTTTTTAACAGGGATATGCAGTATACTATGTGACTGGACAATATACTACGTGACTGGGCAGTATAACTACGTGGCTCTGCGCTGTATACTGCGTGGCTCTGTGCTGTATACTGCGTGGCTCTGCGCTGTATACTACGCGGCTCTGCGCTGTATACTACGCGGCTCTGCGCTGTATACTGCGTGGCTCTGCGCTGTGTACTGCGCGGCTCTGCGCTGTGTACTGCACGGCTCTGCGCTGTGTACTGCGTGGCTCTGCACTGTGTACTGCGCGTTCTGCGCTGTATACTGCGCAGCTCTGCGCAGCTCTGCGCTTTGTACTGCGCGGCTCTGTGCTATATACTGCGTGGCTCTTCGCTGTATACTACGCGGCTCTGCGCTGTGTACTGCGCGGCTCTGCGCTGTGTACTGCGCGTGTCCGTGCTGTGTACTGCGCGTGTCTGCGCTGTATACTGCGGGGCTCTGCACTGTATACTGCGGGGCTCTGCGCTGTATACTACGCGGTTCAGCGCTGTATACTGCGCGGCTCTGCGCTGCATACTGCGTGGCTCTACGCTGCGTACTGCGCGGCTCTGCGCTGTATACTGGGTGGCTCTGCGCTGTGTACTGCGCGGCTCTGTGCTGTGTACTGTGCGGCTCTGCACTGTGTACTGCGCGGCTCTGCGCTGTGTACTGCGTGGCTCTGCGCTGTGTACTGCGCGGCTCTGCGCTTTATACTGTGCGGCTCTGCGCTCTGTACTGCGCGGCTCTGCGCTGTGTACTGCGCAGTTCTGCGCTGTATACTGCGCGGCTCTGCGCTGTGTACTGCGCGGCTCTGCGCTGTGTACTGCGCGGCTCTGCGCTGTGTACTGCTCGGCTCTGCGCTGTGTACTGCGTGGCTCTGCGCTGTGTACTGCGCGGCTCTGCGCTGTGTACTGCGCGGCTCTGCGCTGTGTACTGCGCGGCTCTGCGCTGTGTACTGCACGGCTCTGCGCGGTATACTGCGCGGCTCTGCGCTTTATACTGTGCGGCTCTGCGCTCTGTACTGCACGGCTCTGCGCTGTCTACTGCGCGGCTCTGCGCTGTGTACTGCTCGGCTCTGCGCTGTGTACTGCGCGGCTCTCCGCTTTATACTGCGCGGCTCTGCGCATTATACTGCGCGGCTTTGCGCTGTGTACTGCATGGCTCTGCGCTGTGTACTGCACGGCTCTGCGCTTTATACTGCGCGGCTCTGCGCTGTGTACTGCACGGCTCTGTGCTGTGTACTGCGCGGCTCTGCGCTGTGTACTGCATGGCTCTGCGCTTTATACTGCGCGGCTCTGCGCTGTGTACTGCACGGCTCTGCGCTGTGTACTGCGCGGCTCTGCGCTGTGTACTGCGCGGCTCTGCGCTTTATACTGCGCGGCTCTGCGCTTTATACTGCGCGGCTCTGCGCTGTGTACTGCGCGGCTCTGCGCTGTGTACTGCGCGGCTCTGCGCTGTGTACTGCACGGCTCTGCGCTTTATACTGCGCGGCTCTGCGCTGTGTACTGCACGGCTCTGCGCTGTGTACTGCGCGGCTCTGCGCTGTGTACTGCACGGCTCTGCGCTTTAAACTGCGCGGCTCTGCGCTGTGTACTGCATGGCTCTGCGCTGTGTACTGCGCGGCTCTGCGCTGTGTACTGCGCGGCTCTGCGCTTTATACTGCGCGGCTCTGCGCTGTGTACTGCGCGGCTCTGCGCTGTGTACTGCGCGGCTCTGCGCTGTGTACTGCGCGGCTCTGCGCTGTGTACTGCGCGGCTCTGCGCTGTGTACTGCACGGCTCTGCGCTTTATACTGCGCGGCTCTGCGCTGTGTACTGCACGGCTCTGCGCTGTGTACTGCGCAGCTCTGCGCTGTGTACTGCACGGCTCTGCGCTTTATACTGCGCGGCTCTGCGCTGTGTACTGCACGGCTCTGCGCTGTGTACTGCGCGGCTCTGCGCTGTGTACTGCGCGGCTCTGCGCTTTATACTGCGCGGCTCTGCGCTGTGTACTGCGCGGCTCTGCGCTGTGTACTGCGCGGCTCTGCGCTGTGTACTGCACGGCTCTGCACTGTATACTGCGTGGCTGTGCAATATACTACGTGGACATGCATATTCTAGAATACCCGATGAGTTAGAATCGGGCCACAGTCTATAATCATAAGACTACGGATAGTGGTTTGGAATTGTGCTGTACTGTCACTTTAAGAGCTGATATTATCTGACAAAACTTGTGACCTGGTGAGCTGATGTAGATTTCATAGGAGTTGGCATAGTAACTGTGTCTGACTGCGCATATCAATGAGCTAATCAGCCAGGTGGCAGTTATTTTTAGAAATTGCCTCAGAAACCAGCCCATTATAAACGTATAGGAAAATTTCTCCATTGAAACGCATTGAAAGACTTTTTTCAATCACAAATTGCGCAAAAACTACAAATCCGATCGACACGAAAAATACTTAGCACACCTCTCAGGAACGCTGGCTTCGAAATGACACCTCACTGGAGTCTGTGAGTTTAGCGGTTCGGGCCGCATTACGTGCGGACTGAATAATAAGAATAAGAAGAAGTTTACCACGGTGGAATAACAGTATAGTGCTTTGTTCCAAAGCACTATAACTAGATGGGTATTTCCTGAAGGAACTACAGATAGTGCTTTGGAATGGTGCCCGGGCTGCCCCTGCAAGACTTTGACACTTGGGTGCCCCTCAGGCGGTCCGATTTGGTGGGTTGGGTCAGTCTGGGTCTGATTTTGTGGGCGGGGTAAATCTAGGTCCGATTCGGTGGGCGGGGTCACTTTTGGTCCGATTCTGTGGGCGCGGCCACTCTGGGTCCGATTCGGTGGGCGGAGCCACTCTGGGTCCGATTTGGTGGGCGGGGCACCTTAGGGACCAATTTGGTGGGTGGGGTCACTCGGTCCGATTTGGTGGGCTGGGCACCTCAGGGTCTGATTTGGTGGGCTGGGCACCTCAGGGTCCGATTTGGTGGGTGGGGTCACTCTGGGTCCGATTTGGTGGGCGGGGTCACTCTGGGCCTGATTTGGTGGAAGGGGTCACTCTGGGTCCGATTTGGTGGAAGGGGTCACTCTGGGTCTGATTTGGTGGAAGGGGTCACTCTGGGTCCGATTTGGTGGGCGGAGCCACTCTGGGTCCGATTTGGTGGGCGGGGTCACTCTGGGACTGATTTAGGGGGCGGGGTCACTCTGGGTCTGATTTGGTGAGCCGGGCCCCTCGGGGTCCGATTTGGTGAGCGGGGTAATCTACTATATAATTGTCTAAGGGCACTTCCGTCTTTCTGTCTCACAACACCGCTACGTCATCATCTCGTGAGACCGCAATGCACTCTTGGGACCGGAGCGCGCAACAAGCATCGGGTACCGGCCACTCCAGGTGCAACAAGCATCGTGTACCGGCCGCTCTAGGAGGTGCAACAACCATCAGATACCGGCCGCTCCAGGAGGTGAGTATGTAACTTTTTTATTTTAATTCTTTTTTTTTTTTAACAGGGATATGCAGTATACTATGTGACTGGACAATATACTACGTGACTGGGCAGTATAACTACGTGGCTCTGTGCTGTATACTGCGTGGCTCTGCGCTGTATACTGCGTGGCTCTGCGCTGTATACTACGCGGCTCTGCGCTGTATACTACGCGGCTCTGCGCTGTATACTACGCAGCTCTGCGCTGTATACTGCGTGGCTCTGCGCTGTGTACTGCGTGGCTCTCCGCTTTATACTGCGCGGCTCTGCGCTGTGTACTGCGCGGCTCTGCGCTGTGTACTGCGCGGTTCTGCGCTGTGTACTGCGCGGCTCTGCGCTGTGTACTGCGCGGCTCTGCGCTGTGTATTGCGCAGCTCTGCGCTGTGTACTGCTCGGCTCTGCACTGTGTACTGCGCGGCTCTCCGCTTTATACTGCGCGGCTCTGCGCTGTGTACTGCGTGGCTCTGTGCTGTGTACTGCGTGGCTCTGTGCTGTGTACTGCGCGGTTCTGCGCTGTGTACTGCTCGGCTCTGCGCTGTGTACTACGCGGCTCTGTGCTGTGTACTGCGCGGCTCTGCGCTGTGTACTGCGCGGCTCTGCGCTGTGTACTGCTCGGCTCTGCGCTGTGTACTACGCGGCTCTGTGCTGTGTACTGCGCGGCTCTGCGCTGTGTACTGCGCGGCTCTGCGCTGTGTACTGCTCGGCTCTGCGCTGTGTACTGCGTGGCTCTGTGCTGTGTACTGCGCGGCTCTGTGCTGTGTACTGCACGGCTCTGCGCTGTGTACTACGCGGCTCTCCGCTTTATACTGTGCGGCTCTGCGCTGTGTACTGCGCGGCTCTGCGCTGTGTACTGCGCGGCTCTGCGCTGTGTACTGCGCGGCTCTGCGCTTTATACTGCGCGGCTTTGCGCTGTGTACTGCACGGCTCTGCGCTGTGTACTGCGCGGCTCTGCGCTGTGTACTGCGCGGCTCTGCGCTGTGTACTGCGCGGCTCTGCGCTGTGTACTGCGCGGCTCTGCGCTGTGTACTGCACGGCTCTGCGCTTTATACTGCGCGGCTCTGCGCTTTATACTGCGCGGCTCTGCGCTGTGTACTGCGCGGCTCTGCGCTTTATACTGCGCGGCTCTGCGCTGTGTACTGCGCGGCTCTGCGCTGTGTACTGCGTGGCTCTGCGCTGTGTACTGCGTGGATCTGCGCTTTGTACTGTGTGGCTGTGCAATATACTACGTGGACATACATATTCTAGAATACCCGATGAGTTAGAATCGGGCCACAGTCTAATAATTATAAGACTACAGATAGTGGTTTGGAATTGTGCTGTACTGTCACTTTAAGAGCTGATATTATCTGACAAAACTTGTGACCTGGTGAGCTGATGTAGACTTCATAGGCGTTGGCATAGTAACTGTGTCTGACTGCGCATATCAATGAGCCAATCGGCCAGGTGGCAGTTATTTTTAGAAATTGCCTCAGAAACCAGCCCATTAGAAACGTATAGGAAAATTTCTCTATTGAAACGCATTGAAAGACTTTTTTCAAACACAAATTGCGCAAAAACTACAAATCCGATCGGCACGAAAAATACTTAGCACACCTCTTGGGGACGCTGGCTTCGAAATGACACCTCACTGGAGTCTGTGAGTTTAGCGGTTCGGGCCGCATTACGTGCGGACTGAATAATAAGAATAAGAAGAAGTTTACCACGGTGGAATAACAGTATAGTGCTTTGTTCCAAAGCACTATAACTAGATGGGTATTTCCTGAAGGAACTACAGATAGTGCTTTGGAATGGTGCCCGGGCTGCCCCTGCAAGACTTTGACACTTGGGTGCCCCTCAGGCGGTCCGATTTGGTGGGTTGGGTCAATCTGGGTCTGATTTTGTGGGCGGGGTAAATCTAGGTCCGATTCGGTGGGCGGGGTCACTTTTGGTCCGATTCTGTGGGCGCGGCCACTCTGGGTCCGATTCGGTGGGCGGAGCCACTCTGGGTCCGATTTGGTGGGCGGGGCACCTTAGGGACCAATTTGGTGGGTGGGGTCACTCGGTCCGATTTGGTGGGCTGGGCACCTCAGGGTCTCATTTGGTGGGCTGGGCACCTCAGGGTCCGATTTGGTGGGTGGGGTCACTCTGGGTCCGATTTGGTGGAAGGGGTCACTCTGGGTCTGATTTGGTGGAAGGGGTCACTCTGGGTTCGATTTGGTGGGCGGAGCCACTCTGGGTCCGATTTGGTGGGCGGGGTCACTCTGGGTCCGATTTGGTGGGCGGGGTCACTCTGGGTCCGATTTGGTGAGCCGGGCCCCTCGGGGTCCGATTTGGTGAGCGGGGTAATCTACTATATAATTGTCTAAGGGCACTTCCGTCTTTCTGTCTCACAACACCGCTACGTCATCATCTCATGAGACCGCAATGCACTCTTGGGACCGGAGCACGCAACAAGCATCGGGTACCGGCAACTCCAGGTGCAACAAGCATCGTGTACCGGCCGCTCTAGGAGGTGCAACAACCATCAGATACCGGCCGCTCCAGGAGGTGAGTATGTAACTTTTTTATTTTAATTCTTTTTTTTTTTTTTTAACAGGGATATGCAGTATACTATGTGACTGGACAATATACTACGTGACTGGGCAGTATAACTACGTGGCTCTGCGCTGTATACTGCGTGGCTCTGCGCTGTATACTGCGTGGCTCTGCGCTGTATACTACGCGGCTCTGCGCTGTATACTACGCGGCTCTGCGCTGTATACTGCGCGGCTCTGCGCTTTGTACTGCGCGGCTCTGCGCTATATACTGCGTGGCTCTTCGCTGTATACTACGCGGCTCTGCGCTGTGTACTGCGCGGCTCTGCGCTGTGTACTGCGCGTGTCCGTGCTGTGTACTGCGTGTGTCTGCGCTGTATACTGCGCGGCTCTGCGCTGTGTACTGCGCGGCTCTGCACTGTGTACTGCACGGCTCTGCGCTGTATACTGCGGGGCTCTGCACTGTATACTGCGGGGCTCTGCGCTGTATACTACGCGGCTCTGCGCTGTATACTGCGCGGCTCTGCGCTGTATACTGCGTGGCTCTACGCTGTGTACTGCGCGGCTCTGCGCTGTATACTGCGCGGCTCTGCGCTGTATACTGGGCGGCTCTGCGCTGTGTACTGCGCGGCTCTGCGCTGTATACTGCGCGGCTCTGCGCTGTATACTGCGCGGCTCTGCGCTGTGTACTGCGCGGCTCTGCGCTGTGTACTGCGCGGCTCTGCGCTGTGTACTGCGCGGCTCTGCGCTGTGTACTGCGCGGCTCTGCGCTGTGTACTGCGCGGCTCTGCGCTGTGTACTGCGCGGCTCTGCGCTTTACACTGCGCGGCTCTGCGCTTTATACTGCGCGGCTCTGCGCTGTGTACTGCGCGGCTCTGCGCTGTGCACTGCACGGCTCTGCGCGGTATACTGCGCGGCTCTGCGCTCTGTACTGCGCGGCTCTGCGCTGTGTACTGCGCGGCTCTGCGCTGTATACTGCGCGGCTCTGCGCTGTGTACTGCGCGGCTCTGCGCTGTGTACTGCGCGGCTCTGCGCTGTGTACTGCGCGGCTCTGCACTGTATACTGCGTGGCTGTGCAATATACTTCGTGGACATACATATTCTAGAATACCCGATGAGTTAGAATCGGGCCACAGTCTAATAATCATAAGACTACAGATAGTGGTTTGGAATTGTGCTGTACTGTCACTTTAAGAGCTGATATTATCTGACAAAACTTGTGACCTGGTGAGCTGATGTAGACTTCATAGGCGTTGGCATAGTAACTGTGTCTGACTGCGCATATCAATGAGCTAATCAGCCAGGTGGCAGTTATTTTTAGAAATTGCCTCAGAAACCAGCCCATTATAAACGTATGGGACAATTTCCCTATTGAAACGCATTGAAAGACTTTTTTCAAACACAAATTGCGCAAAAACTACAAATCCGATCGGCACGAAAAATACTTAGCACACCTCTCAGGAACGCTGGCTTCGAAATGACACCTCACTGGAGTCTGTGAGTTTAGCGGTTCGGGCCGCATTACGTGCGGACTGAATAATAAGAATAAGAAGAAGTTTACCACGGTGGAATAACAGTATAGTGCTTTGTTCCAAAGCACTATAATAAGAAGAAGTTATCCACGATGGAATAACAGTATAGTGCTTTGTTCCAAAGCACTATAACTAGATGGGTATTTCCTGAAGAAACTACAGATAGTGCTTTGGAATGGTGCCCGGGCTGCCCCTGCAAGACCTTCACACTTGGGTGCCCCTCAGGCGCTGGTTTGGTAGTTGTAGCCCCTCAGGGTTGAGGCCACTCTGTGTCCAATTTGGTGGCCCGGGTCACTCTGGGTCCGATTTGGTGGCCCGGGTCACTCTGGGTCCGATTTGGTGGCTGGGTCACTCTGGGTCCGATTTGGTGGCCCGGGTCACTCTGGGTCCGATTTGGTGGCCCGGGTAACTCTGGGTCCGATTTGGTGGCCCGGGTCACTCTGGGCCCGATTTGGTGGCCCGGGTCACTCTGGGTCCGATTTGGTGGGCCGGGTCACTCTGGGTCCAATTTGGTGGGCCGGGTCACTCTGGGTCCGATTTGGTGGCCCGGGTCACTCTGGGTCCGATTTGGTGGCCCGGGTCACTCTGGGTCCGATTTGGTGGCCCGGGTCACTCTGGGTCCGATTTGGTGGCCCGGGTCACTCTGGGCCCGATTTGGTGGCCCGGGTCACTCTGGGTCCGATTTGGTGGGCCGGGTCACTCTGGGTCCGATTTGGTGGGCCGGGTCACTCTGGGTCCGATTTGGTGGGCGGCGCCACTCTGGGTCCGATTTGGCGGGTGGCGCCACTCCGGGTCCGATGTGGCGGGCGGCGCCACTCCGGGTCCGATGTGGCGGGCGGTGCCACTCTGGGTTCGATTTGGCGGGCGGCGCCACTCTGGGTCCGATTTGGTGGGCGGCGCCACTCTGGGTCCGATTTGGCGGCCGGCGCCACTCTGGGTCCGATTTGGCGGGCGGCGCCACTCTGGGTCCGATTTGGCGAGCGGCGCCACTCTGGGTCCGATTTGGCGGGCGGCGCCACTCTGGGTCCGATTTGGCGGGCGGCGCCACTCTGGGTCCGATTTGGTGAGCGGAGCAATAATTATAATAAGACTACAGATAGTGCTTTGAAATTGTGCTGTGCTATCACTTTAAGAGCTGATATTATCTGACAAAACTGTGCTGGTGTGGTCATGTACAGTTCGCAGGCGTTGGCATAGTAACTGGGCCTGACTGCACATATCAATGCGCTAATCAGCCAGGTGGCAAGTGGCAGGTACATTTCAAATTGCCTCAGAAACCCGGCCATTATAACCTATGGGAAAATTTCCCTATTGAAATGCATTACAATGAGGGGAAAAAACATTTTCAAACGCAAATTGCGCCAAAACTACAAATCCGATCGACACGAAAAATACTTAGCACACCTCTTGGGGACGCTGGCTTCGAAATGACACCTCACTGGAGTCTGTGAGTGAAGCGGTTCGGGCCGCATTACGTGCGGACTGAATAATAATAAGAAGAATAAGAAGAAGTTATCCACGATGGAATAACAGTATAGTGCTTTGTTCCAAAGCACTATAATAATAATAATAAGAAGTTTACCACGTTGGAATAACAGTATAGTGCTTTGTTCCAAAGCACTATAACTAGATGGGTATTTCCTGGAGGAACTACAGATAGTGCTTTGGAATGGTGCCCGGGCTGCCCCTGCAAGACTTTCACACTTGGGTGCCCCTCAGGCGCTGGTTTGGTAGTTGTAGCCCCTCAGGGTTGAGGCCACTCTGGGTCCGATTAGGTGGGCCGGGTCACTCTGGGTCCGATTTGGTGGGCCGGGTCACTCTGGGTCCGATTTGGTGCACCGGGTCACTCTGGGTCCGATTTGGTGGCCCGGGTCACTCTGGGTCCGATTTGGTGGCCCGGGTCACTCTGGGTCCGATTTGGTGGCCCGGGTCACTCTGGGTCCGATTTGGTGGCCCGGGTCACTCTGGGTCCGATTTGGTGGCCCGGGTCACTCTGGGTCCGATTTGGTGGCCCGGGTCACTCTGGGTCCGATTTGGTGGCCCGGGTCACTCTGGGTCCGATTTGGTGGCCCGGGTCACTCTGGGTCCGATTTGGTGGGCCGGGTCACTCTGGGTCCGATTTGGTGGGCCGGGTCACTCTGGGTCCGATTTGGTGGCCCGGGTCACTCTGGGTCCGATTTGGTGGACCGGGTCACTCTGGGTCCGAGTTGGTGGGCGGCGCCACTCTGGGTCCGATTTGGCGGGCGGCGCCACTCTGGGTCCGATTTGGCGGGCGGCGCCACACTGGGTCCGATTAAGCGGGCGGCGCCACACTGGGTCCGATTTGGCGGGCGGCGCCACTCTGGGTCCGATTTGGCGGGCGGCGCCACTCTGGGTCCGATTTGGCGGGCGGCGCCACTCTGGGTCCGATTTGGCGGGCGGCGCCACACTGGGTCCGATTTGGCGGGCGGCGCCACTCTGGGTCCGATTTGGCGGGCGGCGCCACTCTGGGTCCGATTTGGCGGGCGGCGCCACTCTGGGTCCGATTTGGCGGGCGGCGCCACTCTGGGTCCGATTTGGCGGGCGGCGCCACTCTGGGTCCGATTTGGCGGGCGGCGCCACTCTGGGTCCGATTTGGCGGGTGGCGCCACTCTGGGTCCGATTTGGCGGGCGGCGCCACTCTGGGTCCAATTTGGTGAGCGGGGCAATAATTATAATAAGACTACAGATAGTGCTTTGAAATTGTGCTGTGCTATCACTTTAAGAGCTGATATTATCTGGCAAAACTGTGCTGGTGTGGTCATGTACAGTTCGCAGGCGTTGGCATAGTAACTGGGCCTGACTGCGCATATCAATGAGCTAATCAGCCAGGTGGCAGGTACATTTCAAATTGCCTCAGAAACCCGGCCATTATAACCTATGGGAAAATTTCCCTATTGAAATGCATTACAATGAGGGGATAAAACATTTTCAAACGCAAATTGCGCCAAAACTACAAATCCGATCGACACGAAAAATACTTAGCACACCTCTTGGGGACGCTGGCTTCGAAATGACACCTCATTGGAGTCTGTGATTGAAGCGGTTCGGGCCGCATTACGTGCGGACTGAATAATAATAAGAACTAGATGGGTATTTCCTGGAGGAACTACAGATAGTGCTTTGGAATGGTGCCCGGGCTGCCCCTGCAAGACTTTCACACTTGGGTGCCCCTCAGGCGCTGGTTTGGTAGTTGTAGCCCCTCAGGGTTGAGGCCACTCTGGGTCCGGTTTGGTGGGCCGGGTCACTCTGGGTCCGATTTGGTGGCCCGGGTCACTCTGGGTCCGATTTGGTGGGCCGGGTCACTCTGGGTCCGATTTGGTGGGCCGGGTCACTCTGGGTCCGATTTGGCGGGCGGCACCACTCTGGGTCCGATTTGGCGGGCGGCGCCACACTGTCCGATTTGGCGGGCGGCGCCACCCTGGGTCCGATTTGGTGGGCGGCGCCACCCCGGGTCCGATTTGGCGGGCGGCGCCACACCGGGTCCGATTTGGCGGGCGGCGCCACCCCGGGTTCGATTTGGCGGGCGGCGCCACCCCGGGTCCGATTTGGCGGGCGGCGCCACTCCGGGTCCGATTTGGCGGGCGGCGCCACCCTGGGTCCGATTTGGTGAACGGCGCCACCCTGGGTCCGATTTGGCGGGTGGCGCCACTCCGGGTCCGTTTTGGCGGGCGGCGCCACTCTGGGTCCGATTTGGCGGGCGGCGCCACTCTGGGTCAGATTTGGCGGGTGGCGCCACTCTGGGTCAGATTTGGCGGGCGGCGCCACTCTGGGTCAGATTTGGCGGGCGGCGCCACTCTGGGTCCGATTTGGCATGCGGCGTTACTCTGGGTCCGATTTGGCGGGCGGTGCCACTCTGGGTCCGATTTGGCGTTCGGCGCCACTCTGGGTCCGATTTGGCGGGCGGCGCCACTCTGGGTCCGATTTGGCGGGCGGCGCCACTCTGGGTCAGATTTGGCGGGTGGCGCCACTCTGGGTCAGATTTGGCGGGCGGCGCCACTCTGGGTCAGATTTGGCGGGCGGCGCCACTCTGGGTCCGATATGGCAGGCGGCGCCAATCTGGGTCCGATTTGGCGGGCGGCGCAATAATTATAATAAGACTACAGATAGTGCTTTGAAATTGTGCTGTGCTATCACTTTAAGAGCTGATATTATCTGGCAAAACTGTGCTGGTGTGGTCATGTACAGTTCGCAGGTGTTGGCATAGTAACTGGGCCTGACTGCGCATATCAATGAGCTAATCAGCCAGGTGGCAGGTACATTTCAAATTGCCTCAAAAACCCGGCCATTATAACCTATGGGAAAATTTCCCTATTGAAATGCATTACAATGAGGGGAAAAAACATTTTTAAATGCAAATTGCGCCAAAACTACAAATCCGATCGACACGAAAAATACTTAGCACACCTCTTGGGGACGCTGGCTTCGAAATGACACCTCACTGGAGTCTGTGAGTGAAGCGGTTCGGGCCGCATTACGTGCGGACTGAATAATAATAAGAACTAGATGGGTATTTCCTGAAGGAACTACAGATAGTGCTTTGGAATGGTGCCCGGGCTGCCCCTGCAAGACTTTCACACTTGGGTGCCCCTCAGGCGCTGGTTTGGTAGTTGTAGCCCCTCAGGGATGAGGCCACTCTGGGTCCGATTTGGTGGGCCGGGTCACTCTGGGTCCGATTTGGTGGGCCGGGTCACTCTGGGTCCGATTTGGTGGCCCGGGTCACTCTGGGTCCGATTTGGTGGCCCGGGTCACTCTGGGTCCGATTTGGCGGGCGGCGCCACTCTGGGTCCGATTTGGCGGGCGGCGCCACACTGGGTTCCATTTTGGCGGGCGTCACCACACTGGGTCCGATTTGGCGGGCGGCGCCACTCTGGGTCCGATTTGGCGGGCGGCGCCACTCTGGGTCCGATTTGGTGGGCGGCGCCACTCTGGGTCCGATTTGGCGGGCGGCGCCACTCTGGGTCCGATTTGGCGGGCGGCGCCACTCTGGGTCCGATTTGACGGGCGGCGCCACTCTGGGTCCGATTTGGCGGGCGGCACCACACTGGGTCCGATTTAGCGGGCGGCGCCAATCTGGGTTCGATTTGGCGGGCGGCGCCACTCTGGGTCCGATTTGGCGGGCGGCGCCACTCGGGGTCCGATTTGGCGGGCGGCGCCACTCTGGGTCCGATTTGGCAGGCGGCGCCACTCTGGGTCCGATTTGGCGGGCGGCGCCACTCTGGGTCCGATTTGGCGGGCGGCGCCACTCTGGGTCCGATTTGGTGAGCGGGGCAATAATTATAATAAGACTACAGATAGTGCTTTGAAATTGTGCTGTGCTATCACTTTAAGAGCTGATATTATCTGGCAAAACTGTGCTGGTGTGGTCATGTACAGTTCGCAGGCGTTGGCATAGTAACTGGGCCTGACTGCGCATATCAATGAGCTAATCAGCCAGGTGGCAGGTACATTTCAAATTGCCTCAGAAACCCGGCCATTATAACCTATGGGAAAATTTCCCTATTGAAATGCATTACAATGAGGGGAAAAAACATTTTTAAACGCAAATTGCGCCAAAACTACAAATCCGATCGACACGAAAAATACTTAGCACACCTCTTGGGGACGCTGGCTTCGAAATGACACCTCACTGGAGTCTGTGAGTGAAGCGGTTCGGGCCACATTACGTGCGGACTGAATTATAATAAGAACTAGATGGGTATTTCCTGAAGGAACTACAGATAGTGCTTTGGAATGGTGCCCGGGCTGCCCCTGCAAGACCTTCACACTTGGGTGCCCCTCAGGCGCTGGTTTGGTAGTTGTAGCCCCTCAGGGTTGAGGCCACTCTGGGTCCGATTAGGTGGGCCGGGTCACTCTGGGTCCGATTTGGTGGGCCGGGTCACTCTGGGTCCGATTTGGTGCACCGGGTCACTCTGGGTCCGATTTGGTGGCCCGGGTCACTCTGGGTCCGATTTGGTGGCCCGGGTCACTCTGGGTCCGATTTGGTGGCCCGGGTCACTCTGGGTCCGATTTGGTGGCCCGGGTCACTCTGGGTCCGATTTGGTGGCCCGGGTCACTCTGGGTCCGATTTGGTGGCCCGGGTCACTCTGGGTCCGATTTGGTGGCCCGGGTCACTCTGGGTCCGATTTGGTGGGCCGGGTCACTCTGGGTCCGATTTGGTGGGCCGGGTCACTCTGGGTCCGATTTGGTGGCCCGGGTCACTCTGGGTCCGATTTGGTGGACCGGGTCACTCTGGGTCCGAGTTGGTGGGCGGCGCCACTCTGGGTCCGATTTGGCGGGCGGCGCCACTCTGGGTCCGATTTGGCGGGCGGCGCCACACTGGGTCCGATTAAGCGGGCGGCGCCACACTGGGTCCGATTTGGCGGGCGGCGCCACTCTGGGTCCGATTTGGTGGGTGGCGCCACTCTGGGTCCGATTTGGCGGGCGGCGCCACTCTGGGTCCGATTTGGCGGGCGGCGCCACTCTGGGTCCGATTTGGCGGGCGGCGCCACTCTGGGTCCGATTTGGCGGGCGGCGCCACACTGGGTCCGATTTGGCGGGCGGCGCCACTCTGGGTCCGATTTGGCGGGCGGCGCCACTCTGGGTCCGATTTGGCGGGCGGCGCCACTCTGGGTCCGATTTGGCGGGCGGCGCCACTCTGGGTCCGATTTGGCGGGCGGCGCCACTCTGGGTCCGATTTGGCAGGCGGCGCCACTCTGGGTCCGATTTGGCGGGCGGCGCCACTCTGGGTCCAATTTGGTGAGCGGGGCAATAATTATAATAAGACTACAGATAGTGCTTTGAAATTGTGCTGTGCTATCACTTTAAGAGCTGATATTATCTGGCAAAACTGTGCTGGTGTGGTCATGTACAGTTCGCAGGCGTTGGCATAGTAACTGGGCCTGACTGCGCATATCAATGAGCTAATCAGCCAGGTGGCAGGTACATTTCAAATTGCCTCAGAAACCCGGCCATTATAACCTATGGGAAAATTTCCCTATTGAAATGCATTACAATGAGGGGATAAAACATTTTCAAACGCAAATTGCGCCAAAACTACAAATCCGATCGACACGAAAAATACTTAGCACACCTCTTGGGGACGCTGGCTTCGAAATGACACCTCATTGGAGTCTGTGATTGAAGCGGTTCGGGCCGCATTACGTGCGGACTGAATAATAATAAGAACTAGATGGGTATTTCCTGGAGGAACTACAGATAGTGCTTTGGAATGGTGCCCGGGCTGCCCCTGCAAGACTTTCACACTTGGGTGCCCCTCAGGCGCTGGTTTGGTAGTTGTAGCCCTTCAGGGTTGAGGCCACTCTGGGTCCGGTTTGGTGGGCCGGGTCACTCTGGGTCCGATTTGGTGGCCCGGGTCACTATGGGTCCGATTTGGTGGGCCGGGTCACTCTGGGTCCGATTTGGTGGGCCGGGTCACTCTGGGTCCGATTTGGCGGGCGGCACCACTCTGGGTCCGATTTGGCGGGCGGCGCCACACTGTCCGATTTGGCGGGCGGCGCCACCCTGGGTCCGATTTGGTGGGCGGCGCCACCCCGGGTCCGATTTGGCGGGCGGCGCCACACCGGGTCCGATTTGGCGGGCGGCGCCACCCCGGGTTCGATTTGGCGGGCGGCGCCACCCCGGGTCCGATTTGGCAGGTGGCGCCACTCCGGGTCCGATTTGGCGGGCGGCGCCACCCTGGGTCCGATTTGGTGAACGGCGCCACCCTGGGTCCGATTTGGCGGGTGGCGCCACTCCGGGTCCGTTTTGGCGGGCGGCGCCACTCTGGGTCCGATTTGGCGGGCGGCGCCACTCTGGGTCAGATTTGGCGGGTGGCGCCACTCTGGGTCAGATTTGGCGGGCAGCGCCACTCTGGGTCAGATTTGGCGGGCGGCGCCACTCTGGGTCCGATTTGGCATGCGGCGTTACTCTGGGTCCGATTTGGCGGGCGGTGCCACTCTGGGTCCGATTTGGCGTTCGGCGCCACTCTGGGTCCGATTTGGCGGGCGGCGCCACTCTGGGTCCGATTTTGTGGGCGGCGCCACTCTGGGTCCGATATGGCAGGCGGCGCCAATCTGGGTCCGATTTGGCGGGCGGCGCAATAATTATAATAAGACTACAGATAGTGCTTTGAAATTGTGCTGTGCTATCACTTTAAGAGCTGATATTATCTGGCAAAACTGTGCTGGTGTGGTCATGTACAGTTCGCAGGTGTTGGCATAGTAACTGGGCCTGACTGCGCATATCAATGAGCTAATCAGCCAGGTGGCAGGTACATTTCAAATTGCCTCAGAAACCCGGCCATTATAACCTATGGGAAAATTTCCCTATTGAAATGCATTACAATGAGGGGATAAAACATTTTCAAACGCAAATTGCGCCAAAACTACAAATCCGATCGACACGAAAAATACTTAGCACACCTCTTGGGGACACTGGCTTCGAAATGACACCTCATTGGAGTCTGTGATTGAAGCGGTTCGGGCCGCATTACGTGCGGACTGAATAATAATAAGAACTAGATGGGTATTTCCTGGAGGAACTACAGATAGTGCTTTGGAATGGTGCCCGGGCTGCCCCTGCAAGACTTTCACACTTGGGTGCCCCTCAGGCGCTGGTTTGGTAGTTGTAGCCCCTCAGGGTTGAGGCCACTCTGGGTCCGGTTTGGTGGGCCGGGTCACTCTGGGTCCGATTTGGTGGCCCGGGTCACTCTGGGTCCGATTTGGTGGGCCGGGTCACTCTGGGTCCGATTTGGTGGGCCGGGTCACTCTGGGTCCGATTTGGCGGGCGGCACCACTCTGGGTCCGATTTGGCGGGCGGCGCCACACTGTCCGATTTGGCGGGCGGCGCCACCCTGGGTCCGATTTGGTGGGCGGCGCCACCCCGGGTCCGATTTGGCGGGCGGCGCCACACCGGGTCCGATTTGGCGGGCGGCGCCACCCCGGGTTCGATTTGGCGGGCGGCGCCACCCCGGGTCCGATTTGGCAGGCGGCGCCACTCCGGGTCCGATTTGGCGGGCGGCGCCACCCTGGGTCCGATTTGGTGAACGGCGCCACCCTGGGTCCGATTTGGCGGGTGGCGCCACTCTGGGTCAGATTTGGCGGGCGGCGCCACTCTGGGTCAGATTTGGCGGGCGGCGCCACTCTGGGTCCGATTTGGCATGCGGCGTTACTCTGGGTCCGATTTGGCGGGCGGTGCCACTCTGGGTCCGATTTGGCGTTCGGCGCCACTCTGGGTCCGATTTGGCGGGCGGCGCCACTCTGGGTCTGATTTTGTGGGCGGCGCCACTCTGGGTCCGATATGGCAGGCGGCGCCAATCTGGGACCGATTTGGCGGGCGGCGCAATAATTATAATAAGACTACAGATAGTGCTTTGAAATTGTGCTGTGCTATCACTTTAAGAGCTGATATTATCTGGCAAAACTGTGCTGGTGTGGTCATGTACAGTTCGCAGGTGTTGGCATAGTAACTGGGCCTGACTGCGCATATCAATGAGCTAATCAGCCAGGTGGCAGGTACATTTCAAATTGCCTCAAAAACCCGGCCATTATAACCTATGGGAAAATTTCCCTATTGAAATGCATTACAATGAGGGGAAAAAACATTTTTAAATGCAAATTGCGCCAAAACTACAAATCCGATCGACACGAAAAATACTTAGCACACCTCTTGGGGACGCTGGCTTCGAAATGACACCTCACTGGAGTCTGTGAGTGAAGCGGTTCGGGCCGCATTACGTGCGGACTGAATAATAATAAGAACTAGATGGGTATTTCCTGAAGGAACTACAGATAGTGCTTTGGAATGGTGCCCGGGCTGCCCCTGCAAGACTTTCACACTTGGGTGCCCCTCAGGCGCTGGTTTGGTAGTTGTAGCCCCTCAGGGTTGAGGCCACTCTGGGTCCGATTTGGTGGGCCGGGTCACTCTGGGTCCGATTTGGTGGGCCGGGTCACTCTGGGTCCGATTTGGTGGCCCGGGTCACTCTGGGTCCGATTTGGTGGCCCGGGTCACTCTGGGTCCGATTTGGCGGGCGGCGCCACTCTGGGTCCGATTTGGCGGGCGGCGCCACACTGGGTTCCATTTTGGCGGGCGTCACCACACTGGGTCCGATTTGGCGGGCGGCGCCACTCTGGGTCCGATTTGGCGGGCGGCGCCACTCTGGGTCCGATTTGGTGGGCGGCGCCACTCTGGGTCCGATTTGGCGGGCGGCGCCACTCTGGGTCCGATTTGGCGGGCGGCGCCACTCTGGGTCCGATTTGACGGGCGGCGCCACTCTGGGTCCGATTTGGCGGGCGGCACCACACTGGGTCCGATTTAGCGGGCGGCGCCAATCTGGGTTCGATTTGGCGGGCGGCGCCACTCTGGGTCCGATTTGGCGGGCGGCGCCACTCGGGGTCCGATTTGGCGGGCGGCGCCACTCTGGGTCCGATTTGGCAGGCGGCGCCACTCTAGGTCCGATTTGGCGGGCGGCGCCACTCTGGGTCCGATTTGGCGGGCGGCGCCACTCTGGGTCCGATTTGGTGAGCGGGGCAATAATTATAATAAGACTACAGATAGTGCTTTGAAATTGTGCTGTGCTATCACTTTAAGAGCTGATATTATCTGGCAAAACTGTGCTGGTGTGGTCAAGTACAGTTCGCAGGCGTTGGCATAGTAACTGGGCCTGACTGCGCATATCAATGAGCTAATCAGCCAGGTGGCAGGTACATTTCAAATTGCCTCAGAAACCCGGCCATTATAACCTATGGGAAAATTTCCCTATTGAAATGCATTACAATGAGGGGAAAAAACATTTTTAAACGCAAATTGCGCCAAAACTACAAATCCGATCGACACGAAAAATACTTAGCACACCTCTTGGGGACGCTGGCTTCGAAATGACACCTCACTGGAGTCTGTGAGTGAAGCGGTTCGGGCCACATTACGTGCGGACTGAATTATAATAAGAACTAGATGGGTATTTCCTGAAGGAACTACAGATAGTGCTTTGGAATGGTGCCCGGGCTGCCCCTGCAAGACCTTCACACTTGGGTGCCCCTCAGGCGCTGGTTTGGTAGTTGTAGCCCCTCAGGGTTGAGGCCACTCTGGGTCCGATTAGGTGGGCCGGGTCACTCTGGGTCCGATTTGGTGGGCCGGGTCACTCTGGGTCCGATTTGGTGCACCGGGTCACTCTGGGTCCGATTTGGTGGCCCGGGTCACTCTGGGTCCGATTTGGTGGCCCGGGTCACTCTGGGTCCGATTTGGTGGCCCGGGTCACTCTGGGTCCGATTTGGTGGCCCGGGTCACTCTGGGTCCGATTTGGTGGCCCGGGTCACTCTGGGTCCGATTTGGTGGCCCGGGTCACTCTGGGTCCGATTTGGTGGCCCGGGTCACTCTGGGTCCGATTTGGTGGGCCGGGTCACTCTGGGTCCGATTTGGTGGGCCGGGTCACTCTGGGTCCGATTTGGTGGCCCGGGTCACTCTGGGTCCGATTTGGTGGACCGGGTCACTCTGGGTCCGAGTTGGTGGGCGGCGCCACTCTGGGTCCGATTTGGCGGGCGGCGCCACTCTGGGTCCGATTTGGCGGGCGGCGCCACACTGGGTCCGATTAAGCGGGCGGCGCCACACTGGGTCCGATTTGGCGGGCGGCGCCACTCTGGGTCCGATTTGGTGGGTGGCGCCACTCTGGGTCCGATTTGGCGGGCGGCGCCACTCTGGGTCCGATTTGGCGGGCGGCGCCACTCTGGGTCCGATTTGGCGGGCGGCGCCACTCTGGGTCCGATTTGGCGGGCGGCGCCACACTGGGTCCGATTTGGCGGGCGGCGCCACTCTGGGTCCGATTTGGCGGGCGGCGCCACTCTGGGTCCGATTTGGCGGGTGGCGCCACTCTGGGTCCGATTTGGCGGGCGGCGCCACTCTGGGTCCGATTTGGCGGGCGGCGCCACTCTGGGTCCGATTTGGCAGGCGGCGCCACTCTGGGTCCGATTTGGCGGGCGGCGCCACTCTGGGTCCAATTTGGTGAGCGGGGCAATAATTATAATAAGACTACAGATAGTGCTTTGAAATTGTGCTGTGCTATCACTTTAAGAGCTGATATTATCTGGCAAAACTGTGCTGGTGTGGTCATGTACAGTTCGCAGGCGTTGGCATAGTAACTGGGCCTGACTGCGCATATCAATGAGCTAATCAGCCAGGTGGCAGGTACATTTCAAATTGCCTCAGAAACCCGGCCATTATAACCTATGGGAAAATTTCCCTATTGAAATGCATTACAATGAGGGGATAAAACATTTTCAAACGCAAATTGCGCCAAAACTACAAATCCGATCGACACGAAAAATACTTAGCACACCTCTTGGGGACGCTGGCTTCGAAATGACACCTCATTGGAGTCTGTGATTGAAGCGGTTCGGGCCGCATTACGTGCGGACTGAATAATAATAAGAACTAGATGGGTATTTCCTGGAGGAACTACAGATAGTGCTTTGGAATGGTGCCCGGGCTGCCCCTGCAAGACTTTCACACTTGGGTGCCCCTCAGGCGCTGGTTTGGTAGTTGTAGCCCTTCAGGGTTGAGGCCACTCTGGGTCCGGTTTGGTGGGCCGGGTCACTCTGGGTCCGATTTGGTGGCCCGGGTCACTATGGGTCCGATTTGGTGGGCCGGGTCACTCTGGGTCCGATTTGGTGGGCCGGGTCACTCTGGGTCCGATTTGGCGGGCGGCACCACTCTGGGTCCGATTTGGCGGGCGGCGCCACACTGTCCGATTTGGCGGGCGGCGCCACCCTGGGTCCGATTTGGTGGGCGGCGCCACCCCGGGTCCGATTTGGCGGGCGGCGCCACACCGGGTCCGATTTGGCGGGCGGCGCCACCCCGGGTTCGATTTGGCGGGCGGCGCCACCCCGGGTCCGATTTGGCAGGTGGCGCCACTCCGGGTCCGATTTGGCGGGCGGCGCCACCCTGGGTCCGATTTGGTGAACGGCGCCACCCTGGGTCCGATTTGGCGGGTGGCGCCACTCCGGGTCCGTTTTGGCGGGCGGCGCCACTCTGGGTCCGATTTGGCGGGCGGCGCCACTCTGGGTCAGATTTGGCGGGTGGCGCCACTCTGGGTCAGATTTGGCGGGCAGCGCCACTCTGGGTCAGATTTGGCGGGCGGCGCCACTCTGGGTCCGATTTGGCATGCGGCGTTACTCTGGGTCCGATTTGGCGGGCGGTGCCACTCTGGGTCCGATTTGGCGTTCGGCGCCACTCTGGGTCCGATTTGGCGGGCGGCGCCACTCTGGGTCCGATTTTGTGGGCGGCGCCACTCTGGGTCCGATATGGCAGGCGGCGCCAATCTGGGTCCGATTTGGCGGGCGGCGCAATAATTATAATAAGACTACAGATAGTGCTTTGAAATTGTGCTGTGCTATCACTTTAAGAGCTGATATTATCTGGCAAAACTGTGCTGGTGTGGTCATGTACAGTTCGCAGGTGTTGGCATAGTAACTGGGCCTGACTGCGCATATCAATGAGCTAATCAGCCAGGTGGCAGGTACATTTCAAATTGCCTCAGAAACCCGGCCATTATAACCTATGGGAAAATTTCCCTATTGAAATGCATTACAATGAGGGGATAAAACATTTTCAAACGCAAATTGCGCCAAAACTACAAATCCGATCGACACGAAAAATACTTAGCACACCTCTTGGGGACACTGGCTTCGAAATGACACCTCATTGGAGTCTGTGATTGAAGCGGTTCGGGCCGCATTACGTGCGGACTGAATAATAATAAGAACTAGATGGGTATTTCCTGGAGGAACTACAGATAGTGCTTTGGAATGGTGCCCGGGCTGCCCCTGCAAGACTTTCACACTTGGGTGCCCCTCAGGCGCTGGTTTGGTAGTTGTAGCCCCTCAGGGTTGAGGCCACTCTGGGTCCGGTTTGGTGGGCCGGGTCACTCTGGGTCCGATTTGGTGGCCCGGGTCACTCTGGGTCCGATTTGGTGGGCCGGGTCACTCTGGGTCCGATTTGGTGGGCCGGGTCACTCTGGGTCCGATTTGGCGGGCGGCACCACTCTGGGTCCGATTTGGCGGGCGGCGCCACACTGTCCGATTTGGCGGGCGGCGCCACCCTGGGTCCGATTTGGTGGGCGGCGCCACCCCGGGTCCGATTTGGCGGGCGGCGCCACACCGGGTCCGATTTGGCGGGCGGCGCCACCCCGGGTTCGATTTGGCGGGCGGCGCCACCCCGGGTCCGATTTGGCAGGCGGCGCCACTCCGGGTCCGATTTGGCAGGCGGCGCCACCCTGGGTCCGATTTGGTGAACGGCGCCACCCTGGGTCCGATTTGGCGGGTGGCGCCACTCCGGGTCCGTTTTGGCGGGCGGCGCCACTCTGGGTCCGATTTGGCGGGCGGCGCCACTCTGGGTCAGATTTGGCGGGTGGCGCCACTCTGGGTCAGATTTGGCGGGCGGCGCCACTCTGGGTCAGATTTGGCGGGCGGCGCCACTCTGGGTCCGATTTGGCATGCGGCGTTACTCTGGGTCCGATTTGGCGGGCGGTGCCACTCTGGGTCCGATTTGGCGTTCGGCGCCACTCTGGGTCCGATTTGGCGGGCGGCGCCACTCTGGGTCCGATTTTGTGGGCGGCGCCACTCTGGGTACGATATGGCAGGCGGCGCCAATCTGGGTCCGATTTGGCGGGCGGTGCAATAATTATAATAAGACTACAGATAGTGCTTTGAAATTGTGCTGTGCTATCACTTTAAGAGCTGATATTATCTGGCAAAACTGTGCTGGTGTGGTCATGTACAGTTCGCAGGTGTTGGCATAGTAACTGGGCCTGACTGCGCATATCAATGAGCTAATCAGCCAGGTGGCAGGTACATTTCAAATTGCCTCAAAAACCCGGCCATTATAACCTATGGGAAAATTTCCCTATTGAAATGCATTACAATGAGGGGAAAAAACATTTTTAAATGCAAATTGCGCCAAAACTACAAATCCGATCGACACGAAAAATACTTAGCACACCTCTTGGGGACGCTGGCTTCGAAATGACACCTCACTGGAGTCTGTGAGTGAAGCGGTTCGGGCCGCATTACGTGCGGACTGAATAATAATAAGAACTAGATGGGTATTTCCTGAAGGAACTACAGATAGTGCTTTGGAATGGTGCCCGGGCTGCCCCTGCAAGACTTTCACACTTGGGTGCCCCTCAGGCGCTGGTTTGGTAGTTGTAGCCCCTCAGGGTTGAGGCCACTCTGGGTCCGATTTGGTGGGCCGGGTCACTCTGGGTCCGATTTGGTGGGCCGGGTCACTCTGGGTCCGATTTGGTGGGCCGGGTCACTCTGGGTCCGATTTGGTGGCCCGGGTAACTCTGGGTCCGATTTGGCGGGCGGCGCCACTCTGGGTCCGATTTGGCGGGCGGCGCCACACTGGGTCCGATTTGGCGGGCGGCGCCACACTGGGTCCGATTGGGCGGGCGGCGCCACACTGGGTCCGATTTGGCGGGCGGCGCCACTCTGGGTCCGATTTGGCGGGCGGCGCCACTCTGGGTCCGATTTGGTGGGCGGCGCCACTCTGGGTCCGATTTGGTGGGCGGCGCCACTCTGGGTCCGATTTGGCGGGCGGCGCCACTCTGGGTCCGATTTGACGGGCGGCGCCACTCTGGGTCCGATTTGGCGGGCGGCACCACACTGGGTCCGATTTAGCGGGCGGCGCCAATCTGGGTCCGATTTGGCGGGCGGCGCCACTCTGGGTCCGATTTGGCGGGCGGCGCCACTCGGGGTCCGATTTGGCGGGCGGCGCCACTCTGGGTCCGATTTGGCGGGCGGCGCCACTCTGGGTCCGATTTGGCGGGCGGCGCCACTCTGGGTCCGATTTGGCGGGCGGCGCCACTCTGGGTCCGATTTGGTGAGCGGGGCAATAATTATAATAAGACTACAGATAGTGCTTTGAAATTGTGCTGTGCTATCACTTTAAGAGCTGATATTATCTGGCAAAACTGTGCTGGTGTGGTCATGTACAGTTCGCAGGCGTTGGCATAGTAACTGGGCCTGACTGCGCATATCAATGAGCTAATCAGCCAGGTGGCAGGTACATTTCAAATTGCCTCAGAAACCCGGCCATTATAACCTATGGGAAAATTTCCCTATTGAAATGCATTACAATGAGGGGAAAAAACATTTTTAAACGCAAATTGCGCCAAAACTACAAATCCGATCGACACGAAAAATACTTAGCACACCTCTTGGGGACGCTGGCTTCGAAATGACACCTCACTGGAGTCTGTGAGTGAAGCGGTTCGGGCCACATTACGTGCGGACTGAATTATAATAAGAACTAGATGGGTATTTCCTGAAGGAACTACAGATAGTGCTTTGGAATGGTGCCCGGGTTGCCCCAGCAAGACTTTCACACTTGGGTGCCCCTCAGGCGCTGATTTGGTAGTTGTAGCCCCTCAGGGTTGAGGCCACTCTGGGTCCGATTTGGCGGGCCGGGTCACTCTGGGTCCGATTTGGCGGGCCGTGTCACTCTGGGTCCGATTTGGCGAGCCGGGTCACTCTGGGTCCGATTAGGCGGGCTGGGCCACTCTGCGTCCGATTCGGCGGGCCGGGCCACTCTGCGTCCGATTCGGCGGGCCGGGCCACTCTGCGTCCGATTCGGCGGGCCGGGCCACTCTGCGTCCGATTCGGCGGGCCGGGCCACTCTGCGTCCGATTCGGCGGGCCGGGCCACTCTGCGTCCGATTCGGCGGGCCGGGCCACTCTGCGTCCGATTTGGTGGGCGGAGCCACTCAGGGTCCGATTTGGTGGGCGGGGCACCTCAGGGTCCGATTTGGTGGGCGGGGTCACTCAGGGTCCGAATTGGTGAGCGGGGCAATAATTATAATATGACTACAGATAGTGCTTTGGAATTGTGCTGTGCTATCACTTTAAGAGCTGATATCTGACAAAACTTGTGTGCTGGGCTCATGTAGAGTTCATAGGCGTTGGCATAGTAACTGTGTCTGTCTGCGCTGTATGCTGCGGGGCTCTGCGCTGTATGCTGCGGGGCTCTGCGCTGTATGCTGTAATAATAATAAGACTACAGATAGTGCTTTGAAAT
Organism: Ranitomeya variabilis; assembly: GCF_051348905.1. Lineage (NCBI taxonomy): Eukaryota > Metazoa > Chordata > Amphibia > Anura > Dendrobatidae > Ranitomeya > Ranitomeya variabilis. The sequence goes on along the minus strand of NC_135234.1, from coordinate 310,077,297 downwards.
TGTGCTGTGCTGTCACTTTAAGAGCTGATATTATCTGACAAAACTGTGACCTGGTGGAGTTGGTAGGCGTTGGCATAGTAACTGTGTCTGACTGCGCATATCAATGAGCTAATCAGCCAGGTGGCATTTGGCAGTTAAGTTATTTTTAGAAATTGCCTCAGAAACCAGCCCATTTTAAACGTATAGGAAAATTTCCCTATTGAAATGCATTGAAACAATGCTTTCCAATGAGGGGGAAACAATTTTCAAATGCAAATTGCACCAAAACTACAAATCCGATCGACATGAAAATAACTTAGCACACCTCTCGTGGACGCTGGCTTCGAAATGACACCTCACTGGAGTCTGTGCGTTCAGCGGTTCGGGCCGCATTAACTGCGAAAAAAAGCCTAATAATAATAAGAAGAAGTTTACCACGATGGAATAACAGTATAGTGCTTTGTTCCAAAGCACTATAATAACTAGATGGGCATTTCCTGAAGGAAATACATGGTGCTTGAACAGCGCTGCCAGCTTCACAGCAGCACTTTTCACACACGGGACCAGGGGGGCCACTTACTTTTCCACACCCGGGAACGGGGTGCACTTTTCCACACCCGGGACCGGGGCGCACTTACTTTTGCACACGGGGCCGGGGGCGCACTTACTTTTGCACACGGGGCCGGGGGCGCACTTACTTTTGCACACGGGGCCGGGGGCGCACTTACTTTTGCACCCGGGGGCGCACTTACTTTTGCACCCGGGGACGCACTTACTTTTGCACCCGGGGGCGCACTTACTTTTGCGGCCGCACTTACTTTTGGTGGGCGGGGCTCCTCGGCCTCCGATTTGGTGGGCGGGGACCCTCGGCCTCCGATTTGGTGGGCGGGGACCCTCGGCCTCCGGTTTGGTGGGCGGGGACCCTCGGCCTCCGATTTGGTGGGCGGGGACCCTCGGCCTCCGATTTGGAGGGCGGGGACCCTCGGCCTCCGATTTGGAGGGCGGGGATCCCCGGCCTCCGATTTGGTGGGCGGGGACCCTCGGCCTCCGATTTGGTGGGCGGGGACCCCCGGCCTCCGATTTGGTGGGCGGGGACCCTCGGCCTCCGATTTGGTGGGCGGGGACCCTCGGCCTCCGATTTGGTGGACGGGGACCCTCGGCCTCCGATTTGGTGGGCGGGGACCCTCGGCCTCCGATTTGGTGGGCGGGGACCCTCGGCCTCCGATTTGGTGGGCGGGGACCCTCGGCCTCCGATTTGGTGGGCGGGGACCCTCGGCCTCCGATTTGGTGGGCGGGGACCCTCGGCCTCCGATTTGGTGGGCGGGGACTCGGTCTCCGATTTGGTGGGCGGGGAGCCTCGGCCTCCGATTTTGTGGGCGGGGCCTCTCGGCCTCCGATTTGGTGGGCGGGGCTGAGGAGGCACTTACTTTTCACACACGGGGCCGGGGGGCACTTACTTTTCACACACGGGGCCGGGGGGGGCACTTACTTTTCACACACGGGACGAGAGGGTGTCATAGTCACTTTATTCTGATGTTTGACTTTGATAAATGATCATGTCCTAAAATGGACACCGTACATTTGCATAGCTGCCATCTTTGGAAGGTCAAGTTGGGGGTAATGGAAAGTTCGCCATTATTTCCTATGGGAATTTTTTTTTTTAAAATGCGATTTAAATAAAATCTACATATCGGATCGACTATAAAAGTCATAGCACACCTGTCCCCACCGAGGCCTTTGAAACGCCGCCTGAACGGGGTCTCTGCGCCGAGCGGTTCGGGCCGCATTAATTGCGGAAAACGAGGAGAAGAAGAAGAATAACTAGATGGGTATTTCCTGAAGGAACTACAGATAGTGCTTTGGAATGGTGCCCGGGCTGCCCCTGCAAGACTTTCACACTTGGGTGCCCCTCAGATGCTGGTGTGGTAGTTGTAGCCCCTCAGGGTTGAGGATTTGGTGGGCGGGGCCACTCTGGGTCCGATTTGGTGGGCGGGGCCACTCTGGGTCCGATTTGGTGGGCGGGGCCACTCTGCGTCCGATTTGGTGGCCCCGGGCCACTCTGCGTCCGATTTGGTGGCCCCGGGCCACTCTGCGTCCGATTTGGTGGCCCCGGGCCACTCTGCGTCCGATTTGGTGGCCCCGGGCCACTCTGCGTCCGATTTGGTGGCCCCGGGCCACTCTGCGTCCGATTTGGTGGGCCCGGGCCACTCTGCGTCCGATTTGGTGGGCCCGGGTCACTCTGCGTACGATTTGGTGGCCCGGGGCACCTCAGGGTCCGATTTGGTGGGCGGGGCACCTCAGGGTCCGATTTGGTGGGCGGGGTCACTCTGGGTCCGATTTGGTGGGCGGGGCACCTCAGGGTCCGATTTGGTGGGCGGGGTCACTCAGGGTCCGAATTGGTGAGCGGGGCAATAATTATAATATGACTACAGATAGTGCTTTGGAATTGTGCTGTGCTATCACTTTAAGAGCTGATATCTGACAAAACTTGTGTGCTGGGCTCATGTAGAGTTCATAGGCGTTGGCATAGTAACTGGGTCTGTCTGCGCTGTATGCTGCGGGGCTCTGCGCTGTATGCTGCGGGGCTCTGCGCTGTATGCTGTAATAATAATAAGACTACAGATAGTGCTTTGAAATTGTGCTGTGCTGTCACTTTAAAGAGCTGATATTATCTGACAAAACTGTGACCTGGTGGAGTTGGTAGGCGTTGGCATAGTAACTGTGTCTGACTGCGCATATCAATGAGCTAATCAGCCAGGTGGCATTTGGCAGTTAAGTTATTTTTAGAAATTGCCTCAGAAACCAGCCCATTTTAAACGTATAGGAAAATTTCCCTATTGAAATGCATTGAAACAATGCTTTCCAATGAGGGGGAAACAATTTTCAAATGCAAATTGCACCAAAACTACAAATCCGATCGACATGAAAATAACTTAGCACACCTCTCGTGGACGCTGGCTTCGAAATGACACCTCACTGGAGTCTGTGCGTTCAGCGGTTCGGGCCGCATTAACTGCGAAAAAAAGCCTAATAATAATAATAATAACTAGATGGGTATTTCCTGAAGGAACTACAGATAGTGCTTTGGAATGGTGCCCGGGCTGCCCCTGCAAGACTTTCACACTTGGGTGCCCCTCAGGCGCTGGTTTGGTAGTTGTAGCCCCTCAGGGTTGAGGCCACTCTGGGTCCGATTTGGCGGGCGGCGCCTCTCTGGGTCCGATTTGGCGGGCGGCGCAACTCTGTGTCCGATTTGGCGGGCGGCGCCACTCTGGGTCCGATTTGGCGGGCGGCGCCACTCTGGGTCCGATTTGGCGGGCGGCGCCACTCTGGGTCCGATTTGGCGGGCGGCGCCACTCTGGGTCCGATTTGGCGGGCGGCGCCACTCTGGGTCCGATTTGGCGGGCGGCGCCACTCTGGGTCCGATTTGGTGGCCCGGGTCATTCTGGGTCCGATTTGGTGGCCCGGGTCACTCTGGGTCCGATTTGGTGGCCCGGGTCACTCTGGGTCCGATTTGGTGGCCCGGGTCACTCTGGGTCCGATTTGATGGCCCGGGTCACTCTGGGTCCGATTTGGTGGCCCGGGTCACTCTGGGTCCGATTTGGTGGCCCGGGTCACTCTGGGTCCGACTTGGCGCGCGGCGCCACTCTGGGTCCGACTTGGCGGGCGGCGCCACTCTGGGTCCGACTTGGCGGGCGGCACCACTCTGGGTCCGATTTGGCGGGCCGGGTCACTCTGGGTCCGATTTGGCGGGCCGGGTCACTCTGGGTCCGATTTGGCGGGCCGGGTCACTCTGGGTCCGATTTGGCGGGCCGGGTCACTCTGGGTCCGATTTGGCGGGCCGGGTCACTCTGGGTCCGATTTGGCGGGCCGGGTCACTCTGGGTCCGATTTGGCGAGCCGGGTCACTCTGGGTCCAATTTGGCGGGCCGGGTCACTCTGGGTCCAATTTGGCGGGCCGGGTCACTCTGGGTCCAATTTGGCGGGCCGGGTCACTCTGGGTCCGATTTGGCGGGCCGGGTCACTCTGGGTCCGATTTGGCGGGCGGCGCCACTCTGGGTCCGATTTGGCGGGCGGCGCCACTCTGGGTCCGATTTGGCGGGCGGCGCCACTCTGGGTCCGATTTGGCGGGCGGCGCCACTCTGGGTCCGATTTGGCGGCCCGGGTCACTCTGGGTCCGATTTGGTGGGCGGTGCCACTCTGGGTCCGATTTGGCGGGCGGCGCCACTCTGGGTCCGATTTGGCGGGCGGCGCCACTCTGGGTCCGATTTGGCGGGCGGCGCCACTCTGGGTCCGATTTGGCGGGCGGCGCCACTCTGGGTCCGATTTGGCGGGCGGCGCCACTCTGGGTCCGATTTGGCGGCCCGGGTCACTCTGGGTCCGATTTGGCGGCCCGGGTCACTCTGGGTCCGATTTGGCGGCCCGGGTCACTCTGGGTCCGATTTGGCGGGCGGCGCCACTCTGGGTCCGATTTGGCGGGCGGCGCCTCTCTGGGTCCGATTTGGCGGGCGGCGCCACTCTGGGTCCGATTTGGCGGGCGGCGCCACTCTGGGTCCGATTTGGCGGGCGGCGCCACTCTGGGTCCGATTTGGCGGGCGGCGCCACTCTGGGTCCGATTTGGCGGGCGGCGCCACTCTGGGTCCGATTTGGCGGGCGGCGCCACTCTGGGTCCGATTTGGCGGGCGGCGCCACTCTGGGTCCGATTTGGCGGGCGGCGTCACTCTGGGTCCGATTTGGCGGGCGGCGCCACTCTGGGTCCGATTTGGCGGGCGGCGCCACTCTGGGTCCGACTTGACGGGCGGCGCCACTCTGGGTCCGATTTGGCAAGCGGGGGCACTCTCGTCCGATTTGGTGGGCTGGGTCCGATTTGGTGAGCGGGGCAATAATGATAAGACTACAGATAGTGCTTTGTAATTGTGCTGTACTGTCACTTTAAGAGCTGATATTATCTGACAAAACTTGTGACCTGGTGGGCTGGTAGAGTTTATAGGCGTTGGCATAGTAACTGGGTCTCACTGCGCATATCAATGAGGTAATCAGCCAGGTGGCAGTTATTTTTAGAAATTGCCTCAGAAATCAGGCCCATTATAAACGTATTGGAAAATTTCCCTATTGAAATGCATTGAGACACTTTTTTCAAACGCAAATTGCGCCAAAACTACAAATCCGATCGACACGAAAAATACTTAGCACACCTCTCAGGAACGCTGGCTTCGAAATGACACCTCACTGGAGTCTGTGAGTTTAGCGGTTCGGGCCGCATTACGTGCGGACTGAATAATAATAATAACTAGATGGGTATTTCCTGAAGGAACTACAGATAGTGCTTTGGAATGGTGCCCGGGCTGCCCCTGCAAGACTTTCCACACTTGGGTGCCCCTCAGGCGCTGGTTTGGTAGTTGTAGCCCCTCAGGGTTGAGGCCACTCTGGGTCCGATTTGGTGGCCCGGGTCACTCTGGGTCCGATTTGGTGGCCCGGGTCACTCTGGGTCCGATTTGGTGGCCCGGGTCACTCTGGGTCCGATTTGGTGGCCCGGGTCACTCTGGGTCCGATTTGGTGGCCCGGGTCACTCTGGGTCCGATTTGGTGGCCCGCGTCACTCTGGGTCCGATTTGGTGGCCCGCGTCACTCTGGTCCGATTTGGTGGCCCGCGTCACTCTGGGTCCGATTTGGTGGCCCGCGTCACTCTGGGTCCGATTTGGTGGCCCGGGTCACTCTGGGTCCGATTTGGTGGCCCGGGTCACTCTGGGTCCGATTTGGTGGCCCGGGTCACTCTGGGTCCGATTTGGTGGCCCGGGTCACTCTGGGTCCGATTTGGTGGCCCGGGTCACTCTGGGTCCGATTTGGTGGCCCGGGTCACTCTGGGTCCGATTTGGTGGCCCGGGTCACTCTGGGTCCGATTTGGTGGCCCGGGTCACTCTGGGTCCGATTTGGTGGCCCGGGTCACTCTGGGTCCGATTTGGTGGCCCGGGCCACTCTGGGTCCGATTTGGTGGCCCGGGTCACTCTGGGTCCGATTTGGTGGCCCGGGTCACTCTGGGTCCGATTTGGTGGCCCGGGTCACTCTGGGTCCGATTTGGTGGCCCGGGTCACTCTGGGTCCGATATGGTGGCCCGGGTCACTCTGGGTCCGATTTGGTGGCCCGGGTCACTCTGGGTCCGATTTGGTGGCCCGGGTCACTCTGGGTCCGATTTGGTGGCCCGGGTCACTCTGGGTCCGATTTGGTGGCCCGGGTCACTCTGGGTCCGATTTGGTGGCCCGGGTCACTATGGGTCCGATTTGGTGGCCCGGGTCACTCTGGGTCCGATTTGGTGGCCCGGGTCACTCTGGGTCCGATTTGGTGGCCCGGGTCACTCTGGGTCCGATTTGGTGGCCCGGGTCACTCTGGGTCCGATTTGGTGGCCCGGGTCACTCTGGGTCCGATTTGGTGGCCCGGGTCACTCTGGGTCCGATTTGGTGGCCCGGGTCACTCTGGGTCCGATTTGGTGGCCCGGGTCACTCTGGGTCCGATTTGGTGGCCCGGGTCACTCTGGGTCCGATTTGGTGGCCCGGGTCACTCTGGGTCCGATTTGGTGGCCCGGGTCACTCTGACTGACAGCAGGACAAGGGAATGGCTGATAACAGAGAGAAATAGACTGACAGCAGGACGGGGATTGGCTGATAACAGAGAGAAATAGACTGACAGCAGGATGGGGGAATGGCTGATAACAGAGAGAATAGACTGACAGCAGGACGGGGAATGGCTGATAACAGAGAGAATAGACTGACAGCAGGACAGTGGAATGGCTGATAACAGAGAGAAATAGACTGACAGCAGGACAAGGGAATGGCTGATAACAGAGAGGAGCTGATATTATCTGACTGACAAAACCTGTTTCCTAGTGGGCTTGTAGGCGTTGGCATAGTAACTGCGTCTGACTGCGCATATCAATGAGCTAATCAGCCAGGTGGCAGTTTTGAAATTGCCTCAGAAACCAGGCCATTATACCATATGAGGAAATTTCCCTATTGAAATGCATTGAGCAATGCTTTTCAATGGGGGGAAAACAATTTTCAAACGCAAATTGCGCCCAAACTACAAATCCGATCGACACGAAAAATACTTAGCACACCTCTCGTAGACGCTGGCTTCGAAATGACACCTCACTGGAGTCTGTGCGTTTAGCGGTTCGGGCCGCATTAACTGCGGAAAAAAGCCTAATAATAATAATAATAATAACTAGATGGGCATTTCCTGAAGGAAATACATGGTGCTTGAACAGCGCTGCCAGCTTTACAGCAGCACTTTTCACACACCGGACCAGGAGGGCCACTTACTTTTCCACACCCGGGTCCAGGGGAGCACTTACTTTTGCACACGGGGCCGAGGGCGCCATTACTTTTGCACACGGGGCCGGGGGCGCCATTACTTTTGCACACGGGGCCGGGGGCGCCATTACTTTTGCACACGGGGCCGGGGGCGCCATTACTTTTGCACACGGGGCCGGGGGCGCCATTACTTTTGCACACGGGGGTGCGCTTACTTTTGCACACGGGGCCGGGGGCGCGCTTACTTTTGCACACGGGGCCGGGGGCGCGCTTACTTTTGCACACGGTGCCGGGGGCGCCATTACTTTTGCACACGGGGCCGGGGGCGCCATTACTTTTGCACACGGGGCCGGGGGCGCCATTACTTTTGCACACGGGGCCGGGGGCGCCATTACTTTTGCACACGGGGCCGGGGGCACCATTACTTTTGCACACGGGGCCGGGGGCGCGCTTACTTTTGCACACGGGGCCGAGGGCGCGCTTACTTTTGCACACGGGGCCGGGGGCGCGCTTACTTTTGCACACGGGGCCGGGGGCGCGCTTACTTTTGCACACGGGGCCGGGGGCGCGCTTACTTTTGCACATGGGGCCGGGGGCGCGCTTACTTTTGCACACGGGGCCGGGGGCGCGCTTACTTTTGCACACGGGGCCGGGGGCGCGCTTACTTTTGCACACGGGGCCGGGGGCGCGCTTACTTTTGCACACGGGGCCGGGGACGCGCTTACTTTTGCACACGGGGCCGGGGGCGCCATTACTTTTGCACACGGGGCCGGGGGCGCCATTACTTTTGCACACGGGGCCGGGGGCGCCATTACTTTTGCACACGGGGCCGGGGGCGCCATTACTTTTGCACACGGGGCCGAGGGCGCCATTACGTTTGCACACGGGGCCGGGGGCGCCATTACTTTTGCACACGGGGCCGGGGGCGCCATTACTTTTGCACACGGGGACGGGGGCTTGCTTACTTTTGCACACGGGGACGGGGGCGTGCTTACTTTTGCACACGGGGACGGGGGCGCGCTTACTTTTGCACACGGGGCCGGGGGCGCGCTTACTTTTGCACACGGGGCCAAGGGCGCGCTTACTTTTGCACACGGGACCGGGGGTGCCATTACTTTTGCACACGGGGACGGGGGCGCGCTTACTTTTGCACACGGGGCCGGGGGCAAGCTTACTTTTGCACACGGGGCCGGGGGCGCGCTTACTTTTGCACACGGGGCCAAGGGCGCGCTTACTTTTGCACGCGGGACCGGGGGTGCCATTACTTTTGCACACGGGGCCGGGGGCGCGCTTACTTTTGCACACGGGGCCGGGGGCGCGCTTACTTTTGCACACGGGGCCGGGGGCGCGCTTACTTTTGCACACGGGGCCGGGGGCGCCATTACTTTTGCACACGGGGCCGGGGGCGCCATTACTTTTGCACACGGGGCCGGGGGCGCCATTACTTTTGCACACGGGGCCGGGGGCGCCATTACTTTTGCACACGGGGCCGGGGGCGCCATTACTTTTGCACACGGGGCCGGGGGCGCCATTACTTTTGCACACGGGGCCGGGGGCGCCATTACTTTTGCACACGGGGCCGGGGGCGCCATTACTTTTGCACACGGGGCCGGGGGCACCATTACTTTTGCACACGGGGCCGAGGGCGCACTTACTTTTCACACACGGGGCCGGGGGGCACTTACTTTTCACACACGGGGCCGGGGGGCACTTACTTTTCACACACGGGGCCGGGGGGCACTTACTTTTCACACACGGAGCCGGGGGGCACTTACTTTTCACACACGGGGCCGGGGGGGGGGGCACTTACTTTTCACACACGGGGCCGGGGGGGGGCACTTACTTTTCACACACGGGGCCGGGGGGGCACTTACTTTTCACACACGGGACGAACGGGGTCTCTGCGCCGAGCGGTTCGGGCCGCATTAATTGCGGAAAACGCGGAGAAGAAGAAGAATAATAATAATAAAATATAAGAAATCGGATTACAATATGTTGCTTGAACCTAGGAGGTTCAAGCACCATAATAATAAGTTATCCACGTTCGGATTACAATATAGTGCTTTGTTCCAAAGCACTATAATAAGAAGTTTACCACGGTGGAATAACAGTATAGTGCTTTGTTCCAAAGCACTATAATAATAAGAAGAAGAAGTTTACCACGATGGAATAACAGTATAGTGCTTTGTTCCAAAGCACTATAATAACTAGATGGGCATTTCCTGAAGGAAATACATGGTGCTTGAACAGCGCTGCCAGCTTTACAGCAGCACTTTTCACACATGGGACCAGGGGGGCCACTTACTTTTCCACACCCGGGACCAGGTGAGCACTTACTTTTCCACACCTGGGACCGGGGCGCACTTACTTTTCCACACCCGGGACCGGGGCGCACTTACTTTTGCACACACGGGGCCGGGGGCTCACTTACTTTTGCACACGGGGCCGGGGGCGCACTTACTTTTGCACACGGGGCCGGGGGCGCACTTACTTTTGCACACGGGGCCGGGGGCGCACTTACTTTTGCACACGGGGCCGGGGGCGCACTTACTTTTGCACACACGGGGCTGGAGGGGCACTTACTTTTCACACACGGTGCCGGGGGGGCACTTTTCACACATGGGGCCGGGGGGGGGGGGGCACTTACTTTTCACACACGGGGCCGGGGGGGCACTTACTTTTCACACACGGGGCCGGGGGGGGGGCACTTACTTTTCACACACGGGACGGGAGGGTGTCATAGTCACTTTATTCTGATGTTTGACTTTGATAAATGATCATGTCCTAAAATAGACACCGTACATTTGCATAGCTGCCATCTTTGGAAGGTCAAGTTGGGGGTAATGGAAAGTTCGCCATTATTTCCTATGGGAATTTTTTTTTTTTTAAATGCGATTTTTAAAAAAACTACATATCGGATCGACTATAATA